>NC_090746.1:86040458-86145458 GCF_036898095.1 Palaemon carinicauda
TCAAATTCTAGATTAGCCTTTTATGCCTTCAATTCTCAAACTTCCTTTTTCAATTCCTTTACTTTCTCATTTAGGTCTTACTTCACTACTTC
Organism: Palaemon carinicauda; assembly: GCF_036898095.1. Taxonomy (NCBI): domain Eukaryota; kingdom Metazoa; phylum Arthropoda; class Malacostraca; order Decapoda; family Palaemonidae; genus Palaemon; species Palaemon carinicauda. Next base: position 86,040,551 of record NC_090746.1, read on the forward strand.
CTTTTCATTTTAGAAAGATTCCATCAAATTTTCATATTCCTTCATCTGAAGGTCTTTTTCGACGCATTCAAATTCTAGATTAGCCTTTTATGCCTTCAATTTAAAAACTTCATTTTTCAATTCCTTTACTTTCTCATTTAGGTCTTACTTCACTATTTCCTTTTCATTTTTGAGAGATTCCATCAAATTTTCCTGTTCCTTCATCTGAAGGTCTTTTTCGACGCATTCAAATTCTAGATTAGCCTTTTATGCCTTCAATTCTCAAACTTCCTTTTTCAATTCCTTTACTTTCTCATTTAGGTCTTACTTCACTACTTCCTTTTCATTTTAGAAAGATTCCATCAAATTTTCCTGTGCCTTCATCTGAAGGTCTTTTTCGATGCATTCAGATTCCATATTAACCTTTTATGCCTTCAATTCTCAAACTTCCTTTTTCAATTCCTTTACTTTCTCATTTAGGTCTTACTTCACTACTTCCTTTTCATTTTAGAAAGATTCCATCAAATTTTCATATTCCTTCATCTGAAGGTCTTTTTCGACGCATTCAGATTCCATATTAACCTTTTATGCCTTCAATTCTCAAACTTCATTTTTCAATTCCTTTACTTTCTCATTTAGATCTTACTTCACTACTTCCTTTTCATTTTAGAAAGATTCCATCAAATTTTCCTGTTCCTTCATCTGAAGGTCTTTTTCGATGCATTCAGATTCCATATTAACCTTTTATGCCTTCAATTCTCAAACTTCCTTTTTCAATTCCTTTACTTTCTCATTTAGGTCTTACTTCACTACTTCCTTTTCATTTTAGAAAGATTCCATCAAATTTTCATATTCCTTCATCTGAAGGTCTTTTTCGACGCATTCAGATTCCATATTAACCTTTTATGCCTTCAATTCACAAACTTCATTTTTCAATTCCTTTACTTTCTCATTTAGGTCTTACTTCACTACTTCCTTTTCATTTTAGAAAGATTCCATCAAATCTTTTTCGACGCATTCAAATTCCAGATTAGCCTTTTATGCCTTCAATTTAAAAACTTCATTTTTCAATTCCTTTACTCGTTCTTTTCTCTCATTTTGTTCTTTCTTCATCACTTCATTTTCATTTCTGATCATTTCCATCAAATTTTCATGTTCCTTCAACTAAAGGTCTTTTTCGGTGCAATCACTTTGCAGATATTCATTCATTTCTACTATTCTTCCCATTTCTTTAATGTGTTCTCGTCACTTATCATTTTCATCCTCGAGATTTTTCAAGAAAGTAGTCCGATCCTCGTCTTTCATTTTGAGTTCTTTTCCGTCCAACAGATCTTTGCATCTATGTTCCATTTCTGGAACATATTCTTCCAAAGAGCTGTTGTCCACATCTTCTGCAGCCCTCCTCCTTCTAGCGAGCATAATTCCGCCAAGTATGACGGAAGCAGCAGCCATGCCGATGTAAAAGTTCTTGTTGCCATTCGAAAGGGCTTCTTCCTTCCTTTCTCCAAAGTCAAATTCGGAGAGAAGCTTGCCAACGAACCAAGTTGATTTCAATTCATCTTTGAATCTTAATGCTTCTCTCTCCATCTGTTGCAATCCAAGTTCGCAGCGCTGTAGTTCCTCGCGGGCTTTCCACAAGCCCCCAATACAAGGACACCGCTGCAGCCACCTGCCGAGGAATCCATCCTGAGAGGCGACTGCACGTCAGTCTTCAAAGCCTCTGGGAGTAGCCATGAAAACCATTTAAAGACCCACGATTCCGGGAGAGATCGCAGCTGTCCCTGAAGTTGTAATGTCATGTCCTAGCATGCAAGATTCTGCTCCAGAAGGGCCGAACCTACCTTTTGAGGCCAGTCGAGTCTTCCTTTAAGGTTTCCAATGGTATCCATAAACACTGAAATCGCTTCGTTCACTTTGAAAGCCATATTCAATAATACAGATCCCGGGCCTGTATCAGCATTATTTTGAGGAAATGGTTGTTGCCGCTAAACGATCCTTCAAGAGACTTTCAAATTCCTGGAGAAATTTTGGAATCACGAACTCCATCGACAGATTTACCAGACATTTCTCTCCTCACTATTCAGAAGATGGTGTATAAATAATAAATAATAGATAATAAATAATAACTAATAATAATAATAATAATAATAATAATAATAATAATAATAATAATAATAGTCATCATCATCATCATCGATGCAATATAGGAGTCCGGAGCCCTCGGAGACTTTCAAATTCCTGCAGACTTTTTGGAATCACCAACTCTACGGTCTGATTTCTCGTACATTTCTCTCCTCTCCATTCAGAAGATGGTGTTTAATAAATAATAATAATAATAATAATAATAATAATAATAATAATAATAATAATAATAAGTAATAAATAATAAATAATGAATAATAAATAATAAATAATAAATAAAAATAATAATAATAATAATAATAATAATAATAATAATAATAATAATAATAATAATCATCGATGCAATATAGGAGACCGGAGCCCTCCGGAGACTCCCTAATTCCTGGAGACATTTTGGAATCACCCACTCTATGGACAGATTTCCCGGACATTTTTCTCTTCTCCATTCAAGAAGACGGTATTTAATAATAATAATAATAATAATAATAATAACAATAATAATAATAATAATAATAATAATAATAATAACAATAATAATAATAATAATAATAATAATAATAATAATAATAATAATAATAATAATAATAATAAGATAATAAAATAATAAAAATAAAATAACAAAATATTAATAAAAATAGAATAACAAAATATTAATAATAATAAAATAATAAAATAATAATAAAAATAAAATATAATAAAAATAAAATAATAAAATAATAATAAAAATAAAGTAATAAAATAATAATAATAATAAAATCAAAATAATATAAAAATAAATAAAAATAAAATAACAATAATAACAAAAATAAAATAATAATAATAAAAAAAATAAAATAATAATAATAATAAAAATAAAATAAAAATAAAGTAATAATAAAATAATAAAATAAGAAAATAATAAAATATAACAATAAAATAATAAAACAATAAAATAATAAAATAATAAAATAATAAAATAATAAAATAATAAAATAATAAAATAATAAAATAATAAAATAAAATAATAATAATAATAATAATAATAATATCAATATTATTATTATGATTATTATTATTACTATTATTATTATTAATATTAATATTAAAAACTAAGCTACAACCCTAGCTTGAAAAGCAGGATATTATAAGCCCAAGGGCTCCAATAGGAAAAAATAGCCGAGTGAGGAAAAGAAATATTAAACTAAAAGAGAAGAAATGAACAATTGAAATATTTTATGATCAGTAACAACATTAAATTAGATCTTTCATACACAAAATAAAAAAAAACAAGAGAAATAAGATAGAATAGTGTGCCCGAGTATATCTTTATATCTTGAAGTAGAGCTTAAATATTCAGAGGCAAATGGGATTATTAAGTTTTGATTACGATAATAATGATGAGTGCTTTGTCACAGCACAGGTTTATTATTATTATTATTATTATTATTATTATTATTATTATTATTATTATTATTATTATTATTATTATTATTATTATTTGCTAAGCTAAAACCCAAGTTGGAAAAGCAGGATGCTATAAGCCCAGGGGTCCTCAACGGGGAAAATATCCCAGTGAGGAAAGGAAACAAGGAAAAATAAAATATTTTAACAGTAACAACATAAATATCTCCTATATAAACTATAAAAACTTTAACAAAACAAGAGGAAGAGAAATCAGATAGAATAGTGTGCCTGAGTGTACCCTCAAGCAAGAGAACTCTAACCCAAGACAGTGGAAGACCATGGTACAGAGGCTGTGGCACTACCCATGACTAGAGAATAATGGTTTGATTTTGGAATGTCCTTCTCCTAGAAGAACGCTATTATAAGTAATAAAGTAAGGACTATGTTCAGCATTCATACACGATATGTTCATTTGTTTAAACCCCGAACAAGCAAAGCATTTTAAGTAAATCATAAGTACAGAGTTTCAGTCGACGAAATTTCTCGGCAAACTTAACTGAAGTACAGAGAGTCCCAAACTTTCAAACATTCGACAATATTATCCTGTTCGTAATACTAGGGAGGCAGTTAATTCTAATAGCCAGGCCTTCTCCATCATGAGGGTCAATACTACACAGTATTCTAGAAGTTTTATTCCAGCTGTTACCAAGTTGTGGAATGATCTTCCTAATCGGGTAGTTGAATGAGTAGAACTTCAAAAGGTCAAAGTTGCAGCAAATGTTTTTATGTTGAACAGGCTGACATGAGTCTTTTTATAGTTTATATATGACATATCTGTTTTTGACGTTGTTAAAAGTTTATATAGGACATATCTGTTTTGACGCTGTTACTAATTTTAGAATGATATGTTGTTAATTTATTTTCATCATTTATTTATTTCCTTATTTCCTTTCCTCACTGGGCTATTTTTCCCTGTTGGAGCCCTTGGGCTTTTAGCATCTTGCTTTTCCAACTAGGTTTGTAGCTTGGCTAATAATAATAATAATAATAATAATAATAATAATAATAATAATAATAATAATAATTAAAACATTCGGAGATACAAGCACAAATCCAACCGATAATAAAGACAAGCAGCAAAACAACATTTATAATAACCTAATATCTATTTCGTATGAAACCCAACCATTTCTTGACTTTTGTAGCTGGAAATCATAGGCATGGAATTTAGGTTAGGCCTACCCTAGGACAAAATTCGACTTACAAACCATTCGACTTATAAACAGCTTCTTGGAACCTATTAAGTTTGTAAGTTGAAGACCTTCTGGAATGGAAAATTCATATCATCAACTAGTAGCAAAATCGCAGAACACGTTGATGGTTTAAAAAAAAAAAGAAAAAAAAAAAAAAAAAAAAAAAAGAATTTTCCGTCACGAATACGCTAAATATTCCCCAAGAGAATCAATCAGACATCAAATTGTAGTTACAGAACAGAGCACGAATATCGACTCCTCTATACAGTCAATTTAAAAAGTCCACTGTACTGCACTTGGTTGTTCATTACATGCCAAATCTGTAATCAATTAAACATTCTGCATTTATTCATAGTATCGTAATAAAGATTCCATTTCGTTAGAACTTCTCTTAATTTATGAAACAATTTGGAAATATCGGACCTGTTTGCGAGTCAAGTCAGAAATTTATTACCTCCACCAACGAAGTTGGAAGGAAGTTATGTTTTTGCCCCTGTTTGTGTGTTTTTATGAATGGGACAATGTCAGATCTTTGGTTTTCCCCAGAATACGCCCTTCTATGCAATACATATAATGTACAATACATTAATCAAGTCAGAAATTCAATATGAAATGGCTAATGTCAGATCTTTAGTTTTCCTAAGAAAACACCTATCCACTAAAGAACCCTCATCTCGATAAAAATGTCTAAAATATAATTTTAAGACGTCGAAATTGACGTTTTTATCAATTTATCATTGACGTTTTTATCAATTTATCATTGACGACGTCGGTTGTATAATCTCAGAAAACAAAAAAAAAAAAAAAAAAAAAAAAAAAAAAAAAAAAAAAAAAACAAAAAAAAAAAACATCGAACAGGGCCCAATGCTAGATCTTTTATTTTGCTCAGAAAACACATTTCTATAGAATAGATTTAGTGTATAATAAAGAATCATATCTCAATAATGTGTACAATATAATTTTAAGACATCAAAATTGATGTCTTTGTCAATTAAAATGTGTGTGTGTATGTGTCTGGAAGCCCGGAAGATGGAGCATCGGATGGTAATATAGACGCTAGACTGTGGCTAGGGGAATGAGAGAAAATATGTAAAAAATTGAAAAAATTATAGCAAACTCATTCACAAAACAGAAGTAAGGAAAGGTATCAGGCATATGAAAGTATAGTTGAGCTAACTTCCCTTTATGGCAGTGAGGTGCAGAAGCTGTGAGCGAGTTTTAAAAAAATAAGGCGAAGCTGTTGGAATTTAGCTGTTTGAGTACATCATGTTGTGTAAGAGGAGTTGATAGCGTTAGAATTTCGGATATGAGTGGTAAAACATTTACTGTTAATCAAGGAATTAATCTGGTTATTGTGGGATGGTCCAGTTATGTGGAAAGAATGGACGTTACTGTGTGTGTATATATATATATATATATATATATATATATATATATATATATATATATGTATATATTTATATATATACATATATATATATTTATATATATTTATATATATATATATATATATATATATATATATATATATACAGTATATATACATATATATATATATATATATATATTGGTGTGCTACTGTCTTAAGCACACATTTGAGTATGAGTTGTTTTCAGATGTATTTAAATGGTTTATTGAACACATCTTAGTGGTTTTTAAGTTTTATTGTATATAAACAACTGAGTTAAACATCTCCATCACTGGAGGAAGCTGTGTTGGTCCACATGACCAATTCTGGTGAAGTTTAGATAAGAACTGAATAAATTATCGATATCACAGATATCGTATGCTTGCTTTAATTTAGCCACGTGACGGAATCGGAAGACACCTGCATCCGGTGACGTCACAAACTTTCACACGAAGAGACAATGTGTTGACACTAAGAAAGAATGACAACTTAGCATCTTACATCCTGTATACAATTTGAGTTGACCATAGCAAATCTCACGGCCAGCTCTTCCAACCAACATGACATATTACGTCATTTGTTTTAAACATGTAATATTACTATTCTAATCATTACATAAGCTCGGCCAGCTATCTCAATTTTTTTACAAAAATTTAACAACAAGCCGAAACATGGTTATTAGGTGTGACTGGACATACGTATCATTCATTGTTCAAAACTAGCTATATCCAACTGAGGACGAATGTCCAAATAGGCACATCAAAATTAATAACAATAATGCATACAAAAAAGATATTACCAAAGCAAAAAGAAAAATGCATGATAAAACCAAGATCATATATATGGTACATTGCTAGCAAATGATTACATGGTACCAAAAAACAAAACAAATTCTGACTTACAAATGATTCGGTAACTTGATAAAGAATAATTGTTACCTTTGTCAGAAACAAGATACTCAATTTTTAGTGCACAAATACAAATTCCTGGTACGTACACGTACCACGGTTTCGTACATATATATATATATATATTTGTATATAGGGCTGATACATTTTATTAGATGCCCATAGATTCTGTTATATATCTTATATATTTTTTTTCTTTTTTTTTTTTTTTTTTTTCTCTTGTCTTTTTTAACATTCCGGCTTATATATTTTTATTAGATGCCGAGAGAAAAAAATGATTTATATCCTTTTTTATTTTATTTACTTTTTTAAATGTTTTTTTTTTTAAATGTATTTTTAACAATGCAAATGTAGAGAATTTCTTTAATTACATATTACTAGCGTACTAGTCAGCTTTTCATACAAACATCATCCTGACAAATTACTCCCTTAGCGAATGAGGTGGCCACTCATACAGCTTTGAACTGGATCAGGTAAGGGGTATTGTCAGGGCTATTCAACTCGTTCCTTTGTAGCTGCTTGCTGTGCCGTAACCTACGCCAAACAAGGATGTTCACGGCGATAAAAATCAACGCCGTTACCAATAAACCTGCTAGTAATATAGGGTGAAGAATCTCTTTGTAAGTCGGCGACAGGTGGTCCTTTTCGGTAAGTTTCATTAAGCGTTTCGCCACACTTCCTTTATAGGGGAGAGGAAGTGCGGGCGTTGTAGAGGTCCACGTGAAGTTCGCGAAGTAAGCTCGTTCTCTGATGATTGTCCGTAGGCCAGTCACCATGGAATTCGGGGAAGTCCCGATACAGCCATCTGCTGCGACGAAGATGTGGTTGAATGATGTGGATCCGTCAGGGCATGATACATTGAAGCCGTCCTTGTCGTATCGTATCCACGAGCCATTATTTAGTCTGCAATTGAATTCTTTATTGTCAAAGGGATAAAGCTTATCCAGACAATTTTCACTTGTATGGGAGAGAGCACCGTCTAGCACTATACCTAACTCGCATGAATCCATCAAGTTTTTACGGAATTCAAATGAGTCAGCTGTACATATTTTTCTATCCATTGCGTCTGAACAGTGAGTTAATTGATTTAAGTCTTTAATGACCGTATATGTTTCCTTGTCTGGGGAAATCAATACGTGTCCTGTCAAACTGGATATTACTGGATTTGAGTGATTCGTCATGAAAGTCGGAAATGGTGATATCCTGTAAGATTGCCAGGCATCAGAAGAATCAAAGGGAATTGTAATCCTAACCTTGTTATTATCTACGTTTACTGTAATTAGGCTGTAATAAAATTCTAACCTATGTTCGTCTAACAAAGGAACATAGCCTAGTTTATCCCTAGTGTTCTCCAGAACTAATTTTAAGTAACGTATAGGCAACAAATGGGGCGACAATACACCTTTAGTTGCTAACGTGATAGCTTCTACATAATCCTTGGATTTCTCAATGAAATGTGCAATTCTGTTATGTATGTGATCTATCTTTGAATCATAATACGTTAATGTTGCTAACAAATCCTGTACTTCCATAATTTGAACGATATTATCTGAATGTTCATTTAACAAATCCATAATTTTATTGATTGAAGCTAACTGATCCCTTAGTTCTGACATAATCAATTCATCTTTATGAGTCAAGAACTCAATTTTCTTATTTTGATTACTAATTTTAAGACGATTGGAAAGTCCTAAACCTAAACTTGCAACAGACCCAAAGATGCTTAATGCAGCATAAATGAACGGATTCCGTCTTTCTTTTTGTTCGTGTCCTACAGTCCACATCAAAAGGTCATAAGCCAAAGATCCTGTCTCTCCAGTCTTATTTTTCAAGTCATCAGATAGCATCTCTGCAACTTTTAATGTTGATCCAAGCAAACTCTTAGTAGTCAAATGAAAATGTCTCCTATGCAACTCATCCAATGATGCAGAAAACCTTGAAATGGCGGTTCTTAAGCTAGTGACATCATTCTCTTGAAGAAAAATTGCTTGCATATGCACTTCGACAATTACGTTGGTTGATGTAATAAAAATGTCTTCTTGTCTTTCAACTATATTGCCATATTTAAAATATATATTCTTAGTCTTAGAACTCATCCCATACGAAAAAAATGTCTGAGCGAACAATATCACTCCCAACAACAAAAAATTCATCTTGGAAACCTGTAACGAGAAAAAATATATGTAATTACTCCTGTATTAAAAAGAAAACTTTTTAGTTACAAAAATTAAAATTTTTCCTCACTTCTTTTTAATTTCTTATGTGAGACAATGGTACTATTCTCTCATCCGTGGGTTGGGCTACGTTTTGAATTCTAAACCTATTGGCCGTTAATGTTTCCAAAATGTTAAATGGGCCTTCAAACTTAGGTGTTAGTTTATAGTTGAGCCCTTTTCTGACATTGATTTGAATATAGATGTTATCACCCACGGTATATGTTTTAGTTGGTTTCGCTATTTTATCATGATTCCTTTTCATTATGATTTGTGATTCTTCTAAATTCTTTCGAAGGATATCATATCGACTTATACTTGCATTTATACATTCCTTTAAAGGATTTGATAGATTAGTTGTAGGCGTTAATACATGGAAAGGTGTTCTAACTGGGGTACCATACAATGCTTCATGCGGTGACATTTTAATTGATATATGATATGAATGATTCAGAGTACTCAGTGCCGCCGGTATTGCAATATCCCAGTTGGGGTCTGATCCCCCTAGTGTTACCCTCAATATATTTAATATCTTCCTATTTGCTCTTTCCACTAGCCCATTAGACTCTGGGTGATATATCATGGTATTAACCTTCTTTATGTTGAGGAATTCACACAATGAGGTAAGAAAGTGATTATTGAATTCACCACCCGAGTCTGAGATTATCATGTGTGGAATTCCATGTTTACAAATGTAACACTCGTAAAACTTCCTAGCGCATTCAATCGCAGTTTTAGTTTTAAGCGCTATTAGTTCTGTATATCGAGTTAAAGCATCTATAATTACTAAGAGGTGCTTATTCCCTCTGTCTGACTCGTAAAATCCTGTTAACAAATCTAAATGTATTCTTTCAAAGGGTTGATTGGGAACAGGATAAGCTCCTAAGCTAACAGGTGTTTTCGTATGCCCTTTGTTTTCCTGACATGTGCGACAATTAGCTATGTGTCTTTTTATATCTGTAAGCATTGTATGCCAATAAAACAATGATTTGGCTTTCTGTGACATTAATGAGAACCCAGGGTGTCCATGTAATGGATTTGAATGCAACCAATTCAGGACAGTGGAAACAAGTGAGTTTGGTACTACTACCTGGTCGTTAGTTACATGTGGTGTATTGCGGGTTTTCCTTGTCACAGTCCTACACAGAATATTATCTTTGATTACATAATTCTGCTGCTTATACTTTATATATTCCTTTTCTTTATGATTGCCTTTCAAAGCATTTATAATTGTTTCTATTTTCTGATTTTTTCTTTGCTCAGTCTGTAACAATTCAGCACTCCAGCCTAAATCTTCTTGTTCAGATATTGTTTTTACAATAGGCATGGATGTTGATATATCTATTAATTCAGCTAAAGACTCCGTACAAGATGACACGGGGTTGCGTGATAATGCATCCGCAATGATATTTGCTTTCCCAGGTAAATACCCGATTCTTGCGCCAAAATCTTGAATGATTAAATGCCACCGAGTTCGTTTAGGGCTGTGATTGAAGCCTTTAAAGAACTCTGTTAGTGGTTTATGGTCAGTAAGAACCTTAACGGGATAACCGTAAATTATGAACTTAAAATGCACTAGCGAATTAACAATAGCTAGTCCTTCCTTGTCTATTACTGCATACTTACTTTCGGAAGTTCTCAATTTTCGAGAATAGAAAGCTATCGGGAAAAACTGTTTATCATATTGCTGAAGCAATACCCCTCCTACTCCTAAGTCTGAGGCGTCTGTTGCAATGAAGAATTCCTTACCGAAGTCAGGAAATTTTAAGATAGGAGAACTACACAGTTCATCTTTCAAAGTATTAAACGCCTGTTGATGTTGCTCAGACCATATGAAATCTACGCCCTTCTTCGTAAGATCAGTTAAAGGAGCGGCTATTATTGAATAGTTGCGTATAAAACGCCTGTAATATCCACTACAACCCAGAAATTGCTGTATTCCCTTGACATTAGTAGGTATGGGAAAATTACGTATAGCCGACACCTTATCATGGACTACTTTAAGACCTTGGCTTGACACCATGAAACCCAAATATATTAATTCTGTTTTGAAAAATTCACACTTACTAATCTTTACCCTTAAGTTATGTTGTCTTAATCTCTGTAGTACTAGTTCTAACTTACGTAGATGTTCCTCTAAGGTGTTGGAAAAGATTACAAGATCATCCATATAGGCATGCAATATATCCCCTAACAAGTCTCCAAACACTATGTTAATCATTCTTGTAAATGTTATAGGAGCACAACGTAAACCAAAAGGCATCCGTAAAAATTCATAATGTCCCCTGGCTGTGCTGAAGGCTGTGTATGGGATACTATCTTCTTCTAATGATATCTGGTGAAAGCCTTTAAGTAAGTCCAAACTGGTAAAATATTTATTCTGACCTAACAAAGACAAAATATCGTCAGTACATGGCACTGGGAATCGATCAGGGATCGTTTCCTCGTTTAGACGACGAAAGTCGACGCAGATACGCCATGTTCGATCTTTTTTCGGTACAACTATTAAAGGAAAATTATAAGGGCTATTTGATTTTCTAATGACTCCTTCCTCTAACATTTTACCTACTTCATCATTTATTTCATTCTGGAATTTCATAGGGAGTCTGTACGAGGGTACATATATAATTTTCTGTTTGTCTTTTAACCTTATTTGATGCTCGATCACATCTGTTTTCCCTAAGGATCCATCCGTAGTGGAAAAGACATCTGTATATTTATTTAAAAGTTCAAAAATTTTCTGCTGAATTTCTTCGTCTTGAATGTCCTTTCTGATTTTATTTTTAATAGATCATAAAAGGGATTCATCCGCAACTGATTTAGAGTGATTGATTTCAGCAACGGTAAGAATACGATGTTTATAAACTTCTACATCCAAGATATGTTGATTTTTGTGAATTACTAAAGTGTTATTTAAATGATTACAGACTTCGATATTACATTGCTGATGTGAGCCTACTGTATAAATAGCTTGTGTGACAGACAATCCGTTGGTTTTCAAAGTATCGGAAAGGATTAATATTTCAGATCCCGGTAGTGTTTTCTTTATTTGCACTATTAAATTCGAAGGTATGTTTGGTTCGATATATTGCGTGCAAGATGATATTACGGGTGAACGAGAATTCTGCTGGGTCGCGTGTATTATTTCTTTACTAGTGAGACAAGTTATTGGTTCTTCAACGTACGTTACGGTTACATTTGTCGTCTCCTTTTTATCCAAAACTGACTTTAAAGTATTAGAAGACTTATAGAATTTCCCTTTGATATACACGCCGTGCTTTGCAGGAGCTAAGATAATGTTTTGATTTCCCATAGATGGGTATCCTATAATTACAGCTGGATACATATTAATGTTTTTCACAACAACAAATGTATCGGCAAACGTGCGATTACCGACTCTGAACTGAATATGAGTTATGCCTATGACGTTTAATTCATTATTTCCTATACCTGAAAGTCTGATTCCTGATTTTTCAATCGGAAAGTTCGAAAACAACAAATGATGCGTCTTCAAATCCATAATATTACGTGGACTACCAGAGTCAAAAAATAACGTAAAGGATTTGTGTTCTAAATTTACAGCATATAAGGTTGGCCGTAACTCATTTTGGCTTATTATTGTATGAATTCGTTGCAAATCTACGGGAGCATGCACTGTTTTACTTAATTCGGCCGTGTGTTTCATAGGAAAATCTATTGTCTCACAATTATCTGATAAAACATTAAATTGATTATTCAATACTATTGATGTTGACATAAATGACCTTGACCCAACATCACTCTCTTCCCCTCTAGAGTTAACTATGTGGTATTTGCTTTGCTCTGCACATTCTGAAAATTAGGCTGACTTTGCGAGGTCTGGTTTGACGGCCCAGGCTCAGCGATATTTGAAGAAGTGTTTGTTTGTTTCGGACTCTGAACTGCATTGACATTTTGTTGTTTCTTCTTATTGTTAAAATGAGGATTTTTCTTTTTATTTCCATATGGAACTGACTGTGGAATTGACTGTGTATTTCTAGGATATTGTTGTGTCTTACGCGCGTAACATTGACTATAAGAATGTGATCCTGTGTTGTGAACTGAACAAAATTTCGTTCTACAGTCTGCGCTTATGTGACCTTGACGTTTGCAGTTGTAACACGTCACTCCCGCTACTGGATTATTAATTACGTTCACTGTTTGTGGTTTTGTTTCATTCTTAGCAAAAACTTGAGTTAACACGGGATCGAGATCTGGACACTTGGACATGTGCTTCTTTATCTGTTTATAGACATCCAATTCCGTACTTGCAGGCATTAACTTCTTATCAAAGCACCGCACTAAAGCTTCAGGCAACATAAGTGTCATGCAAGTTAAATACATTAATCGTAAAAAATCTTTCACGGAGATATTATCGTTAGTAACCCAAGTGGAATTACCTAAAATGTCCTGATATTCGTTAAGCCTATCAGCTATGAGAGCTGCTCTCTCAACAACATTAAGCCGATTCATAGTGGCTTGATTAAGTGTATTTCGTAACGTTAACACTACATCCAAAGCTTCCTCACCCCCATAGATCGCGCGTAACCTAACTTTGAAATCATCCCAAGTAACTGCTTCCTGAAATGAAACACCTCTTAAATACGCACTCGCATCCCCCTTAGAAAAATCTATAAAACTTTTAGCTTCTTGTAATTGTACAAAAGGATCTACGATTTGTTTGGCATTTAAATGGGCATCAACGGATGAAATCCATGACTCCACATTTTGTGGCAAGAACCCGTTGACACGGCCTTGAAAAGGAAGGATTGCTGACCTGGCATTTACAAGCGTCACAATTGGAGGAGGATTAGCCTGGCCTACACCACTAGGTCCAGGGGTAGGGCTGACAGGAGGAGCCATGACTGCTGTATTCTTTTTTTTTTTTATCTCTTTGACCCCTTTCAATCCTATCAAAATATCTATATGAGTACAGACGCCCACTGCATAAACGCATATGTATAATAAAATTCCCCCAACAATGTTACTAATCCCAATACATTTCCCCCCAAGAGTTTATGAAAGAAAAAGGAATTAGCACAAAGAAAGAAAAATTCTAAATGAGAATTCGGAGTTTCTTATAACAAAGTTTAGGAATTCACTCACCCCAGTAATAATTGACTAACGACTTGTGATAACTACACTTCACTGCACAAACTGAAATGAATACAAAATCTTTGTACTTAGCTTATATATGAAGTCGAGTCGTCTCTCTCTCTCTCTCTCTCTTGATGTTTTGTTAGCGATGTCTCGTTCTAGTTTCTTGTAGAATGTAGGTCTTCCTGGATATGTTTTGCAATAGTTGAATGCCAGTCCTTGGGTTTCCTAGGATGTTGATTGAAGATTCTATTTGTATACTAACATATGTTGGTGTTAGCATTTTCGTTGGACTTAGTCAAAATTGTAGATTCTTGTAGATAGTTTTATTTTGAAGTCTTGAAGATCATTCTCTGGTTTCACAGCTTTTATGTTGAAGTCTTGAAGATATATCTCTGGTTTTACAGCTATTTATTTTGAAGTCTTGAAGATATTTCTCTAATTCTTAGAGTTTAACCGCTGTCTTTGAGTTTAAGCGCTGCCACCATTTATTGGTGTGCTACTGTCTTAAGCACACATTTGAGTATGAGTTGTTTTCAGATGTATTTAAATGGTTTATTGAACACATCTTAGTGGTTTTTAAGTTTTATTGTATATAAACAACTGAGTTAAACATCTCCATCACTGGAGGAAGCTGTGTTGGTCCACATGACCAATTCTGGTGAAGTTTAGATAAGAACTGAATAAATTATCGATATCACAGATATCGTATGCTTGCTTTAATTTAGCCACGTGACGGAATCGGAAGACACCTGCATCCGGTGACGTCACAAACTTTCACACGAAGAGACAATGTGTTGACACTAAGAAAGAATGACAACTTAGCATCTTACATCCTGTATACAATTTGAGTCGACCATAGCAAATCTCACGGCCAGCTCTTCCAACCAACATGACATATTACGTCATTTGTTTTAAACATGTAATATTACTATTCTAATCATTACATATATATATATATATATATATATATATATATATATATATATATATATACATACTCTTTATATTACATATATACATTTACTAGTATACGCAACCCGCCATAAATGATGGCTAAAAATTTAGATAGATATGCACACACACGAACATCCAACACCCTCTCACCAGGGTATGACTACTGCTTCTCCCCTACCCGAATGACGGGGAGAATTGAGCCTGACCAGAAATATATACACAAATTTCAAGATTAACAACATTAAAATTAATATTTCCTATATAAACTATAAAAACATTAACAAAACAAGAGGAAGAGAACTAAGATAGAATACTGTGCCCGAGTGTACCCTCAAGCGAGAAAACTCTAACCCAAGACAGTGGAAGGCCACGGTACCGAGGCTATGGCACTTCCCAAGACTAGAGAACAATGGTTTGATTTTGGAGTATCCTTTTCCTAGAAGAGCTGCTTACCATAACTAAAGAGTCTCTTCTACCCTTGCCAAGAGGAAAGTGGCCACTGAACAATTACAGCGCAGAGAAAAAGAATTGTTTGATGATCTTAGTATTGTAAGGTGTATGAAGAAAGAGGAGAATATGTAAAGAATAGGCCAGATTATTCGGTGAATGTGTAGATAAAGGGGAAATGAACCGTAACCAGAGGGAAGGATTCAATGTAGTACTGTCTGGCCAGTCAAAGGACCCCATAACTCTCTAGCGGTAGTATCTTAACGGGTGGCTGGTTTCCTGGCCACCCTACTACCTATAAGTCTACGAATTTATGGGAATAGCAGTAATCTTTTAAAAAACGTATACGATCAGCAAACAACAGATTGCTCATAATTCGACAGAAGGCATTGTTAGGTTACCAATCTGAATCTTGACTTATGAGGTAGAAGAATTTAGTATAAACATTTCAATGCTCATTGTGCCATTCAAGACGTAAAATAACTCTGCTAATTCATTTTAAATGCACTCGTTGATAAATAAATTGTGAATATAATTTTGAATAAAAATATTTGGTCTTATATCTAACGACTGTAATTGCATATGAATTATGCGTTTAAAAGGTTTTCGAAATTTCATTGATAATAAGCTTGGATGCATATTGCATGCAATCTACAAATAAAGATAAGTTAATGGATTTTACTTGATTGGGTTTTTGGGCCTTTGTCTGCTTTTGGGGTTCAGTGTTTGCGCTCTATCTCTCATTGATTTTGAGTAGGATAATGTCCCACACAGAGAGAATTCAATTTCAATTGTTTCAAATTTTTGAAATACGGCCATTCCAAATTTTCTCTTTGGCAATCTAATTACACTTTAATTTCCTGAAGTTCCCTTCACGCTTGCTTTGCTCTCATATAGTCTTACTTGTTCATTGTTTTCCTGTAAGACTTGTAAGCTCAAATAAATTCTGAGATGATGAAACAGGCTTTATCATGAGATCATTGCAAAAAAAAAAAAAAAAAAAAAAAAAAAGTTATTCTGTTTCTAGCCTGATAACGGAAACAGAAAGTTGCATAAAGATAGTTATATATCGAGTTATAGTGTATGAAATAGGATTTCTCATTGCCAATGTTTGGTAGAACCAATTAGATCTAAAATTTATTGAAAATAACCAAACACCCTCTCATTAAAGCTCCCTGTTACTTCCTGTATCATTTATTGCAAGTCTCTTATTTGTATAATGATACACCCATTATTTATGCAATTTTTTATTCTATACAAATTTTGCATTAATAAGTAAATAATTCTATACCGAGTGGACAACGCTACGAGTTATAAGGGTAGTACTTTAACTTCTTCAATGTTATTAACTTTCTTCAAACAGATTTTGATGTTGTAAAACGCTTGGACGGTAGAATATTTTCAAGACCTCGTGGTGTTGAAATATGTTTAAAGATTCCAAATACATCGGTCACAAATAACGATAAATTTAGATGTTTTTCTAAGACTTTTGGATTAAATGATTATTCTTAAATAGTGAATAATGATAAATTTAGATGTTTTCCAAAGAATTTTGGATTAAATGATTATTCTTAAATAGTGAACAATGAAAAATTTAGATGTTTTCCTAAGACTTTTGGATTAAATGATTATTCTTAAATAGTGAATAATGATAAATTTAGATGTTTTCCCAAGACTTTTGGATTAAATGATTATTCTTAAATAGTGAATAATGATAAATTTAGATGTTTTCCCAAGACTTTTGGATTAAATGGTTATTCTTCTATAGTGAATAATGATAAATTTAGATGTTTTCCTAAGACTTTTGGATTAAATGATTATTCTTAAGTAGTGACTATTACCAAAATAGCTGTTAATTTATCCGTCGGTGGTAGAACAAAAATGTTCTGAATTATTAACCGACAACAATTGGTAAATGATAGAATAAGAAAAAAAGTATCGTAATGTCGTTGGTTTTCGACTCTTGTCGTCGATGGCGGATTCTTAAAAGACTCATTGATTGATTTAATACATTTTCGAAAAGGTCGAGGAACGTATGAGGCAAATCAAGAGTCGACACGAGTTACCATTGGCTCTTAAATTTGATCCCTCTCATCACGCCATCCTTTGGGGTGCGTGCCATTTGCCAGTCTTCTCGAGAGCATGGCACTGTTCACACCTTACTCTTCCCATCTGACATCTTCAGTTTCGTACAATGTCTCTCCACACTGTACTCAGTATGACCGTCTTGGTTTTCTTATTCAGCCAAGGAACATCCTCTAATATAACTGCATTTATTGTAAGTATCTATCAACTCGGCAACTTTGCTACCTGTATTTATTCATGAAAATTATGCTTGTTTTACTTTGATAAATAACGAACTAATCTATTTCAAACAGGGTTAGGGCATAGCGTGATTTATTGGTTTTCTTTTTTCTTTGTATCGTTAAAATAAATAATTGGAATGGCTTCAACTCCTGGGTATAATTTCGAATCCAAAATTCAACACGGACTCCTGCAGTTTACCCTAAACCGAGTTCCCTTCTCTTGCCTAATGCTGTCAGGATGACTGATATATTGTAGAAAGGGTGTCAGAAGAGAGATAAGTTTTAGTATTTCTACAGAACGTCCTTGCCAGGTGATTGCCAGACTGAGGTTAAAGTCCCACTCAAACTTGTTAGTTCCTTTGATCACTGCAACCTCCCCATCCTTGTGAGCTAAGGATGGGAGGTTGGGGGAGCCTATGGGTCTATCTGTTGAGTCATCAGCAGCCATTGCCTAGCACTACTTAATCTTAGCTTGGGTGGAGAGGGGGCTTGGGCGCTAATCATATTTACAATATATGAACCGAATATAATTTATACCTGGCACACATATTTCTACATTAGTATCAATCTATCTTTTATTTCAATTGGATACAATCATTCACACGATTGGAACAAGGGATGTGTGCTGCCATCTTCTGACAAGAAGTAGAAAAACTAGGATACTTTAAATTTGGGGAAATGTGTGATTACTAAAACATGCCATTCTTTTTTTAATTAAAGCATCAAAAATTCATAATTGCAAATAAAACTATTTTTATTCTGATTTTTAGGCCCTTAAATATGGTAATTATATGTAAAATATAGATAATATGTATTACAAAAATATATAGAGCAGATCCCAATATTCTAAAAGCAAAGAGTTGGAACACAACCATTGAATTAAAAATCCCAAATTTAACCAAAAAATAAACATGCCCGCAGCAAATACGCTGTTACTTAATCATAAGCCCAATTATAGATATCAATCCTCTATAAAGAGTGCCTTGTTACATGTACCAAGGGCGTAGGAGCTTTTTATCAGGTGAGGGCTAAAGATTGGAAAGGCACTGACGGTAGTGGGTTAGGGGGACACCCACAGAATCTTTCTTTACGAGGAATCGCCATTAGATGCGATTTCCTGGCATCTGACAGCAGATTGTAGCAAAATCATATTTTGGGATGATTTCTATATGACCAATTATAATTTGTACAAATTGACTTTATTGAAATACCAGAGAGTCTACTTGATGAATTTACCAAAATCATATTAACGATGTTGATTTGTTGCTATAAACTTATTTCCAATATCGATGAAGTTAGGGATATCAGTTCTCTATGTCTGCTGTGTTTCTACTTACGATTTATTATATCTATCATTTGTTTTTCATTTCTAATTTCATTTTTAATTTTTAACGGCTTTCATGTTTTTAATGTCGTCTAATGTTTTAGTTGATGATTATGATATTTATCTTTGCTTTTAAACTCTGGTGATAAGGCATGAAGATGAAAACCTCACAAACAAAAAAATACTCCATAAACTTGATAATTTCTCGATTGGTCATAAAAAAATCACGAAAATTTCTTTCTATTCGCAAAGCAATGTATATATATATATATATATATATATATATATATATATATATATATATATATATGTACATATATACATATATAATATATATATATATATATATATATATATATATATGTATATATATATATATATATATATATATATATATATATATATATATATATACAGTACATATATATACATATATATATATATAAATTATATGTATATATATATATACATATATATATATATATATATATATATATATATATATATATAAGGAATATAAAATAAAACTGAGCCTCCATCGTACATGTCAGGACTCTATCTAGGGAAGAATAATCTTTCTGTGTTACTAGAAGAGCTTGAAGAAATAAATTATGATATAATAGGATTGAGTAAAATTAGAAGAATTGGGGAATCTTATACAGAGTTAAAAGAGGGTCATATCTTTTGCTTCAGAGGACACGAAAGGAACAAAGAAAATGGAGTGGGTTTTCTTATCAATAAAAATTGTGCCTGTAACAGAGAAGTGAATTACCGTACAATAAAAAAAAAAAAGAGTAAAAGTATCTAACTTTAAAACCTTATGTTTTCCAACAGCTACAAATCCGGAACGTCGAAAATGCAGAGGCAAATCTGCTCCTTGAAGATGTTGTGTCGCGAGAAATGACCGACTGTTCTCTTCTGATTGCATTTGATGGACACCATTCCCTGATACCCCTGAGATCATCAGTAATCTGGCATCACCACAAAGGGTTAGGTTTGCTGGATATTACCAATTCCCTCGTTTCTGGAATTTCGTTAAAGGTACGCACATGTCAAGGTGGACTTTACTGTTTTGTAATTTGCTTTTTCTACTTCTCCGTTTGTAACATTAAATGTTTTGTTGTAGCTCTCAGTCTATCTCTTCTTTCCTTTTCAACTGTATACATAAGTTTTTCTCCTACACTTAAAAATTTGCATTAAAAAAAGGTAAATGTCTGGCAACATTTATTCCAGGATTTTTACCGCTTTTAAAACAGATATATTGACGTAAAGGAGTGATATTACGGTTACCAACCCGTAAGAAATAATAGCAAAGTAAGGTAAAATTACAGTCGCCTGTATTTTACTGAAATGCGGTTGAGAACAGGATGTTTTTACAGAAAATTTCCGATTAATATTACGGTTTTTTTTTTCTAACAGTGTATAGTCTGAGTGTCAATGAAAAATCCCTTATTTTGTAATTGAAAAAGAACTTTATATAATTGAGACACTACTACCATCCCAAACTCATCGGCCAGATATAATTCCTAGAGTGCCTTACCAAGCAGTTAATAGTTTTGGTGTATTCCGACAAGACTTTCCAGACATTTCTGCCTTTGAAAATCCTATAATGATTTACTCTGTTTTCATAGCTATAGAATTTTATTAGCTTTGCAGACCAAAAGGTAATTTGTTTTGAAAGCTTCCTCATTACATTCGCGTCTTGGATTTCTCTACCTGGGATTTATATAGCTTCCAGTTGTTTAATCCACCTTTTGTATGTCAGGGAAATTCTTTGGCCCCATTTTTATACAAGTATTACACGAGATTTTAGTAATTTGCACCACCATGCACTAATTTCAGCTAAATCTCTATTAAGGGATTCAGCAACCCCAGATCTACAATCAGGAGATGGAATTGATGCAAAGAGAGTAGTATCATCAGTATGTGCAACGAGGTTGTTTTCTACGCCAAACCACATGTCATGTGCATATAGTATGAAAAGTAATGGGCCAAGAACATTACCCTGTGAAACACCAGATATCACATTCCTCTACTCACTAGGGTGCCCATTAACTACAACTCTGAGATCTATTACTTAAAATTTCAATAATAATGCTAAGAAACGACCCACCCACTCCCAACTGTTTGAGTTTGAAAACAAGGGCCTCATGATTAACCAGGTCAAAGGCAGCACTAAAATCAAGGCCAATCATACAAACTTCCATACTACCATCAAGGGATTTCCGTACAGCATTGGAGTTTGTAAGAAGGGCATCACATGCTCCAAGGCCTTTATGAAAACCAAATTGCAAACTAGGGAACCTATTAAGACGTTTTGCCAGAAGACGTTCAGAAACTTTAGATAATATGGGAGTTATGGAAATTGGGCGGTAATCAGTTGGACTTGAGCTACCACATACACATTTACACAGTGGAGTAACATTACCAATTCTCCAAAGTGCTAAAAGGTAATCTTATTAAAATAAAAATCAATTTCTTCTTTTTAGCGCTTATCTAATCTCACGCATATATATATATATATATATATATATATATATATATATATATGTATGTATACTGTATATATATATACATATATATATATATATATATGTATATATATATATGTAAACTGTATATATACATATATATATATATACTGTATATATATATATATATATATATATATATATATATATATATATATATATGTATATATATATATTGAATATGTGTATATTGCAACTGAAATCAATTGTCTAAAAATAGACCTTATCGATGGAAGTTAACTAAAAAAAATTGCTGTTTTAATTTAACAATAGCCTATTCGACATGTATTTCTATTCCAAGTATTTAAGATTATTTTTAATCAATCATTAGTTTATTAGGGAGTCAGATGTAATTAAAATGACCTAGAATACCCTTGCAACTTTTCAATAGGTAGATTTTGGAAAACCAAAAGCTGTGTGTGTAAAAAGAAGAAATGGACACATTTTCCATTATATATTATGACATTTCATTTTTATTGTAAATTGTTTTTCATTCCTTAAGATGGGCATTTATTCTAAACTATTTAAAAGTTTCTTTTATTCTTCTCATGTACTTCTCTTTCTCTCTTTTTCATTATTCTTTCCCATCCCGAGTACCTGCCTTCGGGCTATAAACTGGACTGTATCCAGGGGTACTCTTCCTTTCCCCATATTCCCCACTTCCCTATCCTTATCCGTATCCGTATTTAAAAGTTTGACGTGATTATATAAACATGTTCGCAAATACAAACCAATTATTGTATATTGTCTTTTTTTTCACTGATCAAAGATAATTATGCATACGTAGAAACATACCGTTTTGCATGCAGCCTACAATTATACAGTAAAATATGCAATGGTTAGAGTCGAATTAAAAAGTAACTTCATAAATGGCATGTTGTGGTTATAAAATTGTAAAAAAAAAAAAAAAAATTCGTCTAAATACCCTTCTGATAAGTCAAGTTCATTAGTTTTTGGCCATGCAAAAGGCTTCATTGAGTACTTTGTGTTGACATGGTACACTGCACACACATTGAATATCATTCCAACTCCAAATCTAGCCTTTCCAGCCTTTTTAAATCGATGAAAACTAGGTTTTAGTTGACATTATTGCTCATGAATATTGGGACACAATGCTATTTACATTTATGGTAGTTTTTTTTTTTTTAAGAGGGATAGATGGAATTTTTTTTCTTATTACTTTACTGTAATTTTCCCTCATATATCAATTGTGTGTTTTTACAAATATTTCCTGATATTTAGATTAGAATATTTTTATATTTGTTTATCTTTTATTGTGAGATTGTAAATGTGTATTTCATAATAAACGATAAAAAAAATATAAAAATAGTCTAATAAGATGGAGGTCTCACTACAATGAGAATCTCATAAAAAAGGTAAATTTTATCAAACTATAAATAAATTTCTTCTTCTTTCTTCCTACCGCTTATTTGTGTGTATATGTATGTATGTATATATATATATATATATATATATATATATATATATATATATATATATATATATATATATCAGGAAATATTTGTAAAAACGTACAAGTGATATATGAGGAAAAATTACTGCAAAATTCCTGATATTTATATTAAGACTATTTTTATATTTGGTCTTACAATTTAAACAATTCACCATCACTGCAACATTTACTCTGTCCAGGGTCAAAATGATGTCTCATAAATTCTAAACAGTTCCCTGTCATGCAAAGCACTTTATTGAAGACCAGGAATTAGTTGCAATTAATTGAACTTGAGCATTATAACACCATGCTGTTTACATGTCAATTTACTGCAGATGAGACATATGCTTCTTAATTTATTGTCATTTTACACATATGGCAACGCTGTCTCTTTTCATTCGTTGGATAATAATAATAATAATAATAATAATAATAATAATAATAATAATAATAGTAAAAATATTAATAATAATAGTAAAAATTATAATAATAATAATAATAATAATAATAATATATAATAAATAATAATAATAATAATAATAATAATCTGTGTAAAGTTCTGATTCGTAATATGTTGGAATACGTGTTTTGTTTATTTATTTTTTCTTTTTATAAAGGTAAGAGAAGAATATGACAGCCTTGTTTGTCATGGACTGTTAGTTCTCGTCCGCGAAACATCTTGGAAGTCATTGATGGAACTTGGGATCGACGCTTGGGCTGGACTTCCTCGCATTTTCTTTTTGATTCTTCAAGAAAAGAATGCCACATCAGCAGAGGATGCTGCAAAACTCCTCGCGAACCCATCTCTCAGGTAATACTTTACTTACTTTAAAGGGCTGCTCATCTGGCCCTATACAGCAGGGAAATATTACTCTCTACAGGACCTAAATGTCTTCCATATAAAGCTTTTATACTTAAACACTTTAATATTCTGGTGAAAGTTACAAAGTTATTGTCAAATCTGATTGGCAGACTAAAGTTACTGCCAGATCTCTGCTCAGACAGTATCTATAACGTTAAAACCCTTCCAGAAAACTAAAATTACTGCCGGATCTTTCCTCAGACAGCAATTTAGTGCAATATTGGCTGACTGAAATGTTTGACATGTCCGCAAGTTTCTTTCACAACTGTGTTATATCAAGTTATACATCCTTAAGGTTTTCCACAAATCAAATGTTTTCAAGAAACAAAGGCCAAGGTGCAAAGGAACTTTGCTGATGAATCCTTAGTCCGAGGGGTTTCAATAAGTCATTTAATCGATTTTTTGTGTATATAGGCTAATTTGCAGTCCTACAATGCAACGATGTAAGGCAGCATCACAAGATCAACATTTATTCCATGCCATATCGAGTTCTAACCAACACGTATATCAGACCATGTTAGTTACCCGATATGGAGTAGATAATCTCTATACTCTATTCATCGATGATAGATGTTTTTACAAATTACCTATTTCCAGGTGTAAAAATGTGTCTACATCTAGGTAGCTATGTACTCCTGCCTTTCCTGAGATTAAAGTAAATCTATTATGCAAACAGTTCACGAAAACATTTAATTTTTTTCTAACAAAATAACCCCGCATATACTTTTGGGATCGCTGCTTGAAATAGATAAAAACAATGTATTGAATATCTAGAAGTAAATAAAGTCATCACATCAGACTAGTCACCGTAAGAATGATGACATCTACTCAGTGCTTTCCAAGATCCAGTAACTAAGATAGTATTAATTTAAAAGAAGTATGGTAACTTAAATATTTGTCCGCTGGTCCAACTCAAGCCTTTGTGCTGAAGCAGCACCCCTGCTTTTTCATAAAAATAACCAAAGTTTAGTATCTTTCGGTTACAACAGGGTGTCTTGAAATTAGGATCTAATCTTCAATATGTGATGAATTCACTATTTTTGAAGCTATCTCAGAGACAGTCTAAGACATAATACTGTTAAAGGTAATGTAGATGCATTTTTTTTCTTTTATTATAAAAATACAAATACATAGTATTCATTTACATTTTTTGTGTAATTATTCTATTTACAAAAATATAACAAAAATATAACAAAATATAGATATGAATTCATGTTTACAATTATAAATAAATCAACATAAATCAAAATCAAAATACATAGTCTAGAAATTCTTTTGTTATGTACTTTGATATACTATCTGTATATCTACATCTAATATACTTCCTTTGGGATTGTAATTTATTTTTTAAGAAAAACATTATATCTTTGCAGCCATTAGGGATATTCATTGTGTGACAATGAACTGGGAAAAATATTAAGGTGTAATCTAATAGTTACCACAATACTTAGATCATTCATCCTCACAGATTTACACTGAATGCAGCAGCTGCAGTCAAAGGTAAGCAGCAATGGACCCTTTATTCCAATTCTTTATTTGTTGGAACTAATCGTGAAGCAGCACATCCCGTCGATGTATGGTCTCCGCAGAATCAATTTAGGTAAGATATGTTTACAATTCTTCGATTCTGTTTATATTTGTTTGATGTTATTTTCATTATCAATAAACTATAGTCAATTTCTTTTAGCGATGCATTTTTGCACCGACTCGCAGCGGTGCCCTTTTAGCTCGGAAAAGTTCCCTGATCGCTGATTGGTTGGACGAGATAATTCTAACCAATCAGCGATCAGGAAACTTTTCCGAGCTAAAAGGGCACTGCTGCGAGTCGGTGCAAATCTGCCTCGATAAAAGAAATGGACTATAGGAACCAGGACATTCCAAAACAGGGTCAAGTAACCTCAATTCCTCTTACATCGTGGGTGTTATGATGTGGTCGGTCATATCTTATACAAAAGTTGTTTTACGTAATCTATGTTTTTCAATATTTTTCTGTACTTTTCACAGAGATACTCATAATTTGATCTTCCATAATCAGATGTTTTACACACTATAATGTAACATTCCCTTAAACCAATCAATTCACATAATGACCAGTTTTTTGTCTATGAAATAGAGACATCTATAAAATCGAGTCTCCCAATAATACTATATTAAAAATCGTCTTTATAAAAAAAAAATTCTTTATATTCTTTGTTACCAGCTGTTGAGATTGAAAATTGTGAGGTCAAGTATTTCTAGTGTTCAACACTAGAATTCCTTAGCTTGTTAAAAATATTACACAATTGCTAAAAAAAAACTATACAAAATATACAGTTTATTTCAATTAAATTCTCCCAATTTAAGATAATCTAATAAGAACTTTATGAAAAAATAAAATAGAAGATAAGCTTCAAAATCCAGATCTCAAATAACATTTGTCCTTTGTAATCTCCTGCTTTATAAAAGTTATCATTTCATTCTTCATAGGGACATTGAAACTCGCATAATAGAATAGACCTTTGCAAATACACTGTTCTGCATTCCACATACCTCCATTGACTAAGTTAAAGATTTTAATAGAAATTCCCGTTTTGCTCCTTTTGTCATGCAAGTGCATAACCCAGGAGCCTCCTTCCACTCGGTAATTCAGAAAAAGACTGATAGGTGGTGCTTCTGTCGTAAGTTCAAACAGAATGAAGGCTACAGTATCTTATATTCTAAACCTCTTGGTTATTCGTTTCAATATTTGAATATACAATGTAATTATAGCTCTATTTTATCTATCATGTTAATAATGAAAGCAAGGTAGAAACATGAGTTTAATATATTAAGTCTGATAATGGGAAACTTTCGATCACCCCTTTGTTTATTCATCCCTTTGTTAAGTCTGATAATGGGAAATTTTCGATCACCCCTTTGTTTATTCATCCCTTTGTTAAGTTTGATAAATTGAACCAAGAGATAAATTAGGGAATAAAAATAATACTGGTATACTAGCCCAAAGGGGCTAAGGCTCATAGCGAAACATATTCCGCTTGCCAAAACATAAGAAAAATTATATAATGATAAATCCCGAGCAAAGCAATCTACGGCAGAGCAAAAACCAAACGAACTGGGTGATTAATTAGATAAATAAAATAACGGTAAAATACTACCCCACGGGACTGAAGCATGAAGCAATACATGTTGCGCTCTCCAAGATTTTCCTTTTGCCTACACACAATGAGAATTTTATCTGCGAGTGACGCGAGATAAAGCAGAACAAAAACTAATAAATAATAAGTCCAATTAATTAAGTAGTTATTTTTATAATGATGGACACGACTGCATAGAAAATGAGATTGAAAAATTACTCTTTTTCTATGAATCTGGAAGTCCTGGTAAACAAAACGTCCTGTGTTTTGACCATGTTTCATTAGCATTACTGGGTGAGAATTAGATTAGAGAGAGAGTGCCTTATCTTATGTTTGGGTTCCCCCTGGTCCCTCAGTGTGAGGCACCTCGTATATCCACCAGAGAGTTGCTAATGCATCTTCCTGTGTATTTTGCATCTTCCAGTCTATGACGGTCTGGGATGCATCTTAGGTATTTATCGACCTTATTCTTAAACACATCTATGCTCACTCCTATGTTTCTTAGATGAGCTGGCAGCACATTAAAGAGTCGCTGCAATATCGATGCTGGTGCGTAGTGGATTAACGTCCTGGGCGCCTTCATTAGTTTTCCTGGTATAGTTTTGGGCACTATTAATCTACCTCGGCTTGAGAGAGAGAGAGAGAGAGAGAGAGAGAGAGAGAGAGAGAGAGAGAGAGAGAGAGAGAGAGAGAGAGAATCAATTGAAAATAGGGTCAAAGAACTATACCATCCTCTTAATTTCTTATTGATGAGGATACTAAACAATAACTTTTCTCATTTTTTTGTTTTTGCTCTCCAAAGTGAACCACTTGCATTAGCAGTAATGTTCTTGTAATAAAGATATACCTAACACAGCCAAATCACAAATATTTTTCTCTGCAATTGGAATTGGCAATTAAAACTATAAGGTTTATGAATATCCATTTTAGATCATATGATTTAGGATACTTATTATAATTTTCCAATAACTACTGAGAGACTTTACTTTGTCCTAGGCTGAATACTTCTCTCTTCGACCCCAAGAAAATGAGCGATCTGCAAGGATATGATTTTGCAGTTGCAGCCCTGCCTTACTCTCCCTTCATTATGGTCGTTGATGACACTCTGTTGGGACCTGGCAAGTGAGTAGCCTTTTCCTTTCAAATAACTAAATAGACACTCAGTAGAGCGCAGACCTCCCCCGAGGCAGCTTACTTCTCGACCTTTTGCTTGACCCTAACCTTGACTTTTTCATGTATTAATTAGCGAGGATTTTCATACACTCAAATATGAACCAAGTTTGAAGTCTCTCTGACGACGGACTTCTAACTTTTGGCTGTTTACGTGAATTAGACATTTTGCTTGACCGTGACCTTGACCTTTGACCTTCCAAATTTAATCATTTCCAGCTTTTTACATAACTGTTAATCCCTGCCAGTTTCATTACACTAATATTAAAATTGTAGCCAGGAAGCTGTTCAGAAACACAAACAACCACACAAATTACAAACATACAAACGGGCGAAAACATAACCTCCTTCCAACTTCGTTGGCGGAGGTAATAAAGGCTAGTTAATCTTAGATATCATATTACAGAAAATGATTCTAACCCTTGTGGGACGGCTAGTGTCAATAAACGTGCATGTAGCCTTAGAAATTGCACCAAGATTAACGTCTATTTACGTAGAAAGTCAGAAATTATTTTTTAGTGTAGATAGCAACAGAAGGATTTGTTCTACTTGCTGGCAACCATATTCTCGCTCTCGTTTAGACTAAGTTTGTAACCACGATAGAACCACCACAGACTATAGTCCATTTCTTTTAGAGAGTCATATTTGCACCGACTTTTAGCTCGGAAAAGTTTCCTGGTCGCTGATTGGTTAGAATTATCTTGTCCAACCAATCAGAGATCAGGAAACTTTTCCGAGCTAAAAGGGCACCGCTGCGAGTCGGTGCAAATATGACTCGCTAAAAGAAATGGACTGTAGTCACCTCTTATTCAACCATGAAGACATCTGAATCCAAGCTACAAGGTCTGTTGTCTGCTTGTTTTGACATTCTATGCAATATTCAGATGACTAAAATTATCTGGAATGTTGAAAAACACTATCCAGATGTTGACTAACATTATTCAGATGATGTTGAGGAGGCTATCACTACTATACCAGAAGCTGGAAATGACGGTGATGACTGTCATATCTCTCGATAAAGTGAACTGCATGAAACAACCTGAGAAGACAAATTCCCGAGATGGAAGTTACAAAAGTTGCAATCTAGGGTGTTTTCTTTTGGAGTTTCCAGAAATAGCACTATCTTACGACTTTAAATTAGTTCTTGTTTGCTGGGTTGTTTGTATTTGAAAAAGAGAGAGAGAGAGAGAGAGAGAGAGAGAGAGAGAGAGAGAGAGAGAGAGAGAGAGAGAGAGAGAGAGAGAGAGAGAGAGAGAGAGAGAGAAACTTTAAATTAGTTCTTGTTTGTTGGGTTGTTTGTATTTGAGAGAGAGAGAGAGAGAGAGAGAGAGAGAGAGAGAGAGAGAGAGAGAGAGAGAGAGAGAGAGAGAGAGAGAGAATTATATCAGTATGTGACCAAGAAATTAAAACACATAGTATTATGACGCTTCAAAATTAAAATGATTTATCTATACGTAAGTTTTATAATTCACATCCAATTCATACATTTCAATTTCCATTATTTTCAAGGTATAAAGGATTAGAAGTTCTGTTACTTGACGCATTGGCGGAAGCAGCGAATTTCACCTATCACTACGTGGCCCCCGAAGACGGGGAGTGGGGGAGACTAAAGCCCAGTGGCCAGTGGACTGGAATGATAGGTAAGGTTAGGTTAAGGTTATGAGTGCATGAACCGCCATACACGGATGATAGTGCTCACTGCTTTTCGACGTAGATAGTGTCCATTTGATGATATTAGTGGTGTATAGTTTTGAGTCATTGTTTTTGTATTTCATTTTTATCTCGTACTCATATTTATTGAATTATATATTTATTACATCAATCCAAAATTACCTTCGTTTTTCCTTCATAAATACTACTATTAAATATAATATATATATACAGTATATATATATATATATATATATATATATATATATATATATATATATATATATATATATACATATATATATATATATATATATATATATATATATATATATATATTTGTTGATTTCACGAATCAAACCCAGTAATCATAATCATCATCATTATTATTACTATCATCATCATTATCTGCAGACTTTCATCTCATCTTTTCGTTAGACATACAACAAAGCCTCCTGCCATGAAACTGCACAGTTAAGCTTCGTTTGCACAGAAATGACATAATCAAAATCTAGTAACATTACCATGTATCTAATACTTTTTGCATGAAGTTATTTCCTCTATTTATTCACAAACATATCTAGAGCATACTTGTTTAAGCATTGAAAAATAATTCAGTTTGGAGGTATGGTCATTACAATCTTTTCCTTTGTTTGTTTGACGCTTTTACCCTTCACGATTTTATTGCTACATCAACTTTAGTTCTATATCCAAAAATTCAACATCATTTTAATTAATTTTTCGTAAATAACGTTGTATCTAACTTTTATAAAAACAGGCAATAGTAGCAGAAATATCTTCTAAGTTTCATATAATTCTTGCATCGGCATTTATAGAATGTATTTTCTGTCACAATTATTATATGTAGTTCAAGTATTTTCGAGCATAAAAATTAATCGATGGGTCATTGGCGTCCAAGGAACCTTTACCTCTTGTTTCAGACAGAGAAAATATCACAACTCCCAAGTTAGGCAATCATTAAAAGTAGTACGGTACAAAATCAAGAGATTAAATCAAAAGTAATCGTGATAGAGAAGCGTGAGCAATAGGTCGATATAGGCGAATATATTTTATAAGAAATCCAGATAAAAATGTAGACACCAAGAAAATGAGCTAAAAAAAGGAAATATAGATAAGCAAAACTAATAAAAATGTCAAGATACGACCACGAGTATCCAGCAAATAAGGTCAGCTTAATAATTGTTTCTGTATATGAAGAGAGGCGATACATTTTTGCTTACTCTGATAAAGTTGTTAAAATCTGACGCTCAAAAAAAGTTTATCTGCCACTACAAAAAAAACTAATTATCAATATCTTAAGAAATTTATTTCAAGGGCTCATAAATTCAAATGTTATAAAATGCAGTGATAAAATAATATTTATAGAAATGGGGGGGGGGAGCAGCTGAGAGGAAGAGTTCAGAATCGCTGATGAAACAGATACACATTGCTTTAGCACTACATCAAAGGTGAACACATGAAGAAGCACTAATAACATGAGAACGATCATCAAAGCGGGGATAAGTTGAATAGAAAGTTTAGTAACCAAAAAGAAAAAGAAAATTTATAACATCTCAATCAATGTAATATCGACCTAATGGTTAACCATGTCAGTGCTCACATTCTATATTAAATGAATGAATGAATGATTTGAAGTTCTCTGGCATCCTGACATCGAAGGTCATTGCCGCCGATATCGTTTATTATAAATAAAGATTAAAAGAATATTCAATTAAATCCAGAAAAGTAAATATGTTACAAAACCTAAATGGCATTAAGAAGACCTGCTTCTGATATAAATTTAAAACTGCCACTAGCATTGTACGACACATCATGTCCAAGGATCTAGGCAAGGATGAACCTGCCATCTTCACCCCGAGCCTCAAACAGATATCTATTCTTTCTGTGCTATACGTGGGGCATTCAGTCAACAAATGCCTCACTGTCAAAGGTATCAAACAATCATCGCAATATGGTTGGTGTTGGCCAGCCAGCAGAAGCTCATGTGTCATACGAGTGTGAGCAATGCGGAGACGACAAAGAGTAGTCTCCCATTTTCGGGACATCCTATTATACCTCCAAGAGGATATAACAAAGGCAATTTCTCTGAATTCTATATTAAATAGAATTCAAAAATAAAATTCTTCTTATATGGTCCATAAATTGCTCTGGTTTTCGAAATGCAGCACACTTTTACACTATAAAGCCCTGTCCACGCGATCGAGCATGCCGGACGGGCAAACTGTGATACCAGGCCACAATACTAAGTGAAAATGAGGGTTGATGACGTCAGAAGCGGGAAAACTAAAGGCAGAGATCTGGCAACACTGTATGGTGCCAGATCCCTGTCTGTGGTTTGCCCGCTTCTGACGTCATTAACCCTCATTCTTACTAACTATTGTGGTCTGGTAACACTGTTTGCCCGTTGGGCATGCTCGATCGTGTGGACAGGGCTCAAGTTAAATATAATCGAGCCCTGTGATAAAACCTCTCCATATTTGACTATTGAATGAATTGTGCAACATATCTAAATTGAGCCATAATGCCATGATCAACAACCACAGCAACAAGACTTACAACTGCTTTAGCCAGTTCAATAAAGAACTGGTAGATAAATCGAGAGGTGTTGGAAATAAAACAAAGAAAACCAATGTCTCACGATAATCTGAGAAAAGCAGTGACAGAAGTAAAAAGATTCCTCGTAAGCAAGTTATAATTTTTTCTTCCCATTACTTCTATTATTTCAAACTAAAAGAATAAATCTTTTCTGACTTAAAAGTTGACGACCATCTGCCCCGCAATAAGAAGAGGAATTAACTTTGTTTTTGATATTCTCATCTTTGCGGTTAATACTCATCATCTTTCTAAATCATTACTGTCAGACCTTTTTATTCAACCAGAAAGAAAATTCATCTAAACTCAACCATTAGCCAGCAAATGAAAACATCTCCATCTAGAAAGATATATGTCTTTCAAACTCTTTTAAAAACGCTTTTTTTCTTTTCCATTGTCCTATTTACAAACAAAAAAATTAAATCAGACCCCGCCCCCTTTCACCCTCCTATCTATCTATAGTTGACATTCATTCAATTAGCATTACTTATTCTGAAAGTGTCATACTAGTAGTGGACCACTTTGGTATCACAAAACCTTTAGGCACTCATGTAACAATCTAATACCCAACACAATGGATTTATGTTACAGATCTACTGATTTCACTTGATTTATGTTACAAACTGAATATATTTTTCTGCATTCGGCTTTATTTTAACTGTTTTTCGCATCTTGCTCAAAATTAAATTGGCCCACAATATAATTCAATGCCATTCAGATATTTATATTTGGTGGTAGAGTTTAACAATAACTTTGACCTAGCTTCAGTGTCCCATTTTCAAAATTTATCAACAGGTATGGTAACTACTGAAGAAGCAGATTGGGCTGTCAGTGACATTACTTTCTCCTCTCAGAGAGAAGAATATGTTGACTTTTGCGAGCCTTTTGTCTATGATGCTTCTGAGCTTGTAACTCCAAGAGCAAAACTACTCCCACAGTGGCTAGGACCCGTAAGGTAAGGAGTAAAGGGGTATTTGTAAATTATATATGAAAATCCTTTCATGGAAAAAGATAAAATTTCTTACATGGTTGTAATCCCATATCTTTGATGTAAATTTTTTAAATTTAGGAGTATATTACCTTTGTTCTGAGGTAGATTCACAACTAAGATTTATCAAGATTTAGGCTGGTTTAATCACATACGAAATTCATACATGATAATTTAGTAATCATAATTATCTCAAGAAAAGTTATTACTTGGAATAAATCGTATTAAGATACACATATCTTCCAAAATAACACTAGTCTGTTTAGAGCTAAGTACTTGCCATTTACTTTGAGATTACTTGGTTTATATATTTGTTCCTAAATTCTCTTCTAAACCTAAAGGATGAATTACACCTAAGCTTTCTCATAGTACAACTTAATTATAACCCAATGACTGAATTGTATGTCAAACATTTATCATGTACCATGTGATCACCTGCTACCACTGTCAAAGGTATGACATTTTGAAAAATGTCCATATATATATATATATATATATATATATATATATATATATATATATATATATATATATATATATACATATATCCATTTCTGGGTGGGGATACTCCAACGCGTAAATTGGTTTGCATATTGCCAGGGCACCAGCCACCCGTTGAGATACTACCACTAGAGAGTTATGGGGTCCTTTGACTGGCAAGACAGTACTACATTGGATCCTTCTCTCTGGTTACGGTTCACTTTCCCTTTGCCTAAACATACACCGAATAGTCTGGCATATTTTTTACAGATTCTCCTCTGTTCTCATACACCTGACAACACTGAGATTACCAAACATTTCTTCTTCACCAAAGGCGTTAACTACTGCACTGTGATTGTTCAGTGGCCACTTTCCTCTTGGTAAGGGTAGAAGAGACTCTTTAGCTTTGGTAAGCAGGTCTTCTAGGAGAAGGACACTCCAATATCAAACCATTGTTCACTAGTCTTGGGTAGTGCCATAACCTCTGTACCATGGTCTTCCACTATCTTGGGGTAGAGTTCTCTTGCTTGAGGGTAAATTCGGGCACACTATTCTATCTATTTTCTCTTCCTCTTGTTTTGTTAAAGATTTTATAGTTTATATAGATATTTATTTTAATATTCTTAAAATATTTATTTTTTCCTTGTTTCCTTTCCTCACTGGGCTATTTTCCCTGTTGGAGCCCATGGGCTTATAGTATTCTGCTTTTCTAACTACGGTTGTAGCTTAGCAATTAATAATAATAATCAGCAAAGCTGTATTAGTCAGGGCCACTCATACTACGTTGGCATACTGTGAGAAATCAAATGAAAATCTCCTAACAACACATATCCGCCTTTTTCGAAAACTTTCGACCGGGTTGCAAAATTATCAAAGAAAAACATGTTGAAATTTCTTTATTTTTTCTGTTTCCAACTGTTTGGCTCATTTCAGTATGATATTAATCAGTTCTATTTACCAATGATTTCACGATGCTCTCGCTGAATAATTTAAGATAAACAGTACATTTACTTTACCATAAGTCCATTGTCTTGAAAGAACTAATGAAAACCATTACTAATAAGAAACTTTTTTTTTTTTTTTTTATATTTGTTCTCTCTTTCTAGACCATACAATTGGAAGGTCTGGGTTGGAATCGTGATAATGGTTGCCTTTTCTGGACCTTTTCTCTGTTTCTTGGCCACTTACTACACTGGCTCCAGTACAACCTACGTTAGGTACTTTCAGGAGGTCGGCAACGCAGTTATGTACACTTTACAACCAGTTTTTCAGGTAAATTAGCAGTTTTTTAACGCGTATGAGTTAAATTAGGGTTAATTCCTTGTTGGTTAATTTTATGCAGGCGGGATATAAAGCATCATAGATGAACTAAACAGTCAAAACAATAATGATTATTATGATAATATATGATTTGTTGCTGTAGTCGCAGTTGTTGAAACAGCATTAATTCTCAATAACAAGAACTCGGCTGAATATCTTATTCTATCTAGTTATGTCTCGCATAATCCAGTTTCCTCTTTTGAAGTTTTCAGTGATAATGTTGCAATAATCTCTAATAAAAGAAAGTGCACATTAAGTTTCCAAGATCGTTGGAACGAAAATAGTAATGATATGTAAAGGAATTTTCTAATACCAATTTGAAATGTTAAAGACAATTTTACTTCTATATGCTTATTTCCTATTAGAAATAAGGTAAAAAGAAATTAATATAAAGTGTACATCTTTTTGTGTACACATCCTTATGCATGAACGGATTACAGTATTAGATTTGGGTATAAATCATATACTGTGGTCAGTCAGGGAGGCCATTAAATGTCAAGGTGCAGTTGGGGGAATTTAAAGCCCTGCAATTGCACTATCAAAATAAAGTTAAAAGAGTTTGAACTCTGTACCATGGTCTTCCACTGTCTCGGGTTAGAGTTCTCTTGCTTGAGGGTACACTCGAGCTCACTATTCTAATTTCTCTTCTACTTGTTTTGTTAAATGTTTTACAGTTTCTAAAGGAAACTTTTATTTTACTGTTGTTATTGTTCTTAAAATATTTCATTTTTCCTTGTTTCCTTTCCTCACTGGGTTATTTTCCCTGTTGGGGCCCCTGGGCTTATGGCATCCTGCTATTCCAACTATGGTTGTAGTTTAGCAAGAAGTAATAATAATAATAATAATAATAATAATAATAATAATAAACTGTAGAATGAAAGAGAGAAGTATAAACATAAGTCTAGTCAAAGGCTAAAAATTGGTTATAGCGACGCGCCTAAAGACGATGTAAAAGCCTTATGGCAATGCACCACGTGGTATGCTCAAGTCTGATGGCACTATATCTCTATGGGTCATCCTTATGTCCAGTAGGAGTTAGTTTTTATTTGTTCATGTATTAGCAATTACTATGACTAATTTGTAATCTTCCTTTCGTTGCTTTGTGTTATATGATGGTGTGAGGGCACGTTTTACAGATTTTTCAACTTGGTGTATTACCTTTAACTTACTAATCTCCTTTTTAACTTTATTTTCATCAGTTTTCTATATAATGGAGGTTACACTCAAGGAATCCCTCTTTATTATGTTACATTATTAAGAGCGTACGCCTTGCTCCTTTTCCAACATTTAAGTAGATATTTTTCTTTACGTTATGTATTCTAAAAATAAACTGGAAAACAATATTCATATCTCGTAAGCGAGTATCGATTGTTCCTTTGTTTTGCGTCGTATATTAGTCAATAAGAATAAGTAAAATTGTCCTTATAGTTCTCTCTCTCTCTCTCTCTCTCTCTCTCTCTCTCTCTCTCTCTCTCTCTCTCTCTCTCTCTCTCTCTCTCTCTCTCTCTGTTATATTTTATTTTTTTCTTAGAGAGGACACCCAAACGATATCCACGTAACACCTGGAAGACTCTTCATTGGAACATGGCAAATATTCACGATGATCATTGGGATATCGTACTCATCGTCTCTCACCTCCTTCCTTGTATTTCCGGGCTTTCAAAAACCTATCGAGAACTTGCAACAACTGGTGAAATCAGACATTGGATGGGGAAAGGTTAGTGTCTATTGGATTTTCCTTTTAGTTAAGAGCCTATATTTTTAATACGAATTACACAGGAATCGAGTGACTATTTTCATACCCCACCTCTAGCGTCAGCTGCTCATCCACGTCCACTCAATTGATCAGTTCTCAGATAAGTGTTAGTTTTGTTAAAACATCTGATAAGCCACATTCTATAGTTAGGCCAAATTGCTAGTGAGTTTTGATTTCCTTTAGTGTGATTACAGCACAGCACACGTAGAACTTAAGGTTGTAGCGCAGGCTTCAGTAGCCTAATGAAGACCAGCCCAATAAATCCTGTGTAGATAAACACAAGAGTTAAATCTGCACATTCACTGTGGAGAGATGACAATAATAGACGATTTTTATCGTTTTTTAATCTAGTCCACAAAGTTTGTTCCTTTATTCAACCGAACAGAATGAAACAACCTTTTAAAATATGTAGGCTACAGTAGTGGTTTTCACTCTTTGGATGGGATGAGCTGACTATGTTGAATTGGAGATGGGTGTCTTTGCATAAATGTAAACATCTTTATTGATTTTTTTTTTCAACTACACCTATCATGTAAGTTGAATATTTTAATAACCCATTTTTCCTACCATAATGCATACCTTAAAGGCTTCATCACCAATCAACTTGAACCTTTTTTTCATTCTCAAAGTATGCAATTAATACGGCCAACAATTCTCAGATTATAGTTTCCTTTAACCGTGCTCTTGTAAACTACAGTTGATGGCGATAAATAGATTTCCCCTACCTGTTTGACCTCCCCAGTTGCATAAAGGTATGTACCATCGTTAACGAGGCGCAATTCGTAAAGATACTATTCACTCAAATATAGACCTAATGAAAATAGGTATTAAAAAATCAAAATACTTAATTTACAAATGAAAAATCAATAAATCTCCTGAAGAGAACTGATCCAAGTCAAACAAAAAATAGTATAAATATTTTCATAAAAATATTAATTCTATTGTTAAATTAAACTCGTTTTTTAAAGATAAGTAAGAATACAATGAAAACGAGAGTTATAAAGTAACCAATACAGTCTAACCTCCTCATTTGTGGGGGCTAGGTAACAAGACATACCCATGAAGAGTGAAAATACCTGAATACTTGGCGCCCTAATGTGGGTCAACCCATAACCTTCCACAAAGACCACTGCCTAAGCATGATTGACTAACACACTAGGTAACCCACGTAACTGCACTATATCGTTTTCATGTGGTATTGCAGTACATACAACTTTTCATAGGTAAACGTACATTATTAACACAGCTTCACTAAAAGGTAATACAACTCATAACAGGAGAGTCACCGCCACACCACCCTATGTATAAGTGACAGCAATACACTTGCTTGTATTAAAAAGTACCGTGAAACTTAGTGATTATACAGTAGGTATATCCACTAATATTTTCTTTCCCAAAGTAACTTTTTTCTTTTATATATCACATTTACATATTTCAATAACAGATATTTTGCACAAAAAAATGGTTATAATTTACATCATTATGATTATTCACAGTACTATTGTAGTAGAAAATGTACTGCCATATTCTAACTGAATTTCAATGACCGTTCTGCCACTTATTACAGTAATAAAGATCACCCTTTTTTAAGATTATTTTCTAGATTCATTTCATCAGTGTAGCACATGGTGTTATGTAAAGGGCTTTGTGTATGCTTGCCCACTACATTATAAGGGTGATTACACATGATTGATGTAATTGATTATAGTGTGAAAAACTGAACAACATAGGAATGAATAAGAAAATTATAAACCAAAGATCACTTCTTTGTTGAGGTACACGTCTAAAGATCTATTAGCAATTCATTATAAGATAGTGAAAAACTGCTCTGACATGACCTAGTTATCAGATCACGTGTTTCTGCTCTGACTTATCTAGTTCACATCTTTGTATTCTGGTTCAAACATTATTTTTTCAAAGAAATTTTGTATACCTCTGTAATAGAGCAATTTTCATTATGTTTTCTCTTACAAATCCCCTTAAAGAATTTACACGTACTCTTAGGGAAATAGACAACTTAAGACCTTTTTTGTCCTTTTTATATGCATCAAATCATCATATGCAAATTATGAGCTAATATGTCAATTTAGTTTTATCTTCTTAACCATGCAGTGTAGCGCAAATTACTTTCTTTTAAACTCAGGTAAATTTTGGAGGCATTCAAAATGCCATATTAGAGCAGACAAAGGATCCAGTGTTAATAGCCCTTCGGGAAGGTGTGCAGTGGCGAAGCTCTTTAGATGGCATCCTTCATGATGTGGCCAAGGGCACTCTGGCTACTTGGGACAACAGTATCACAACACGCCTCACAATTGCTGTCAAATTCACCGACAGCAAGGGCCAACCATTAGTTCATCTGCCAGGATTTGAACTTCTACAAGAGAGAATTGCTTGGCCAATGCAGCAACATGCACCGTATAAACAAAGGTAAAGTTTTGTAAAATATTTGCTTTAGAATTCAGATTATTAAACTTCTTATTGGTTTTTCTAACGTATACTCAGAAAAAAGAATACTAAGTAATGATGAAGTACTGTAATTGCAGAGATCTGACATTCCCTTCTGAACTCAAAACTGATAATGAATGTATTCACTTCAGAAATTAGTAGCAATATTAATTTGCTTTATCAAAGGTTACATAGTTTGGTTCAGTTAACCTGCTTGGATTGGTCAAGTATGCCTGAAGGTTTGCTCAGTCTACTTTTTGATAATGCAATTTTTTATTAATCACTTTTCAAACTCATCACATACATTACTTAGATCTAATCATGGTAACATATGCTCCAAGGGAAACTATTTTCTGCTATATTTGAAATTGATTAAAAAATTCAGTCTTAACCTCCATGAACTTCGAAAGCTAAAAACTAAATCAGATCTTGACTTCCAACTGAATAGTTCTGGTCTCAACATATAATTGAGCTAATCTAGTTTCATATTGAAAATGCATTATTTACTTGCATCAAAAGTTGGCCATAGGAAGTGTTCAAGCTTAGCTATATTGAATTGTAAGTACCAAAACAAGATATTCTAGATTTCATGAAACTAAATTAAAAATTTTATTTTGTAATCTGTCACCCTGAGCTGTTGTGAGGGACAGTCGAACTTGTGAGTGGAAGTTACTATTATTATTAAACGGGGAGTTTAACCAGCCCAATGAGTCAAACTTGACTCTTACAGAGCTGGCTGAATAACATCGGTAAGAAAATTATTTTCTTTATATTAACGTTAAATAAATGAATAAAATAAAATATATATTATATTATCGATAAAAATCATACTAAATGTAACGGATATAAAATAAACAAATTATGAGGTAAAATCTGTGATAAGAAATCTAAATATTTTCTATAAAACCTCGGGTTCTTGAAAACGTTGAAATCCTAAAAAC
This sequence comes from Palaemon carinicauda, assembly GCF_036898095.1. Taxonomy (NCBI): domain Eukaryota; kingdom Metazoa; phylum Arthropoda; class Malacostraca; order Decapoda; family Palaemonidae; genus Palaemon; species Palaemon carinicauda. The sequence goes on from NC_090746.1 coordinate 86,081,308, forward strand.
TGAGAAATTCTCAGTCTGATGAAAGGTCAAAAAAACTGTTCTCACCAAAACATAAATATTCTCTCTCTCTCTCTCTCTCTCTCTCTCTCTCTCTCTCTCTCTCTCTCTCTCTCTCTCTCTCTCTCTCTCTCTCTCTCTCTCTCTCTCTCTCTCTCTCTCTTAAAACTTTACAATTGCTTATTAAAATTTTAAGTTTCTGGCGGTGCCAATGAAATGTCTGCAATAACACTGGACAAAGAAGCTTTGCTTGATGAATCTTTTCTATTGCTAAGGTCATCAACAGAATTTTTCTTGTTTAAACAAGCAGAGGTCGTCAACGGTGTCAGGGTTCGCCACCTGATCCAGGATATGGGGACATCATTATTCATTTTTTGGGGGGGAGGGGAAGGGAAGAGGTGACAATAATAATCATAAAAAAATAAAAAAAATGGAAAAAAATCAAGGTAAAAAAAAAAAATATTAAGACTGAAATCCTAGAGACCCAATAGCGTTTCATGGAATTTATTTCTACACCAATGACACCTACGACAGCTACTTCCCAAATGTCCACTCCCTAAACTACCACAAAGGGGTGGTACCACTATCATTAGACTGGCTCAAGTGTATGCCAAACGAACTTGATGGGACTGAGAGCATTTCAAGAATACAACCATCTCCACTTTAATCATAGTGGTAGGCAAACCGGACAGAATGCCGAAAGTCCTACCTCTATGAAACCAGCCAACCACTGGAATCCGAAGGCCAAGTTTTTGCTTGACTCAAAGCTTGAGAATAGTTCCACGTTCCAAACACTATCGTGTAACTGGCAAGGCCACCACAGCTTCCACAATTGGCTTCGAAAAAAAGCTCCAATCTTGGGTATGGTGTCCCCTCCAAAAAAATCTAGACAGTGAAAAGAGTAAGAGAGTATTGACAGCAAGGGTGGAGACAGTTGATAAATATGAAGGAGGATGAAGCAATAAGAAGTAATAGAAAGTTCCCAGTTTGCGAGTCCTCCTTCCCGCCAAAAGGCTCCCCAATGATTTCATCAGGGGATTCTCTCGTTAACAAAGTGATTTTGTTGTTGCTACAAGCTCCTTACAGATGCCAGGAAATTATATTTAAGGGTGTTTCTTCGTAAAAACGAGAGAATGGGGGTGGCAGTGGGGAAATGGTAATTTTCATAGGTAATCATTCCTGTATTGATGGAAAGAAGTACAAGAAGAGGAAGAATGGAGCAACGAAGAACAAAGAAGTAGAGGGAGAGGAAGAATGAAGCAATGAAGGATAAGGAAGTTGAGGGAGAGGAAGAATGAAGCAATGAAAGGTAAAGCGAGTAGAGGGAGAGGTAGAATGAAGCAATAAAGGATAAGGAAGTACTGTAGAGGAAGAAGGAAGCAATGCAATATAGGCAAGTAATTCACTCGAGAATTTAAAATTTGGAATACCCATGCTGGAGCCCTCCACAAAACTAGCTCTAAATTTACATTAACATATAATCAAGAACAGGAATCTCAAGTTACCTAACAGTGCTATGAAACCATCCATAAAGGCAAAAACAAAACAGTTATTTTCTTTTGCCTTTTCTATTATCTTAACTTACATGTATCTAATTCTTATGAAACTTTGCTTGTTGATATATGTGTACTTCTTGTAGGGTTAGCTAACTCCGAAATTCATTATCAGTGACTCTTCAACAATTACTATTTTGGGTTATCTATTTGACAGGTTTGATGAACTTATTGCCAGAGTGGTTCAAGCAGGACTAGTACAGAAGTGGCTGAAAGTAAGTAAAAAGCAATTTTGAGGTAAATATTTTTCACTAAGATGAATAGTGTTAAAACTAGCCATGGTTCCTAAGTACCATACAAGATTTTAAACAGAAAAATTAACGTTTCTATGACTTTGATCGTAACTCGAACATAAACTTACTCAATGACTGTCGTTGCCTAATTACAACAACCTTTTGTCTATTCTCTGTTAAATCCCCAACTGGTTTCTGAATACAAATGAGTGTTTGCAAACTAGTCCATGATATATCTGCATCTATCTAAAACAGTGACCTTTTTCAAATAACGGAAATTTTTGTAAAAGATCATACAAGAGCACTCTATATATGTCTATTGCTGGTTACCAACACAGACTGTGCCAAATGTTTTCTGACAGATAATAAATATAAAATCTCTTATTTATAAAATACGGCAAATAACTTTCTTCTCAGGAGACTGGAACGGATATATGCATGTGCGAAAACACACAAGCACAAAGATAGTGAGAGACTATATGAGGCAGGCCTCAAAGTGATTGATGACAAGTTAACATGGAGTCGACAATAAAGTATCAACTAGTCTAGAATAAACTTAGCCATTACCTACGATTAACAAATAAATAAGTCTAGTTAATTAGATATGTGGTGATCAAGTCTGGGAAATGCAGAATTGAGTCTGTCAGTTGGGAACAGTCGACAAATGTATCGGGTAACAAGTAACCAACCAAGCACCATCTTACTTGTGTACCTTGTGCGGAGATAACAGGTCGGTGATAACCGAGAGGCGAGGTAAATGTAACTAACTTTATTTTAACGGATCAGGAGGTTATATACAAGCCGTCGTAAGCAAGAACGTCAAAAAAATTCAAACCTAATGATTCATGAAAACACAGGCTTAAATAGGTTATCAGTGCGAGGAGAGAGCGATACTGGTACATATAAATCTGTTACAGTGTACGAGCATGTGTGATACATGTGCGGCACATGGCTCCCTAATAAAAAAAGGCATACATATGAAATAGGGCACCCTGCTCTGGAGAGGCGCTCTGTACGTTGGACATCTTCCTGGAAATACTCAGGTTTAAGACGATCAATCGAGACCTAGTTTTTTTTGCCACGAGTGATCAGTAACAGAGCCTTCGTTATTCGACGGATCACAAGGAAAGGGCCCATGTAAGAGGACATTAATGGTGGCATGCATGTTTCATTCAGCAGGAAAACGTGCGATGCCTTGTGCAAATCTGTCGGTATGTTGCTTCGCTGGAAGCTTGTAAGTCTGGCGGCATGGAATAAACTTTCCCATGACATGACATAGGCGCTGGAGATGGTCAGAGGAGATTGTCAACGGTAAAAATAAAGCAGGGACGACCAACGGGTCGCCATACACCATTTCAGCTGCTGAGACATCCAACGTGTTCTAAGGAGTGGTCCTTAGTCCCAGAAGGACACAGGGAAGCTGCATAAACCAGCCGGAGTCCTTGCAGCAGGACATCAAAGCTGCGTAAACCAGCCGGAGTCCTTGCAGTAGGACATCAAAGCTGCTTTGAGGGTGCAATGAAAACGTTCAACCCTTCCCTTGACAGCAAGGCTGTACGCGGTTGTCTCCGATGTAGGGTGATTCCCAGGAGGTTCACTAAATACCAATATGAAGATTTAAGCCTGGTAGTATGTACTGTAGGTATACTAACATCCTATCAAGCACTCTCTGGCGTCACATGTGGTGCTCTATCTTCCTCTTGTCTAAAATCCTTGGGAGGAAACCACACCCCTCAACTTGAACATAAACTTGAATATCTGAGTGCCGTGATTTTACACAATAATAATAATAATTTTTGCTACGACTGGTATTATAGCCATGTTGCCAGAATGGTGCTATTATTATTATTATTATTATTATTATTATTATTATTATTATTATTATTATTATTATTATTATTATTATTATTATTATTACTATTATTATTATTAGCTAAGCTACAACCCTAACTGAGAAAGCAAGATGCTATAAGCCCAAGGGCTCCAACAGGTAAAATAGCTTAGCGTTGAAAGGAAATAAATAAATTACAATAGAAGTAATCAACAATTAAAATATTTTAAGAACAGTAACATAAAAGAAATCTCCCATATATATATATATATATATATATATATATATATATATATATTTATATATACATATATTTATATATACATATATATATATATATATATATATATATATATATATATCATATATATATATATCATATATATATATATATATATATATATATATATATATAAATATATATACATATATATATATGTATATAAAATATATATATATATGTATATATACATGTATATATATATATATGTGTGTGTGTGTATATTATATATATATGTATTTATATGTATGTATGTGTGTATGTACGTATATATATATATATATATATATATATATATATATATATATATATATATATATATATATGTATATATATAATAAAAACCTCAAAAATAAACAGGAAGAGAAATAAGATAGAGCATACTCTCAGGCAAGATACCTCTACGCCAAGAGAGTGGAAGACCATGGTATACAGATGCCATGGCACTACCCATGACTAGAGAACAATGGTTTGATTTTTGAGTGTCCTTCTCCTAAAGAGTCTCTTTAGCTATGCTAAAGAGACTTTTCTGTCCTTGCCAAGTAGAACATAGCCACTGAACAATTACAGTGCAGTAGTTAACCCCTAAAGCCGAAAAAAAATTGTTTGGTAATCTCAGTGCTGTCAGGTGTATGGGTTAAGAGGAGAATGTGGAAAGAATAAGCCAGACTATTCTGTGAATGTGTAGGCAAAGTAAAATTGAGCCATAACCAGACAGGGATCCACCTGTACTTCAAGTGAAGACTATAATTTATAAATAAGAATGTAACCACAAACCCTTTTGTTAGTTAAAATAACCCTTTTAAAGATATCTTTAAAGTATCTTTTTGAATCAACCTTCAACTCAAGCGATAATAACAGCATTATATATTTTCACAATGGATAAATTTTTCGTAATTTTGAGGTGTTTTTAATTAAATTTTGAAGACTGGTCTCTGGTACACCAACATATTCTAGACCTTCGAAAAAATTTCTTAGTGTTTTCTTGGGTATAATCAAAATCATGATAAATCTTTGAATACCAACTATATCTTACTTTACTAATAAAACAAACTTGTCCTACAAATGGTTTGTTTAGTGAGGATGCTTGCAGATTTAAATGTAGGATGAAATCATTTTCTATTTTTGATATGTGGATAAGATCTACAGAAATCATTTCTTCTGAGATTCCACATTTGGAGTAAAAACACTCATACTGATTCCTTTCTCTCCACAGCAACTCATCTTTGAGGAACAGGCTTTAGCAAGAAAGAAGAATATTGAGTCCCAGGAATTAGAAGAGAATACTGAGCAAGCTGAATCAGGCCAAGTGGTGCTCAGTCTTGAGCATTTTCAAGGACCGTTCTTTGTGCTGTTTCTTGGGTACATAGCAGGTGCCCTTGCCCTCGTCTTGGAAGTCTCTGTGGCAACTTTACTACAGAGTCCAGCCAAGTCTAAATTCAAACTTATCGGTTAAGATTCAGCATCAAGTATTGGCTAGGATGAAAATGGAACTGGATATTGATTGAGAATTGTATACTGTGCACAGACAAATAAAACTGCTACCCATGAAAGAATTGTCTTCTCTCCTAGCACTATATAAGGGGATAATTATGTTTTCTACAATATTCTGAGTTAAGAGTCAATGAAAATTATAAGTTCCTCCTGCTCCTGCATAATTCTTTTTTTTAACAGATCCTTTCCTGAAACTCTACTGTTGAATGCACCTTTCCTTTTGATATCTCTTGAGGTTACATAAACTAACTTTTTATGATAATTATATGATAATATATGATAATTCAGTATCCCCTTACAATCGGTGGTAAATCTTAGGTTGGTTTTCATACAGGAATTTTAAACAAAGTCCTTCTTCAGAATTTGTCAACAAAACAGCCTCTTAGTTATCTTGTGACTTATGTTACAATACCATCACTGTTAGTGTCAGTAATCCTCTCAGAATTAATTTTCTCCCGACAAAAAAGGAGGACGCATCAAGTTGATGAACTTTTATGCAATCCTAACTAACAGGAAAGAGACAACTTGAAATAGTCGGCAAGGTTTTTCGGTCCGGGTATCGAGTCAAGACGCTGAGAGACAGCCCAGAGCTTTCTCTTGCAAGACAAATTGCCAGCACATCAGCTTCTCGGGCACCTAACCTCTCTCGAGAAGTTAAGAGCCCTATGGCCGTCTCCACATTCAGTCTCTATTGTGGCAATTAAAAACTTAGTGTTACCAGGCAATGGTTGCTAATGATTCAGGAGGTAGACCAATAGGCTATCCCAAACCCGCCATCCTTAACCCACAATGAGGGTGAGGTTGAAGACACTACTAGTGGGCTCCATTAGTGCAAAATTTAGGGGTATGCATAACAAGTCAGACAAAATTATCAAACTTTCAGAGCTAATTAATGGAATATATAAGATTATCATTTTAAATGCCTCCAACTAAAATATCATTTATTATGACTAGTATGGCCGAATTTTAGAATGACCACCTTCAGAATAAAGTATGCTAATTTTCTCAAAAAATTCGCTGGCAAATTGGAATTCAATATTTTATTGACAGTTATTACAAACAAATTTACTCCTTATCTTATAGAAATTTTGTATTATTCATCAAGTAAACTAAAGGCAAGCGATTTTCTGCTAAGGAAGCTCTTGAAAAATTTTTGAAAAATGTTAAAGAATCTTTAATTTTGGGAGATCTACCATGCAAAATTCTATTTGATGAAAACTACACAACAGCCCCATTTTTTAGAAAACAATACTTGTTGCCACAGAACAGTTCAACAATGATTACCTACAATGCTAAGGCAAGAAACAAGTTAGTAGGAGAATGCAGTCAAAGGAAAAAATCAAAGAGGCAGGCACAAAACTTAACCGCAACCATTAATAGCTTCATTTTCTATTCCACAAGGACAAGAACACTTATTAGATGTGCCAAGCAGTGTGCTGAAAAATCACTTAGATTAATGGCAACCACTATGAAAGATTGATATTTTTGTCCGTATTTCATCAGGTGATTTAGATGCTTTGGAAGCCAAATATAATTTTACATGTTTAACGAAAGATAGAAACACATATCAATCTTATTGTAGACAAAGAAATCATGATGATACTTTTAATATCAACACGACAAGGGCTAGAGCCTTGTTGAAACTATAAATAACATTATAAAGTGAATTAGGAGAATGTACAGACACATACATTCCAATTGAATGACCTTTACACGGTTTACGCAAAGAGACTGCAGGAATTGGGCATCATTGAAGAAAAAAAGAAGAAAAAAAAAACTTCTGGACCATTTTAAAGATGCTGGAATTTAAGATATCTTCCAAACAGAGAAGCCAACATTGCTGATCTTCAGATGGCATACAAGAAATGTTAGAGGATAAAAGACAGTATTATTATTATCATTATTATTATTATTATTACTTGCTAAGCTACAACCCGAGTTGGAAAAGCAAGATGCTATAAGCCCAGGGGCTCCAACAGGGAAAATAGCCCAGTGAGGAAAGGAAACAAGGAAAAATAATATTTTTAAGAAGAGTAACATTAAAATAAATATCTCCTATATAAACTATAAAAACTTTATCATAACATGAGGAAGAGAAACAAGACAGAACAGCTTGCCCAAGTGTATCCTCAAACAAGAGAACTCTAACCCAAGATAGTGGAAGACCATGGTACAGAGGCTATGACACTACCTAAGACTAGAGAACAATGGTTTGATTTTGGAGTGTCCTTCTAGAAGAGCTGCTTACCATAGCTAAAGAGTCTCTTCTACCCTTATCAAGAGGAAAGTAGCCACTGAACAATTACAGTGCAGTAGTTAACCCTTTGGGTGAAGAAGCATTGTTTGGTAATCTCAAGTGTTGTCAGGTGTTTGAGGACAGAGGAGAACAAGTACAGAATAGGCCAGAGTATTCGCTGTGTGTGTAGGCAAAGGGAAAATAAACCGTACTTAGAGAGAAGGATCCAATGTAGTACTGTTTGGCCAATCAAAAGACCCCATAACTCTCTGACGGTAGTATCTCAACAGGTGGCTTGTGCTCTGGAAGGAACTTTGAAAATTAACCATTTGAAGAGAGGTTTCTTACCGTTACCAATAATAGCATGCTTCTATATGATAGTTCAGAAAATTCATGTACAACAGAATTACCAATGCCAAGTTTACACCTGGTATCGAAGCTCCCCTACAGAACAAACATCAATAATACCGTTTCTGTAACCATGCTGGCGTCTCTAATATCAAAGGAAATTTATTCTGGCAGTAAGAAAAGTTTCCTCAAAAGAAGTTACATCTTTAAATCTTAAATGATATAAGAAAAATACTTTTCACAACAAAGGGCCGATCTTTTAAGCATAAAGCCTACCATTTCAAATCTTAGAAACTTCAAATCATATAAATTCTTGGAGTAGTGTCCAGAATATTTTTAAAATTGAATAGTTTATTTTCCTAGATTTTTAGACAACTATGGATACTATACACCATGATGAAATATAATATAACAGCATCCTTGCCAGAATGCCTTTGGGCCTGTATCTGTGAGCAGTACACCGGAAGTTTCCAGTTGAGGGACGTCACAAAAAGGTCTATTGTCGGCGAACCTCAAAAAGTCAAGAATTTGTTGGCTATCTGTTGATTCAAGGACCATTCTGAGCCAGCTACCCTTGTCCGGCTCAGATTGTTCGCCAGCAAGTTCCTCTTCCGTCCATTTTCGGATTTCTACAGCTAGCTGGCATAGGAACTGTGAAAAGGTACCTCCTTGTTTGTTTATGAGGGAAATTACTGTTGTGTTGTCACTCATCAGCCCTATATAATGTCCCAAAAGGAGCCAATGAAGTTCTTGAGGGCTAAGAAGGCTACCCTCATTTCCAAGAGGTTCATGGGCATCGCCTTTCCAATTTGGACCATAGCCGGGATGCCATAACAGGTGAGCTTTCCCACCCTTCTTTTGATGCATCTGTGAAGAACAATCATTCTGGGGGAGAAGAGAAAAGACTTACTCCTCTGAGGAGGTTGATGTCTAAACACCCACTAGCTCATATATCTCTTCTGCTGGGGCCTTTCGAATCCATGACAAGATGGTGTTCTTTGTGACCCTCCTCTTGACCTTCCCTGTGCTGACAAAGAGTGCCAACACATGGGGGCAACCTGCTGCTGTTCTATTTAAGAAACTCCTCAGACTTCTCACTGGACAACATACCAACTGGTCTGGTTCTTTTGTTACAGAATGAAGACCCTTGATCCCGAAGGGGCAGAATTTAGGATCCCCTACTCCAGATTTTGAGCCATGGCAATACAGCAAACTTAGGGACGTAAATGAGAATTACCTTTCTCCATCTCCTTAAATGTGAGAGGTCTGATAGACCATGCAGTTCATCGAGTCTCTTGGCTGAGGCCAAAGCGAGTAGGAACACGGTCTTTAGAGTAAGGTGGCGATCTGTTGCCTGGCATAATAGTTCGTAGGGAGGTCCCTTCAGAGACTGAAGGACTCGAACCACGTTCCAAAGAGGAGTTCTAATCTCCGACTGGGAACAAGTAATCTCATAACTTCGTACAAGGAGAGAAAGTTCCGAGAAGGACTCAAGGCCGAGCAGTAGCCTTTGACTGCCAAAACGGAGGGAAGCATTTTTTCCCGAAGGTATACAAGGAACTCCACTGTTGTTGAAATAGAGGCATCGAGGGGAGTGATACCCCTTCCATGGCATAAACCACAAAAAACAGACCACTTAGCCTGGTACACTGATGCTGAAAAGTGTCTGAGGAGTCCAGACATCCTTTCTGTAACTCATTGCAAAAAGCTTCTCTAAATGAAGAGATAACAGACAGTGTCCAGGCATGAAGTCGAAGCAAGGCTACGGTTTTATGAAAGCTGAACAATAGCGCTGCTTGAACAAAATGAGCGAGAGACACCTCTATATAGATGCATGATGGGATAGATGCCAACTAATAGAAGAGCAGGATCGTATGGTGGTAACTAACACTCGAGTAGAAAGATAACCAATGGGAGAGCTGGAGGATGGTAGCAAGTTTAAGGCTGGAGGCGTACACAAATTTTAAAATCAGTCTCGGAGGTGATCAGGTTCTCGTACCATACTTCGTTTCGTAGCAAGAAACATTTTTCGCAATGAGTCGGAAAAATCTTCACATCTCGTTTTGCAGCATGAAAATTTTGTAAGCAAAAGCTTTTGTATGGAGAGGTATTACTGTACATAAAACAAAAAGATAAGTTTATGAATACAATAAACAGAATTACTGTATTGTAATTGTAAAACAATCAAATAGCAAATCAAGTTTAAGGCGGGAGAGAGCAGAAACGTCCACTCTACCGGGCCAAAAGCAAAGTGGGTGCTCAGCCCAGGTGTGTGAGTGAGCAGAATAGCCAGCTACGCCCCCCCCCCCCACCCTTCCCCTTAACTAGCGACTGCGGGGTTATCTCTCACTAAAACCTTATGGCTTGCCATTCAGCTGTACCTAAAGTAATATCCTCTATTAATAGAGAGGGTTTGTAAAGAGTTTTTCGTATGTTGACTGTGAATGAATCTCCTGTATAGCAACTACAATAACAACTAGAATCCCAATCTTGATTCAAAGCACCTACAAAATTTAAATTGATTATTCAAGAGCGTATTACCTATCCATTGTTAAAATTTGGAGAAAACATGAAGTGGTTTTAACCTACAGTACTCTGGTTAACAGACAAACACAGATAATTGCAGGTTTTTTTATAACCTCCTTGCTGGACGTAATAAGAAATCTCTTCCATAGACCTTTTTAGCTAGTGGATCACTGGTCGCTCTAAGTGTGCACAATGATATGTGTACTAAAAATATGTTCAACAGTACTTACTAAAAAAACTGCTCAACAGTACTTACCACAACAGAAAATTTCATGTTGAAACTGGATCCCCTTTTGTCTTGAAAGATCAGTCACACATAACAGTAATCTGAAAGACAAAACCTCACATTACTAAAGTAAGATAACCTTATGGAATAAATGTGATCCTTAAAACTATACACTAAATTAAAGCATTCGAATACCTATTAACAACCAAAGTAATTAACTCTAGTTGAGAATATCTAGCAGCATTGCTTTAGGCATTTTACAGCTTCTTATGTTCAATTTGAACTCTTCATATTCTACTTTCACTTCATCAAATATTTTTGCCACACATCACCAACTTCCTAAGGTTCATTTTATGTATTCCTTGGATAAAAATTATTAAAACAACACATTTCTCCTCTACACATTTCTAGTGCAAAAGGAAAACAATCATAACAATAATAACAACAACAAATGCAGCCATTTCTAGTCCACTGCAGGACAAAGGTTTCTGAGATGTCCTTATTCATGCACGGGGTTTGGCAATTTTCATCACCAAGCTGGCTACTGCAGATTGGTGATGGTGAAAGACACTAATCTAATTGTCAGCAGCACACCAACCTTATACGAGTGACCCTGATCAGTACAACTTTGCTGATCATATTGATACATAAACCCTTTCACCAAGTTAAGGTACCCTCACTCATAACGGGTATAACCGCAAAGAAAACCCATTAAATTAAGGTATGATATTTCTTAAAGTTGTTGGTTGATATTTTCCGAGTCACTCCAAGTAGTTCTTGGTTTGTTTGTAAGTTTATTTCAACCATACTTGACTCCTCCCTATTGACAATCTTGGCCCATATATGCAGTAGCTCCACCCACAGAAAACGGTGCTCCAATCAGAACGTAATAACTCCAGTAAAAGCATTACTATTGGTTGAAGCCCTTTGTGTCAATAAGCGTACAAAGAGATGATGATAATGGTAATAATGAATATTTTTCGCAGTTATCAGAGAACAAGTTTTAAGATCACGACATGTTTACACATGTTGCACTTTACCTATCTCTAACTCTGACGATTTGACTAAGCCTCGCCTCGAATTGGCTAGAACAGAATTTAGAAATGTTTTAATAAAGTTTTTATTGCCTTTTTACTCAAGTCATTAACAGATGCGCTTCAGTGGTTCATAGCAAATACACAAAAATTTTTGGTCATGGCCAACACTTGAGGGTTGTAAACTGACTTAGCTCAATATTATATGGCCTTTTTCAATGCAATAATCAAGAAACTTTTGAAATTTTTACGGAAACAGGGTGTTCTTCCAAGAGAAGCAAAGTGTTCTAACTGTATTAAGGTTTGCAGTTTTCATTGCTAAGCAAAAACTGAAAAAAAAAAAAAACTTTTCAAGTGCCATTTGGGACTTTTGCTACTCGTCAACAGGAGACACCAGACTCCGTCTAACAAGGTGAGACAATACTACATCTTTTGGGTCATCTTGATAATTGTAAATTATAATAGGTAATACCTTAAATAGTGATCAAATTGGGTGGCGTACACAGCACATGAATGTACTGCTCCCAAGAACAATGGAGCAACAAAATAACTATCTGGGAGTTAAGCAAGCCATGGCGGAGCAGAGACCACTTGAAATGTGGCAAATAAAGCAGGAGCCTTCTCTGTGACAAATTTTACGAAACGGTCGCATAGAAAATGGGGCTCTGACTTTTCTAAGTCATTGTATGGAAATGGGTGCTCTTACTAAATCATCATATAGACAACGGTGCTCCAATTTTTTTAAATCGTTGCATAGAAAACGATACTCCAACTATTATAAATTGTCGTATAAAAACGGTGCTCTAACCTTTCTAAATTGTTACATAGAAAATGGGGCTCCAACTTCTATAAATTGTCATATAAAAATTAGTGCTCAAACTTTTCTATATCGTCGCATAGAAAATGGTGCTCCAATTTTTCTAAATGGTCGCATAAAAAACGGTGCTCCAACTTTTTTAAATGGTCGCATAAAAAACGGTGCTCCAACTTTTCTAAATGGTAGCATAGAAAATGATGCTCTAATTTTTCTCAACTGTCGTATAAAAAACGGTGTTCTAACATTCCTAAAAGATTGTATAAAACGATGCTCTAACTTTCCTAAAAAGTCGTATAAAAAATGGTGCTCTAACTTTTCAAAATCGTTGCATAGAAAACGGTGCTCTAATTTTCTTAAATTGTTGCATAGAAAACAGTGCTCTGGCTTTCCTAAATCACTGCCTAGAAAACAGTGCTCCAACTTTTATAAGTCGTCTTATAGAAAACGGTACTCCAACTTTTTCAAATTGTCTTATAGGAACCGGTGCTTTAACTTTCCTAAATTGTCGGATAATAAAACGGTGCTCTAACATTCCTAAATCGTTGCACAGAAAAGTGTGCTCTAACTTTTATAAGTCCTATTATAGAAAACGGTGCTCCAACTTTTTAGAAAACGGTGCTCTAACTTTCTTAAATCGTCTTATAGAAAACGGTGCTCTAACTTTCCTAAATCATCGAATAGAAAATTTACTCTAATTTACCTAAGTCGTTGCATAGAAAACAGTCCTCTAACTTTTCTAAATTGTTTCATAGGAAACATTGCTCCAACTTTTCTAAATCGTTGCATAGAAAACGATGCTGTAACTTTTCTATATTGTTGCATAGAAAGCGGTGCTCTAACTTTTATAAATCATCGTACAGAAAACTGTGCTCAGACTTTTCTAAATCGTTGCATAGAAAACAATGCTGTAACTTTTCTATATTGTTGCATAGAAAATGGTGCTCTAACTTTTATAAATCACCATACAGACAACTGTGCTCAGACTTTTCAAAATGGTCACATAGAAAACTGTGCTCCAACTTTTCTAAATCATCATATGGAAAACGTTGTCTAACTTTACTGAATCATCGTATAGAAAACGGTGTTCAAACTTTCTACATAGTTTTTATAGAAAACAGTGTTCCAACTTTTCAAAATAGTCGCATAGAAAACAGTGTTCCAACTTTTCTACACTGTCGCATAGCAAACGGTGCCCCAACTTTTCTAAATCACTGTATAGACAATGGCGCTCCAACTTTTCTAAATTGTTGAATGGAAAACAATGCTCTAACTTTCAAAAATACAGAAGTCGCATAGAAAACGGTGCTCCAACTTTTCTATATCGTTGCAAAGAAAACGGTACTCTAACTTTTCAAAATGGTCGCATAGAAAATGGAGCTCCAACTTTTCTAAATCATCATATGGAAAACAGTTCTCTAACTTTTCTAAATCATCGCATATAAAACAGTACTCTAACTTTTCAAAATGGTTGCCTAGAAAATGGTGCTCCACCTTCCATAAATCGTCATACAGAAAACGGTGCACCAACTTTTCTAAACAGTTGTATAGAAAAAAAACGGTACTCTAACTTTCTTAGATTGTCATATAGAAAATGGTGTTCTAACTTTTCTAAATCATCGCATAGAAAACGGTGCTCTAAGTTTTCTAATTTGTCGCATAAAAAATGGTACTTTTTAAAATCATTGTATAGAAAACGGCACTTGGAAGAGCTACCTTGGACGCTGTTACTCTAAGTTGTTTCACTGCTATATTTTTTTTTCTTCTAGTTTTCTTATTCTATTGTTAATATCTTTCCACACATTACTAGTTTTCAATTTCACTCACCTGCAACCATGATTCCCACCTGGGGAATCCCAATTAGGGTGGTATATAAAAATAAAAAATAAAAAAAAATCTGTTTACATGCAAAAATGTCTGCCGGTGAATGTAGTTAATTGGGACAGGTGTAAAATTTCCTATTACTTCAGAAACCATTTTTACTAATGGGACATTTTTTTTGGTAATTCTATACAATAGCTCCGCCACTAATGATTTTGATATTTTTTTTTCTAATGAATTACTTAGTGCTTTCTCTAAAGCTCACCTTTTTTTCGAGGAGGAATAGTATTTTTATCCTATTTGTTAACTTTTCCAATCTTGGGGGACCCCCAGTGGGAAACCAGGGTTTCTGGGGAGGGGGGGGGAATGAATTAAAGAATCCATTTTAACATACAAATAATGGCACATATAGAATTAGCAATAAACAAGGCCACCAGCTAACCTAAACAAACCACATAACCTAATGTAACCTAACCTAACCTAGTAACCGTATCCTTATCTAAACCCCCCCTTACACAGCCATATTAAATATAAGCCAGCCTAAAACCTTATGTGTACTTAGGTTAGAGGGTAACGGTGAGATGCCATCTTTGAGAATGCAAGGAGCTAATGATCCAATAGGAGACTTTTCATCAAACCAAATTCCCTTAAAAATTGATACATAAAAACTACACCTTTTTTCCCTTTCTTCTTGTTTTTCAATACAATACATCATGCCTTCTATCACACCGATATGTTTTTGATAATATCATGTGGGTACTTAGAACCACAGATAGGGCAAATACAGTGGTACCTCTACATACGAATTTAATTCGTTCCACAACCGACTTCGGATGTAGATAATGTTCGGATGTAGAAACGAATTTTCCCATAAGAATACATTGAAATAGGATTAATCCGTGGTTGAGCCCAAAAACCTATGATAACTCCTTAATAAATTACTACACATAATTACACATGACAATATGCACTCTAAATTAGATAATAGACATGTAAAAAAGAATAATTATCAAGAAATAATAAATAAGAAACGGGTTTTTAGCGTCACTTTACCTTAGAAAGTCCAGCGCAGGTGTTGGTCTTGCTACGCAGAGAGGAGACGGACGGGCAGCGAGGAAGTAGAGAGGTTGACTACGATAAACGTACACTACCGTAACTTATTCTAACTTACACTAAGTGAACTTTAACCTAACGTAGCTTATTTACTTTTTTTATTTTTATATTTTATATTTTTTTTTACATTTTCTTTTTTCTTTTTGATGATTAATTTTAATCACTTTCACTCTACACTTAAAATTGATTGAATTTTTTTCTCTTCAATCTTTGCCGTTTTCTTTGAACCACTTCCTTCCTCTTCATCACGAGTTCGCTTCGTAGTTTTTTAGAGAAGCTATCGATAGAAAGTTGCTTGGTACAGCTTTTCAGAATGTTTCGAAAATAAGTTAGGGAAACATCATCAAACTGCGCAACTACACAACAAACCTGCAATTTCTTTGGATGGTATTTGTCGATGAAGTCGACCACGTCTTGATATTTTCCTAACACCTCTTTTATTTGCACCGAACCTAACACATGTTCTACCTCCTCGATCCCTTCCTTGTCATCACTCATGTGCTCAGACATAGCATGGAGTTCCTTGAGCTCATCTGTAGTAAGTTCGTCGTGATGTTCTTTTGCAAGTTCACTCATGCTTTTCAATAATTCCTTCCTTTACTTCTAAAGAAAGCATTTCCTTATTCCTTTTCTCACCACTACCCCTACCACTTGCGAAACTAAGCCTTTTAGGACCCATGATTTACGTAAAATACCGTAAAAGAATGAACGTAAAAAATCACGATTAAAACACAGTTAATAGCAGAACGCACAGGGCACAACCACACGAAGCCGACGAGAACAGAGGAATGTCCCAAGCCACACTAATTGAGGGTCCCTCCGAGGTAGAAATGCTGCCTTCTGTCGGCGGAAATAAAAAATACATCTGGCACTATGAGTACCATCTACGTGCATGGGTATTGTTTACTTCGGGTGTCGAAAAAAAATTCGGGTGTAGAGTAGGAACATGTTCTAATTGTACTTCGCGTGTCGAAAAATTCGGATACAACCGGTACGACGAAAATTGCTTACTTCGTGTATTGAAATAAAATTCGGGTGTAGAGTCGAAAAATTGCTCGAATTTTACTTCGGATGTTGGAAAATTCGGATGTAGATACGTTCGTGTGTAGAGGTTCCACTGTAGTGTCACTTTCACTTTTAATAGAACTGTGATCTTGGTAGTACTTTATTATTCTTTCGATGTTACCAAAATAATGCAAAACAATATCTTTATAAATTAAAAAACAATTGAGACAAAAACTTAGGAGAAAATCCACAGAAACTGATGTAAAAGTAGATGCTAAATGAGGAACCGCACTAGAAGTTGAAGGTTCACAGGCCTCCATGGCTCTCAAAAGACTGAAAAAAATTACCGGTGGATATTGTGTGAAGAGTATCGGAAAGTGGGTGCCGGTTTGGTATGTGGCCTACCATTTTTATTCTGGTTTAGTATGTGGCCTACCTGGCTTGTTAGGTTAGGTTAAGTTAGTTTAGGTTAGGTAAGACCACATACTAAAACAGATAGAATTTCGCAGGCCATATTCGAAAGGTAGGCCACATACTAAACCGGCACCGGAAAGTGTTTATTCCTAGTAAAACTGTCACCTGATTGGGTATTAAAGTCATGCGATTCTAGTTTTGAAATGCTAGTCCTAAGTAAAATGTGGATAATCATCACTGGTTAAAAGCTATGACATCTTGCTACGTAGAATACAGTCGATGAAGTAATATTGACATAATCTTTATGTTTTCAACGTACAAACGATTGATTGATTGTTTATAAGTTATCTGGCATCCTGACATCTATGGTGATTGATGCCAAATAAACGAGAGCTCTCTGAAGAGGAATTTGAGAGAGTTATGAAGTCGAGAGACTTTTTTATTTTCATGTAGGTCAGATTTAATTTTGATTTTTTAACCACTTGTAGACCTAGCGCCGCTTAGATTTATATATCAAACAAAACCTTGGACTTCCCTCTTAATAGTGAAAGTACTTAAATTTGATAACTTGCTAGCGGAGCTATTGTATAGAATTACCATTTTTTGTATCTTGATCTGAAATACTGTACAAAAATATAAAGATAGTTTTACGATTTACAAAATACTATGATTTAGTGTTACCTTGCCCGTAGTAAGGTCAGTTTGGAAGCAAACACAGGGTCGAGACTCAAGTCTGTAAGTTAAGGATACGACAGTCCAAGGGGAGTAGGAATGGAACGTAGCCATCCCAAGTATCTAAGGATACGACTCCTAGGGTAGGTTAGTTGGGGATGGTTAAATTTAAGGCGTTCTTGTGGATTTTCCCTTTTAAAGTGTGTTTTCCCAGCCATAACTTTCGAAATTTCCATATGGTATGTCCCAACCAACTACAGAAACTCTGCTTAGGGACTAAGCAAGAGCGGGGGCCCTATGCAACGTTTAATTTTTCTTTATAAGTTTGATATAAAAGTAATGGATTAATTACTTTAGTTTTAATATTACTATAATAAATTGCATAAAAAAGTGTGAAGTATATACGTTTAGAGACATGAAAGTTCATAGATGCTCGTAGTCTTAGGGTAGTCAGTTTCATTCACACAACACTGACTGCAGGGATATATAGGTGGTAGATATAAACCACAACTACATTTCCCGATTAAATGTACAATCTAATTAACATAGAATGAATGCTGTGCATAAAGAACTTAATAGTGAATGTGAAATAACTTACATTAGGTTAATGTTGGGAAAACGAATCACCACAAAATAACAAGAGAAAAGTACACCATCAAAGAGTATATACTGAAGTATATATATAGTCTTTGTACACCACTACCGTTGTTTTTATGGCGTCTAGCGTCTGTAATACAGGAAGGAAATGATATATTATTATTTAGAAATTATTTCATATATGTAATATGCTCCCATAAATTATGAAATTTAGAGTAAATGGGTATAATTTTCAAATAATATGAATAATGCAATACATATGGAATTATAATATATAGCTTCTATAGCAAGAAAGTTTATTGAAAAGTATTCCTTATACCCAAAGACTGCCTTCACTTATAGCTTATATGACATTTGTATATGATTTAAAACACAATGTATGCTATTCGAATTAAATACAATGAATTGACAGTGAATATTTAATAATACACATAGTTTTCTGTTGGCAGACGAATTTCTAGTAGGGGAAACTATACTAGAGTAATAGAATACTATAAGAGAGATCACCCCGTTGTTTTATGTAATCTTATCTTTAAATTTTAGAGAAAAGATATTCATTTATTCTATTTTATGATTACTTCAAGTTTATTTATTTATTTAGGCTTGTAATCTCAAGAAATTCACGGACTTTGCCATGGTATAAACACCTACTGGCAGTAAGAAGAACTATGAAAGCAATTGATATATAATAAGAAATAATAACTTTGTGAATTAAGCAAAGATATGTTGTGAAAAGGTGTGTCCAATATAATGAACCCGATTAAAGACGTGTATAATATGGAATATATCTACTTTTATTCACAGCCGTGGTATATTGAATTCTTGATATATAAAGTGGTAATACATACATATAGACCTATATATTTATATATATATATATATATATATATATATATATATATATATATATATATATATATATATATATATATATATATATATATATGTGTGTGTGTGTGTGTGTGTGTGTGTGTGTGTGTTTGTGAATCAACTTTTGTCTTTTAAGATAAATATCACTTTGTAAACTATAAAAACTTAAACAAAATAAGTGGAAGAGAAATAAGATATAAGATAGAACAGTGTGCCCGAGTGTACCCTGAAGCAAGAGAACTCTAACCCAAGACAGTGGAAGACTATGCTACAGAGGCTATGGCACTACCCAAGATTAGAGAACAATGGTTTGATTTTGGAGTGTCCTCCTAGAAGAGCTGCTTACAATAGCTAAAGAGTCTCTTCTACCGTTACCAAGAGGAAAGTGGCCAATGAACAATTATAGTGCAGTAAGAAGAATGGTTTGGTAATCTCAGTGTTGTCAGGTGTATGAGGACAGAGGAGAATTTGTAAAGAATAGGCCAGACTATTTGGTGTGTGAGTGTATAGGCAAAGGGAAAATGAACTGTAACCAGAGAGAAGGATCCAATGTAGTACTATCTGGCCAGTCAAAAGACCCCATACCTCTCTAGTGGTAGTATCACAACGGGTGGCAGGACAAAGTCTTTAGGCATGTCTTCATTCCATTCTGGTCTGTTTATGGTCCTTTGCTAATCTATACCTGCAAGTTTTCATAGTTCGTCAATCCTTCGTCTTCTCCTCCTTCTCCTGCTTCTTCTGCAATTTATAGGGACCCATTGTTATTCTTAATGTCAATTAATTATTTTTCATTCTCATTATATATGCTACCCATGTTCATTTCTTTTACTTACATGTGTTATAATACCCTCTACTTTAGTTTACTCTTGTGTGTATCTATCTATCTATCTATCTATATC
The DNA here is from genome assembly GCF_036898095.1 of Palaemon carinicauda. NCBI lineage: Eukaryota > Metazoa > Arthropoda > Malacostraca > Decapoda > Palaemonidae > Palaemon > Palaemon carinicauda. The sequence goes on from NC_090746.1 coordinate 86,101,271, forward strand.
TATATCTGAGAGAGAGAGAGAGAGAGAGAGAGAGAGAGAGAGAGAGAGAGAGAGAGAGAGAGAGAGAGAGAGAGAGAGAGAGAGAGAGAGAGAGAAATTGATTTGAGTTCGACATCGCCCAGAAAAGATTAATAGACATTGATTCATTCTAATCCACAGCCTTAACCCTGGGCCCTTCAATGCCCACTGCTCCCTCTGTTTTACCCACAGATACACATCCTCCGCCATGAATTCCCGGACGTATTCAAGCCCGAGTTATGACTGACCACAGGAAAACCCACTAGGCACGGCATCTACCACCACATAACAACGAGGGGCCCGCCAACGCATGCAAAGTTCCGCCGCCTACCACCTAACAAACTCCATGACGCAAAACAGGCCTTCCAGGAGACGGAAAGAATGGGCGTATGCAGGAAGGCCTCCAGCCCATGGGCCTCCCCTCTCCATATGGTCAGGAAATCAGACGGGACATGGCGTCCGTGCGGAATTACAGACGCCTTAACCTCGTCACAACACCTGACCATTATCCTTTGTCCAACATCCAGGACCTCACCTGGACCCTGAATGGGGCAAAAATCTTCTCTAAAATTGATCTTTTAAAATCCTATTTTCAGGTCCCTGTCAGCCCAGACGACATTTCCAAGATGGCCATCATCACCCCCTTCGGCACCTACGTCTTCACATACTCCACTTTGGGACTCAGGAACGCAGTGGCGACGTTCCAGCGTCTGATGGATAGCATCCTGAGGGACTTGCCATTTTGCTGCTGCTACGTAGATGACATCCTGATATTTTCAAAAGCACAAGATGAACATCTTCAGCACATTCGAACTGTTCTCTGTCGACTCAAGGTCACTGGGCTAATCGTACGATTTGACAAGTGCACTTTCGGCGCCGATTCCATCGACTTCCTGTGCCACAAAATCTCCAACAAAGGCGTACGTCCCCTAACATAAAAAACCAAGGCAAGAGAAGAATTCCCACCACCAAAAACCATCAAAGAACTACAAGAATTCCTCGGAATGGTTAATTATTACAGGCGTTTTATCCCTAACATTGCAGGTATCTCAGTGCCCCCGTCCGATTTCCTAAAGGGTAAAACAAAATCGTTGTCCTAGAACGCAGAGCAGCAGTCAAAGCTACAACGTTGGTGTGGTCAACGGCGCCCTGCAGCCCATTGCCTTCTTCAGCAAAAAACTCAATGGTGCCGAGCAAAAGTACAGTACTTTCGACTGAGAGCTCCTTGCAGTCTATACAGCGGTAAAACACTTCAAGTACCTTTTAGAAGGTACCCCTTTCACAATTCGAACTGACCACCAACCACTTGTCCATGCCTTCACAAAGACAGGTGAGGCCTGGTCAGCCCGTCAACAGAGACACCTCGCTGCTATCGCGAAATTTGGATGCACACTCCAATACGTACCAGGGAAGAAAAATCCGGTGGCCGACGCCGTCTCCAGGATAGAAATAAACGCCGTCCACCTCGGCATTGACTACGAGGACCTGGCACATGAGCAACAACTCGACCCAGAAACTCCAGCCTACCGGACAGCCATCACGGCTTTAAAATAGGGTCATCTAACACGACCCTCCTCTGCGACGTCAATACTGGCCGTCCCAGGTCCCTGGTACCCTCCTCTTGAAGAAAAGCCTTCTTCGATATAGTACACTCCCTCTCGCATCCCTCGGGCAGAACGACGGCAAGAGTCATATCCAGCAAGTTCATCTGGCATGGGATTAGGAAGGACATCACCCGGTGGGCTTGCAGCTACATCAACTGCCAAACAAGCAAAATTTCCCGACACACATCAGAAATCGGGAACTTCAAGGACCCATGAGACTTTTTGGCCATGTGCGCATCGATATCGTTGGCCCCCTTCCCCATTCCGGAGGGGACCGCTTCCTGTTGACAGTCATCGACAGGTCCACCCGGTGGATCAAAGCAACCCCCATGCAAGATTCATCAACACCCTCCTGTGTCAACGCCCTCCTTTCAAGTTGGATAAACAGGGTTAGCGTTCCAGATGACATTACAACTGACAGGGGACCGGCCATCCTGTCAGATGTTTGGGGCGCCCTCACAAAAACAGTTGGGATCACTGCCCATAGCACAACCTCCTACAACCCCGCTGCCAACGGAATGGTCGAACGGGCCCATCGGTCCCTCAAAGCTTCCTTGAGGGCCCGTTGCTCTGACGACAACTGGAGGGCCCAGTTACCCTGGGTCCTCCTAGGACTACGCACCGCCCCCAGATCCAACGGAGAACCATCATCAGCAGAAAAAGTTTACGGAGAAACCATAACCGTGCCAGGAGAATTCTTCCCGGCGCCATCCATTGAAAGCAACCAGACCCCGGAAAGAATCAGAAACGTCGTAAGCAAATTCCCCCTGTGCTACCAAACTTTCAACAACACAACAAAAACGTTCATGCCATAAGATTTACGGACGTGCGACTTCGTTTTCATCCGTGACGATGCCCACCAACCCCCACTAAGACGCCCATACAAAGGAGCCTACTGAGTCATCAACAGAAACCCCAAGGCATACCTTCTACTCATCCACGGAAGAGAAGACTGGATCTCGATTAACAGGTTAAAGCCAACATTCATCATTAATGACGAACAATTCACGGACAAAACAGGCCGTCGACCAAGGATACCTCCTCAACACAAGAAATTGACGCATAATACCGCCACACCTCAAACAGTCGAGAACCCCAACCCAAGACCACGGGGAGGAATCCTGTCAAAGAAAACACAATATAAAAATAAACAAAATTCCCCACTTCGACAGTCCCGGTCCGGAAGAACCCTATACCCTACAAGAAGATTCAGAAACGAAGATAGTTAACATATTTCCTCCCACCCAGTGAAAAATATATCTTTTTTTTTATATAGCTCCTGGGGGGAGTACTTGCACGGACAACTTCCGATAAGTGTGTTTCTATGTCTATAGACCCTTTGTATATATTTCACCCATTTGTATTTAAATTCGAGGTATTTTGTTCTGTCTCAGTAAACGCGGAATTCTCCGCTCTTTCTTCTGACGTGGTAATCAAATATGTACATTTTATATTGAGATTATTATTCAGTTATTTTTGTACCAAAAGAAACACAAATTTATGCCTAAGCCTGGCTAATCCGCCTCAGGCATTTTCTGGGCTACTTGTAGGTCCGCACGTCTCGATGTAGTACGGCTCTCTCGTCAACCTATTTACAGTCTCGGCCCAGCTCCCGCACTAAAAGGACCTCCCTGGATAGCAGAGTTAAGCAGCACTGACCCTGGCAACACCTGGATGGATGGACCGCCAGAGACACTTAAGACTTAACGACACTTAAGTCTTTTGGCCCTGCCCAACACTTGGTTGGGTGGACGCCAACTGTATAAGAGAAGAATCAAGCTATTTTTTTAGCATTTTGTTGGAAAAATAGCCAAGATGACCACAGTTCCTGACTACTTCCATACCTTTGGAAGAACTCTATACCCCGATCACGCCTGCCCCTGCAGAGATGTCACGCAACAATGCAACTGCAGGGCCTGTACAGGATACCAAGAATGCAGGCATCTACTTATAGACCATGTAGGGCTCAAATCCAAGGACCCAACGTTGGCCTACCACAGTAAGGAATGCAGCTGTAATGAATGCTACAACTTGACATTAGCATGCATCCCCGACTTCATACGAAGGAACCACACACCGGCATATATGGATATGCACCAAAATTTACCTACACTCTTCCGCAGAAAGTACCGGGTACTATATGCAAGCAAGGAACTTGCCTTTAAGGCAAGCTGCAGCACTCCAGTTCCTTTCGGCCAGGATTGCGACTGCCTAACGTGCCTGCAGAATGTTCTAAACAAATGCCAGCCGAAGACCAGCACACCACCGGAACCAGCTACCAGCCCACAGGAACCAATTACGGAACCATTGAACAATGACGACAACACCAGACCATGGACGACAGAAGGGCACCCTGATATGTGTATATGCAAGACATGTATCACTGGACGACTCGAAAAGACCAACCTGTCTCCCCAAGCAAGGGCTTTTGGCCAGACCCTTGTAAAATTATTCAGCGCCTTTGGCCCAGCTGAAGAAACATCCACCCCGGAGACTCCCACCTCATCCTTGGTAACACCTACCCAGGACACCTGCAAGACTGGAAAATGAGGAAGCCCCAGTCACACCTTCAGAACCAGCCGCCACTGCGGAAACACCAGAGGACATCGCTGTACCATCCACCATCCCAAGGACCTCGACTCCAGTGCCATTGAACAACACTCCAGCTATGGACCCCGAAGTCTCCACAGACAACCTGACACCTGAACAAGCAGCCCAACATGTGGAAGACTGCAACTGCACAGGATGCCTGTCGCAACTCCTACAAGAAGCCATTGACAACCCACCGGCCGCAATCACAACAGCACAAACCCAGCTGCCCAAATTCAAGCTCTCTGCCACCGGAGAAACTCCAACATATGCCGCAGTAGCCGCCATGGTGGCTGCCAAACCTGGCCTCAACTTCTCAGCCAGACCCAACTTAAAGGGTGATATCATTATCACCCCAAAGGATCAAGACACCGTCAAGCAACTCCACAAAGAAACCACCCTCACCTTCCTGGATCCCACCAAGAAACAGAGGAAAGCGGCGGTCTACAACTATCTGACAAGACTGCCAGTCTCCCTTATTGAAGAGTGCCACAACGTTGCCCAGGCCAAGAGGAAGCTGGGCAGAGGCAGGGCACCCACTAAAGAAGTCGCAGTCACCTTCATCGGTCCCATTCCACCTAACCTGGACTTAAGCTTGTGGGGAACCTTTCCCATCAGAGACCTGGAAAAGGAACCACTCCGTTGCTTTAATTGCCAACGGTTTGGCCACCACAAGGCCGACTGCAAAAGCCGTGCTGTCTGAGGGGTCTGCAGTGGGTCCCATCCAACACAGACCTGCATTGATGCCCACAACGATGGACGAGAAACCCAGGCAAAATGCCCCAATTGCTCCAAACCACATAAAAAAACTGAAACCACAGCAAATCTCCAACCCCATTGCTGAGGCTACTCCTACAGAGGAACAGAAGCCGCAGAGGAAACCAAGACAGAGACCTCCTCAGAAGCCGGCTCCAGCTCCAACACCAGCTGTCATACCAGAACCTGTCGTCAATTCCAGTCAGAATTCTCCCTCCCCTACGTCAATCCCCTCCATCATCGCCCAAGTTACATCCTTACCTTTGCAGGAGCTGATCCCCTTGATACTAGAGCTCGTAATCAAAGTCCTTGACTCCCAAGCCCTTCGTTCCCTCATTCCATCCCCCCCCCCTGGGGCAGGGATAGGCATCTATGCTTTGAGCTGCCACTATACTCTACTACTAAAGAGTCTTCTCTCCTCTCCCAGTCTCTCCTACTTACTGGGACTTACTGCTATCAACACTTTTACCTACCACTAAAACCTTTCATTTCGGCTCCAAGTGGTCCTGATCCTTGGTCCACACGGTCATGCTTTTGGTGCTGAGCGACCACACTGGCAACCTCGCTCAATGTGCTGAGCAGTTGCAAAACCAAAGTTGCCAACCTTTGCGACTATGCTCAAGGGGCTGAGCGGTCGCACCTGCTGCTAAGCTCAACGAGCTGGGCGGCTGCAGGACCAGACATGAGAGACTGTTGCTGCTGTCCTAACAAAGATCCATATTCAGTGCTATAAAAAGATCCATAATCTGTGCTATAAAATAAATAAAGGTTTCGACCCAGCACATGCTAAATAATCCCTAACCATTGACGGGCTGCCTACGGCAAGAGCCCGTGTCCAGCCAAAAGGGCTGGACAATCTAAACAACAACAACAACAACATCAACCTATTTTAACCATCAAATGGTGTCAGACGAATAGACTCCTGTAGCAAGGGCTAGACATAGAACCAAGAAACCTTTCCTCTCCCTGCCTGTCTTTTCTTTTCTCAAACTGCTTCTAATACTATCTAACATCGCATGAAGGTCTGCCCCTCTCTTTTATTCTTCTCCTGTACTTCTCTTTCTCCCTTTTTCCTTATTCTTTCCCATCCCGAGTACCTGCCTTCAGGCTACAAACTGGATTGTATCCAGGGGTACTCTTCCTTTCCCCATATTCCCCACATCCCTATCCTTATCCGTATAAATCATGTGTCGGAAACTGTCTCTCTGTAGTCTCACAACAGTTATATTGTGCTATGCAGAACTGAATAATGGCTCCATACATGACAACCAAAGATTTTTCAATTGTAAAATGGAAAGAAATTTACAATTTATACTTATAAAGATCTCTCAATAGCATAAGATATTAACTTTATTAGAAATCTATGTTAAGTGGTTGTGATAATCGATAAATTTATATCGTATTACACCTATCAACGTATTTCAGTGTCTGTATTTGTGTAAGAAGAAATAGGAAGGAAGTCTGTTAGCATACATTGCTTTTCTTTGCTTTAAGGGTTGAGTTCCTGGTCCTAATTAACACACAGGCGAACCAAATGCATCGCAGGACCTACAAGATCAGCTTGTATACATTCTTAGGAATTTATAGTACCACACAGCGTATTACACGTTAATTTTCAAAGCCACATTATTGAAGTATTTGACGAGAAAGTCTTCAGTTTCATCTTGAAAGCATTAATATCTCCAGTCTTTCGAATGCCTGTAGTGGGCGCTTATTGTATAGTCTTGCTATATAGTCTTTTATCATTTTAGAACAAGGCCTATTTAGACTAAACATATGTCATTACACTATAAAATGTGTTCTAAAATTAGTGTAATATTTATTGCGAAGATATTCTTTATAAGACTAATAAAGATCCCATGTTCTATCTGGTCTAATTATGAAATACGATGGAATAAGACGTTTCCTTGTCTATAATAATTCACGGATTTAACTGCCACAAATTTAAAAGAGATTAACAGGAACTTCCCGAGTCTAACATCTGACTAACATCTAACTAAGCCCCTTGTACCTGTTAGTCCTAGGAAAAAAAAATCAGATCTTGATATCCACGGGGAAAGAGCCCGTGTTTTACTCCCATGAATGTCTCAGGATGAATAGGTAGCTGGGATCTGCTGAAACCCGATTTTCAATGTTATGGTTCAAATGAATTATTCCGCTACTTAATTTTTCTTTATTCATCCGTAAGTTATGTTAGCTTTGCAAGCCATCTGTTTTTTCAATTAATAAGATCAAAATCTTGACTCACAAATATTACAGAAAAAAATAAAACATATTTGAGATATATTTGTTATGTTGGCGTCATTTAAAATTGTGAATATTTTTTTGTAGGGAGGCCATCTATTTATTTAATCATATATTACATTCCATCAAAAGATTCCAATTGAATAGATATGTGTATAATATGAAGGTAGATAAACTACGTTAATCATGGCATGACAAAGTTCCTGTCGTTCTTGATGGAAAATAGCATAGGAACTAAAATAGTAAACTAGACCTATACAAAAATTTCGTTCATCTGTGTTATTTAAGGATGATAATATTAGCTAAAATAATTTTAAATAAATTACATATAAATTTTTTGTCTAATAGAAAGAACCATAGAAATGAATAATATGGTGGAGGTCGCTGATTGGCTGAAGCAAATCTTGGACTTTGTCGACCAATTTTAGGGAAATTGCCCCCAAATAGGGAAATTTTAGCTGTTATAGGCACACAACTGGGATATTTGCATTTTGTTAAGTATTTCTTATATATAACTCTCAATACAATTATGTTTGTATGAATATAACTTTCGTAGCACATATCGACATAGAAACACAAATAGACTCTTGTATAAAAAGTCTATATTTCCGGGTTTGTGATTTCAGAAACACAATGATTAAAAGTAAATATGTAGTATAATATAATTATAGGAAATGAAGCAGTAAATATTTGTATTATTAGTATAAAGGATGCAAAGTATTAAAGAATACTGGGAGAAAATACCTCTAATCTAGGGATATTTTTGACAGCTGCTGCAGAAGATTCAGTCCGCCATAGACACGGGTGGGAGAGGACACATCTTGTAATAAGTGCAGTGAAAAAATTAAGGGAAAAAGGTAAGGAGTCACTTATTGGGTCTATTTTCCTCATTTTGTCGCTGATGTTTAATCACTTTAAACGCTTGAGATGTGAAATAACCAGATATTTCCCAAAGACTAGAATAGGTGAAGAAAGTTTATATTGGCTTTTGCAAAAACGGTTTTTAGCTCCTGATAAGTTCCCAATTTGTGAATCGTTATTATATGATATTTTTCCAAGTGGCTGGTGTATTGCTAGTTGATTTTCTAGTAGGAACACTATGGTCGATTTTAATCGCAGTTGTTAATAAAGGAAGAAATTGGGTAATTGCCAGTACCAGTGCTTAGCCACAGGACTAAATTCTCAATTGGGGTAAGGAGAGGAATTTAGAAACCCTCTTCATAGTAAAGTCTATTCAATGTTCTATTTAAAGAATAAGACCATCAATGGTTTTCAATTACAAATTTCATTTTGAAATTGGAGCTAAATGGATTGAATTTTTCTGTATATATTTTTAGAAATGTTAAAAATTGTAAAAAAAAAAAAAAAAAAATAATTTGCGTATACTTTTGCAAAATTGTAAGAAGGATCCAGGAATTTTAGGTGATAAGTGTAGATAGTTGTTGAGACTATGAATACACATAAAACAATCAAATAATTAACATACAATACAGTAAGTGAACAGCTTACCATACAAACTGTATATAATAGACAAATTCATTGATCATTTACGTTAGTTGAAAATTTATCCTTAGTACTGACTCATCTTGCCCAACCCCTTATAAGATATCCTTCATATGCAATGAAGTAGACATAATCCCTGATAAATATAAACAATTATTCGTTTTGGATATCTTCCTTTGGTCTCAATCAACGGCATACTTAGGAAATATAGCATTCGTACAGCTCTGATTTTTTTTTCTTTTTTGTGTAATAAATTAATTGCTTCAACATTCCTTCCCCCTCTGTATCTGCTCCCTAGTTTGACAGCTCACATTAACAGCCACGTTCACCTCTCTCTCTCTCTCTCTCTCTCTCTCTCTCTCTCTCTCTCTCTCTCTCTCTCTCTCTCTCTCTCTCTCTCTCAGGTGTTTTGAATACAGTAGAAGCATTCCGTAATCCACTTTATTTCATTGTATCTAAATTGTATAACAAATATCTTGTCAGCAAACTTGAGTTGTAAGGGTGTCTCCCCCGCAGAAGTACTGCCTAGGTCAGGGTTGTTTGATTTCGATGATTTTGCAACATCGACAACTTTGCAATATTCGGAGTTCATTAAAACTTAGCAATGATATCCAATGTAAGCAGCAAGATGTTCCAAAGCCTTTAAAATTAAAAGAACATTTTGATTTAATATGGAAGGCAAATGGATTAGTTTTTTAACATATTCCTATTTGTGAATGTGATAATGCTGATTGATATAGTGGAAAGTGTGTAATTTGTGCAAATTATTTGCATTGCATAAGTGTAATTATGGACCGAGAATTTAAGGTGATGGGTGTTGGAAAATTACTCGTTAGTTGACTAAAAACACATTTCAGAGAACAACTCAACATTCACACAATCATCATTCTTTTTATTTATACAAAAGATAAATCCTTTGTTATAACTCGTTATACACATACTGTATGCATACACATCATTCATTTGAATGCAAATGCAAACAATTCTTGAGACAAATATATATATTTTTTTCTTTAAGAAACAACCATTGTCTCACACTACATTAGTTTGAAAGCTCTTGGTAGTATCAACCACTCCCACCAATTAGGCTCTCTCTCTCTCTCTCTCTCTCTCTCTCTCTCTCTCTCTCTCTCTCTCTCTCTCTCTCTCTCTCTCTCTCTCTCTCTCTCTCCCCTCAAAGGCAACAAATAAATCCTGAGACAAATGTATAGTATATATAGATTTATGTTGTCATCCTTGAAGCAGCAGAGTACGGGCTCTTGTAGCAGTGTTGGGGGAGGGGGACAAGGGCCCTAATCTAGACCTTTAAACACTGCATGCCAGCCAATCAAACCATGACCATATGAAAGAAAGTTAAAAGCTAAGTAGGAAATGGTCGTAAAACCAACTGAAAGCATGGCGTTTTTTATTTAGGTGTTTTAGTGAGATAATTATGAAAAAACTATTGATTGATACGAATTACTTTTCGTATTATATTTTAACATAGTTCAATTATTCCTATCAGAGAATTGGACAGGCGTTAATCATCTCATCAGTTAGGACGTCACTCTAGTCATTAGTTATGACGCCACTCTTGTTATTAGTGGTAATAGTTCCTTGCCTGTGTTTGTGGCAGTCAGACAAATAAAGGTAAAGCGAAGCGAAGTGGATTTCGTTATTGCTTGAAAAAGATCCTGTTTTTTAATATGAAGTTTGACTTATGCCCTCCTGAGATGAAGGTAATTGATTTATTTATCCACGAGTTTATTTTTAGTAATTAAATGATTAGATAATTGCAATATAGGTTTAATTACAAAGGTGTGTAAGTTATTGCAGTTTGCTAAACCTTTGATCCTTCCTTTTTGTTATATCTTTGGTGAGTGTTACAATGACAAAAGTGGATTTACATTATCGAGGAGTCAGGTAATGTAAAAGCGGTAAAGTTCTGAAGTTCTTATTTATATATATTAGATATATACTAATAATTAGTATCGTAAACATAGTTGATCAAAGAGAAGGTCGTGACGTCAGCGTACATTTGGTATATATTCAAAATATTTACTAAATTAGAAATCGAGTAATTACTCAAGTGTCACTATTTGTGAATGGTATATTTTACATGGTAAATGCTTGACAATAAATGTTATATTTTTTTTAAAGAAACTTTTTTTATGAGTGACTACTTTTACAGCGTGTTTTCATTGGCGGGAAATTGAAACAGAGTGTCAGATCGTACAATGGCGCTGTCAGCGATCGAGCCCTTGAAATACGAATGTGGCTGTGTGAATAGTATTTTTGTGTTAAGGGATAATTTGGAGATAAATTTTGTAATAAAACAATTACATGAACACGGAGTTATTAATAAAGAACACAAATGTGGCCGTTGTGATAATAAGTGCCATCTTGATAGTAAAAGGTGGGTTTGGCGGTGCCAGAAAAAAGTTGCCATTGGAAAACAGTGCCAAAAAGTGCAATTATTCTGTAGCAGTGTTTAAAGGGGGCTGGCTGTCCTAGGCCAATGTGAAGGCTGGAGATAATTTATCATTTAGTGGAATGTATCTAGACAAAATATTCACTTACGAATTTATCCGCCGGGAAATAAGGTGGACTAATAAAACCATTGGTGACTGGTCTAATTTTATCAGGGAGGTCCTTGAAAATGACTGTGAAATGGTGAGGAAGCCTATTGGTGGCCCGGGTTTAACAGTCGAAATTGACAAAAGCAATTTGGGAAAAGGAAGTACAATAAAGGCCGAACAGTGGACGGCCAGTGGGTCTTTGGTGGTATTTGCAGGGAGACCCGTGAATTTTTTGCGGATCCAGTGGTAACTCGGGACAGGGAAACATTGTTGGCAATAATGAAGAATTACGTGTTGCCAGGTACCACCATTATATCAGATTGCTGGAAAGCCTACGATTGCTTTGGAACTGAAGGATTCGATCACCAAACAGTGAATCATACTTATAACTTTGTGGACCCAGAAACTGGTACCCACACCAATACCGTTGAGAGGCAGTGGTGCAGTTATAAGGAGTAGAAGAGCCTAGTAGACCGTTACCACCATTTCATGCTTGCAATGGCAGCTTTGTACCCTCCCACAAACTAGGTATGATATTTTAATATAATTTGATATAGTAGTATAGTAAATGAAAGATTAAAAAGTAGTTTAGCAGCAGTAGGTCTAAGGCAGGCATCCTTACGCAAGGGTCAAAATAGTTTCTTTAAAAAATACTTTAATAAGATTTATCATCAAATATTTACCAAATGTAAAATATATTTGGTAAATATATACACTTTTGAGTAATTGATCCAATTTTAATTTAGTATATATTTTGAATATATATCAAATGTACTTTGTCGGGACCGTGGTGCCACTGTCGCCCACCGTGGCAGTAGTTCAGCGTCTCTCGTTATAGCTGGAAGCAAGGTAATTCTATAGACCTTGGCTGGAAGGGTAGATTATACGACTTATGGTGCACCATTCTGGATTTAGTAAGACCCAGGAATCAGTGGCCTCGTGATATTCCAGGCTATTTTTGGAAAACTGGCTCATTGAAAAACAAAACTTTTCAAAATCTCAGTGTTTTCATTTGTAAACCGGCTAGCGCGGCACCTGCTGCTTGAATGGTGCGCTATTAGACAACTATTGAGAGACCAGGCCGCCTGGAATCATATAAATTATTTATGGGACAAATTCGATAAAACTAGTTATTATGACCGGGTTTACTGGAATTGGAATGTAGCCATTGGCGTTGATCAATATATTGGTGGTGATATCCATTATTATTAACTAGGTAAGTTCGTTGCGATATTCTGTCAAACGGGCTACTCGGACGCCCAAGGAAACCCCCCCTCCCCCCGCTCAACCTATCTTGCTAATTATTGCTTTCCCAGCATTTAAATAACCACCTAATCACTGTGCAAGAAGATGAGATCTGCAGAATTGCATTATTTTGGAGTAAACGGAGAGCGTGGTGTTGTAAACTATTACCATTACATTATATATATATATATATATATATATATATATATATATATATATATATATATATAATATATATATATATATATATATATACATACATATATGTATATATATATATATATATATATACACATACATATATATACATACATATATATATATATATATATATATATGTATATGTATATATATATATATATATATATATATATATATATATATACATATATATACATATATATATATATATATATATATATATATATATATATATATATATATATAATATATATATATATATATATATATATATATATATACACACACACACTCACACATATATATATATATATATATATATATATATATATATATATATATATATATATATATATAGTTATTTCGTTTTAGTGGAATTGTTTGCAAAGAATATACATTTTAGAGGATAATACAAATTAAACCTCGATCAAATTTTTAACAAGTTGTTTGTAGTGTTCGCAAAGGGGATAAATGGTAAAAAGTCTGTATCCATTAAAGTTGAGGCATTTCAATTGTTTTTTTAAGTAATTCTGTTTATGAAGTGACGAAATATTATTGCTTAGGTTTGTAATGCTAAGGTCGTATGTCGTTTGAGAGGGGAGGGTTGATAGTGTGGGGTGGGGGGGGGGGCGGTTACCAGGCCAGTTCAGGAATACCTTAAGTCAATTTTGTTTAAATTCACACACAACTACTGTACAATGTTAAGCGAGCAGCACCTGCACTGACGTCATTCTCTCTCTCTCTCTCTCTCTCTCTCTCTCTCTCTCTCTCTCTCTCTCTCTCTCTCATATTGACTTTAAAGGTTATTTTATGGTCCTATCTCACAGGTAAACCCTGTCTGTGCTTTACGGGACCTACAATATATAGGTGTATTCGCGTTTATAGTCAAATCCACATTATCGAAGCACTCGACAGGAAAGTTCATTTTTTTTTTTCCCTGATGTAATAGACCTCATAGGATTCACTTAACCTGTTTGATCAAACTATCATAAATCGGTTTTGCTTCATGCTTTTTTTTATCTATTTTTTTATTTTTTGTTTTTATTCATTTTTTATTTATTTTCTTTACTAATTCCCGGTAGTTGGCAAGCTTTGATTAATTATTGCATTTTGGTAAAAATTAAAAGTAAAATGTAAGTATACTTTTAATTCTAGATCTTCATTTAGACATTAAGCAATAGTTAACTACTTTTTTGGATAATAAAACTTAAGTTTACTTTTCAGCAAAATAATTTTAGGAAAAATTACTTAGAATATGCTAAAGTGAAAAATCTGATGAAATGTCCTTTTCCATTCTTTCCAGATTTGTGTTCCAGTTTGCTTGGTTTTCATATAGCACTGAAGCATGAAGGGAGGTACAGACGCTGTTGTTCTAAAGGTGGAAAAAAAATGCGACAAGGTCTATAATCTCTTGTCTTCTGCAGGAGCCAAGTTAAGTATGACGTCATCTATGATCTAATTATGTAAACTTTTTGGTAGTAAGATTAGAAAGTTGTGTGCATTTTAGAATCTAGGTTTGATTTTATAGTGAAGTTACTGGAGAACAGAGCAGGAACATTAGACTAGACTGAGTAAATAATTAATATTGAAGATTAGTACTTTTACATTTTTTTTTTCCTTAAGGAAGTGCAGTCCTCAAATGGAAATTTAAATGATAGGACTCAAACTGTATTTGATCAAAGAATCATTTTTTTTTTTTAATGATTCTTCTTTTTGGTAAACCCTGATAGATTAAATTCATGCTTTTTTTCTTTTTTTTTTTTTTAACTCATACGTTTAGAGTTTAGTTCTATACCTCCTTTTAGGTGTGGAATAAGTCACGTACCTATAAATATTTCAGATAACATAACTTGTATCCACCTGTTTTTAGCAAACGTTTTCAAGTGTGTGTGTGTGTGTGTGTGCTGTGAAGCTGTAAATCATCAAAAATGTTAGTTTTCGTAGGTGGGTAGTGATGTCAGTGCGCAGTGTACTGTAGATGTTAATTCACCATGTTTAATTTTTTATCAAAGGTCTTTCTACTCGTATTTGTGTGAATGCACAGTTCAAAACTTAACATAGGAACCCAAGCATATCTTTTTATTAGTTCCTAAGCAATACTAATTTTGTTGTCCTTAAAATTTATAATTTCTTCTCTTGAAATATCATATTTTTTTGTCTTTAAATATCTTAGTTTTGGTGGCTTAAATTATCCTACTTTTGGGGCTTAAGATATCCTACTTTTGGGGCCTTAAAATACCTTACTTTTGGGGCCTTAAAATATTTACTTTTGGAGCCTTAAAATATCTTACTTTTTGAGGCCTTAAAATATCTTACTTTTCGGAGCTTAAAATATCTTACTTTTCGGAGCTTAGAATATTTTACTTTGCGGGGCTTAAAATATTTTACTTTCCGGGGCTTAAAATATTTTAATTTCCGGGGCTTAAAATATTTTAATTTCCGGGGCTTAAGATATCTTACTTTTGGGAGCTTAAATTATTCTACTTTTGAGGACTTGAGATATCCTAATTTGTTTTTGGTTGAAGTGATTTATTAAACATACATTATTGCTTCAAAAATGACAGACAACAGTTCCTATTAACACTTTTTGAGTTTCAGGTTGACGCGGCCTTCTGCTTGGGTGCTTATACCCTCCTCCTAGCTTATACCCCTTAAACCAAAAGAATGATACACTAAGGACTATTCTGGATTATTCCTGTGGACCTGGACTCTCCTGGTAAAGTCATTCAGTTGGAGCAGAACAGGTGGAACTTCTAGAACACTGAGGATTTAATCATATAGTACTGGTTTAATCTTGGAGAGAGTGCTTAGTCATATTGCTAGCTAATTAATTTATGTAAAATCGTTCATTTTTCGTTTTAAGAGGTTACTTTTTGTACATTAAATTCTCATTAGAAATTGCTTTATTGAATAGTTGATGACTAAAATTTTTATAAAGTAATTTCAGCCTATTTAAATCAGTGTCAATAACTAAGACTTCAATCTTACGTAAGCTAACCTGAAGTTTTATAGAGCTAAATGGTATCTCATTCTCATCAACCTACATCTATGAAAATTCTTATTGTGGAAATTCTAGTTATGAAATTTCTGGTAGTCCAGGTAGAGGCTGGGCTATTTCAGGTAGAGGCTGGGCTATTTCAGGTGGTATTTCAGGTAGTGTCTGGGCTATTT
The DNA here is from genome assembly GCF_036898095.1 of Palaemon carinicauda. Classification (NCBI taxonomy): domain Eukaryota; kingdom Metazoa; phylum Arthropoda; class Malacostraca; order Decapoda; family Palaemonidae; genus Palaemon; species Palaemon carinicauda. Next base: position 86,117,160 of record NC_090746.1, read on the forward strand.
TAGGTAGTGGCTGTGCTATTTCAGGTAGAGGCTGGGCTATTTCAGGTAGAGGCTGGGCTATTTCAGGTAGAGGCTGGGCTATTTCAGGTAGAGGCTGGGGTGCTTCAGGTAGAGGCTGGGGTGCTTCAGTTAGAGGCTGGGGTGTTTCAGGTAGAGGCTGGGTTATTTCAAGTAGTTATTTCAGGTAGTTTTTTTTTCAGGTAGAGGCTGGGCCATTTCAAGTAGGAATTATTTTAGGTAGGAGTTTATTCAGGTAGAGGCTGGGATGTTTCAAGTAGGAATTATTTCAGGTAGGAGTTTATTCAGGTAGAGGCTGGGATGTTTCAAGTAGGAATTATTTCAAGCAGGAGTTTATTCAGGTAGAGGCTGGAGTGTTTCAGGTAGAGGCTGGGCTTTTCAAATATTGCTGTTTCAGGTAAGAGTTTATTCAGCTAAAGGCTAGGGTGTTTCAGGTAGAGGCCGAGTTATTTCTGGTAGGAATTATTTCAGGTAGGAGTTTATCTAGGTAGAGGCTGGGGTGTTTCAGGTAGGAGTTATTTCAGGTAGAGTCTGGGATGTTTCAGGTAGAGTCTGGGATGTTTCAGGTAGAGTCTGGGATGTTTCAGGTAGAGTCTGGGATGTTTCAGGTAGTCTGGGATGTTTCAGATAGAGACTGGGCTGTTCCAGATAGAGACTGGGCTGTTCCAGATAGAGGGTGAGCTATTTCAAGAGTTATTTTAGGTAGGAGTTTTTTCAGGTAGTGGCTGGGGTGTTTCAGGTAGAGGCTGGTCTGCTTCAAATAGTTGTTTCAGGTAGAGGCTGGGGTGTTTCAAGTAGGAGTTTTTTTTCAGGTAGAGGCTGAGCTATTTCCGTTAAATCTTAATCTAGTGATATCTTTAGGATTTATTTATTCAATCCAGTGGGATTTCGCATTCAAATCATGAAATCTTAGAGGTAAAGTTTTCCTAATTTTTTGTTTGACAATTTTGACTTAGAATTGAGTATTTCTAGTAGGTTTTGGAAAACCTTTATGAATATTAAAGCAGTGTTTAGTTTGTAATCTATATATTTTTTAAAGTTCAGAAAATAAGAACATGTTTGTAAATTGGCTGGGAAGATTTCAAATTACAAGGGAATTAATAGTTTATACGAGATTACTGAATTATCCGGCGCCAAAACTTTGCTTATGCAAACAAGGTTTTAGTTTTCAAGTATACATAGTTTATTTCGTTTTGTAGCTTTTGAATTGAGCTGCTTTAAATGCATATTTCAAGGTGTGTTTTTGTTTAGCATTTAATTTTCTTTCTTTTTAGTTTGACTAAGGATCTTAACACACAACCCGTTCAAGTTTCGATAGTATACCTTGGATAGTTGATCCCCCTATTGTATATTAAATTTTATAATGGGTAATAAATAGCAAATGTATTTCGAGCAATCTCAAGTTTAAATACACCATTGGTCCTATGTTTAAAAATCTAAGTTATATATTTTAATGCATGTAATTTGCATAAAAACTTGGGCCACTTTTTATTCTTCAATGTGTGAAATTTAGTATTTGATAAAATGTCCATCCTCCTTCCCCTTGTTAAAGATCTGAAGTCTCTCTCTCTCTCTCTCTCTTTCTCTCTCTCTCTCTCTCTCTCTCTTTCTCTCTCTCTCTCTCTCTCTCTCTCTCTCCCCTTCCTTCAATAATATATTAGTAACTAAAGTAGTTAGAGAAGATTCTAGCAGTCTACTGTGAATTGAAGGTGTAGAATGAGTAAATGAAAAAAGTTACTGTACATGTTTTCTTTTTCAAGTTTTAATTGCATATTGTTAGAGAACCTTAAATCTTAGTTTTGGTAAGATGGTTCTAAAATTTTGTGCTTTGGGGAAGGCTGATTGGTATAGATTTAAATACTTAGAATCAAATTAGGACTAGGACATTGCTGGACAATACATAATGAATAAATTTAGGTGATCATTAGCTGACGAGATGGCTAGGAGAGCTTTGGTGTGATATGGCTAGAAGAGCTTTGGTGTGATATGGCTAGGAGAGCTTTGGTGTGGAAATGGCTAGGAGAGCTTTGGTGTGGTATGGCTAGGAGAGCTTTGGTGTGGAATGGCTAGGAGAGCTTTGGTGTGGAAATGGCTAGGAGAGCTTTGGTGTGAAATGGCTAGGAGAGCTTTGGTATGAAATAGCTAGGAGAGCTTTGGTGTGGAAATGGCTAGGAGAGCTTTGGTGTGGAATGGCTAGGAGAGCTTTGGTGCGGAAATGGCTAGGAGAGCTTTGGTGTGGAATGGCTAGGAGAGCTTTGGTGTGGAATGGCTCGGAGAGCTTTGGTGTGAAATGGCTAGGAGAGCTTTAGTATGAAATAGCTAGGAGAGCTTTGGTGTGGAAATGGCTAGGAGAGCTTTGGTGTGGAAATGGCTAGGAGAGCTTTGGTGTGGAAATGGCTAGGAGAGCTTTGGTGTGAGAATGGCTAGGAGAGCTTTGGTGCGGGAATGGCTAGGAGAGCTTTGGTGCGGAAATGGCTAGGAGAGCTTTGGTGTGGAATGGCTAGGAGAGCTTTGGTGTGATATGGCTAGGAGAGCTTTGGTGTGGAATGGCTAGGAGAGCTTTGGTGTGGAAATGGCTAGGAGAGCTTTGGTGTGGTATGGCTAGGAGAGCTTTGGTGTGGAATGGCTAGGAGAGCTTTGGTGTGGAAATGGCTAGAAGAGCTTTGGTGTGGAAATGGCTAGGAGAGCTTTGGTGTGAAATGGCTAGGAGAGCTTTGGTATGAAATAGCTAGGAGAGCTTTGGTGCGGAAATGGCTAGGAGAGCTTTGGTGCGGAAATGGCTAGGAGAGCTTTGGTGTGATATGGCTAGGAGAGCTTTGGTGTGATATGGCTAGGAGAGCTTTGGTGTGGAATGGCTCGGAGAGCTTTGGTGTGGAATGGCTCGGAGAGCTTTGGTGTGAAATGGCTAGGAGAGCTTTAGTATGAAATAGCTAGGAGAGCTTTGGTATGAAATAGCTAGGAGAGCTTTGGTATGAAATAGCTAGGAGAGCTTTGGTGTGGAAATGGCTAGGAGAGCTTTGGTGTGGAAATGGCTAGGAGAGCTTTGGTGCGGGAATGGCTAGGAGAGCTTTGGTGCGGAAATGGCTAGGAGAGCTTTGGTGTGGAATGGCTAGGAGAGCTTTGGTGTGAAATGGCTAGAAGAGCTTTGGTGTGGAATGGCTAGGAGAGCTTTGGTGTGATATGGCTAGGAGAGCTTTGGTGTGGAATGGCTAGGAGAGCTTTGGTGTGGAATGGCTAGGAGAGCTTTGGTGTGGAATGGCTAGGAGAGCTTTGGTGTGATATGGCTAGGAGAGCTTTGGTGCGGAAATGGCTAGGAGAGCTTTGGTGTGATATGGCTAGGAGAGCTTTGGTGTAGAATGGCTAGGAGAGCTTTGGTGCGGAAATGGCTAGGAGAGCTTTGGTGTGATATGGCTAGGAGAGCTTTGGTGTAGAATGGCTAGGAGAGCTTTGGTGCGGAAATGGCTAGGAGAGCTTTGGTGTGATATGGCTAGGAGAGCTTTGGTGCGGAAATGGCTAGGAGAGCTTTGGTGTGGAATGGCTAGGAGAGCTTTGGTGTGAAATGGCTAGAAGAGCTTTAGTGTGATATGGCTAGGAGAGCTTTGGTGTGAAATGGCTAGGAGAGCTTTGGTGTGAAATGGCTAGGAGAGCTTTGGTGTGATATGGCTAGGAGAGCTTTGGTGTGATATGGCTAGGAGAGCTTTGGTGTAGAATGGCTAGGAGAGCTTTGGTGTGGAATGGCTAGGAGAGCTTTGGTGTGATATAGCTAGGAGAACTTTGGTGTGATATAGCTAGGAGAGCTTTGGTGTGGAATGGCTAGGAGAGATTTGGTGTGATATGGCTAGGAGAGCTTTGTTGTGAAATGGCTAGGAGAGCTTTGGTGTGGAATGGCTAGGAGAGCTTTGGTGTGGAATGGCTAGGAGAGCTTTGGTGTGATATGGCTAGGAGAGCTTTGGTGTGAAATGGCTGGGAGGACTTGTGTTAAATGGCAAGGTGGTTTTTGTGTGAAATGACTAGGAGAGCTTTGGTGTGAAATGGCTAGGAGAGCTTTGATGTGAAATGGCTGGGTGAACTTTGGTGTGAAATGGCTGGGAGAACTTTTGTGTGAAATGGCAAGGAAGATTTTGTGTGAAATGATTAAGAGGGCTTTGTGTGAAATGACAAGTAGTAGTTTTGTGTGAAATGAAAAGGAGGGTTTTTGTGTGAAATGGCTAGGGGGGACTTTTGTGTGAAATGGCTAGGGGGGACTTTTGTGTGAAATGGCTAGGGGGGACTTTTGTGTGAAATGGCTAGGGGGGACTTTTGTGTGAAATGGCTAGGGGGGACTTTTGTGTGAAATGGCTAGAGGACTTTAATGTGAAATGGCTAGAGGACTTTGGTGTGAAATAGCTGGAGGACTTTGGTGTGAAATAGCTAGGAGGACTTTGGTGTGAAATGGCTAGGATGGCTTTTGTGTGAAATGGTTAGGAAGGCTTTTGTGTGGAGTGGCTAGGAGAGCCTTGGTGTGGAGTGGCTAGGAGAGCCTTGGTGTGAAATGGCTAGTAGGGCCAGGAAGTGTGAGGGCGAAGGTGCGGGAGTGCGAAGGGCCTTCGCTAGTATTAGTATTAATCCTTATCTTCTCTTAAGCTACATGAACATACCTTGAAATTAGCTTTGAATTTTGAAAATGACGCCGGGGAATATTTTGGGAAATACTGCATATGGGTTCAAATCAGATTATTGTTTAATACATAACTGAAGTTTCAGAAGTCCCATTCCCATTCCTTGATCCTACCCACTCCTAATTTGGAAAGATTTTATAAAGAATTAAAGGGAACGTTCATATGACTGAGCCTTCCTCCTCTTAACCCCCTCCCTCTTCTGGTATCAGCATTTGCCATATCCCTCACCATTGAAAGGCCAAAGGGCCCATGAAGTATATCTTGCTTTTGACTAGAACCACTGTTCATTTAGGTTGTTTATAAGCTTCCCATGTACGGAACTCGTTCATTCTTTTCCTGGTTTGAGAGAAGACTGTTAATTTGGTTATGCTGTATTGTCAAAATACTAGACACTGTGCCATGGTGATCATGTTCAGTCCAGTTTGATTTCCATGAAATCTTGTCAGAGTAGATTTTATCTTGTCGATTCTAGTGATGATTAATAATTCAGTCTTTAACTGTTAAAGGATCTTTAAAGCCTCAAAGGATTCATAATTTTTGATGTTTCAAGCTCTTAAATTTTTTTTAGAATTTAGTTTGAGATTTATTTTTAAAAGTCTTTAATCTTGTATTGTAGGAGATTGTAATGTCAAATTGAACAGGTTTCTGATATGTATACACTGCAATTTCAATATCAAGCTATATCAAATTTGTCATGTATTGTGTAAATTGAGTTGTGAAAATATTTTTGTCAAGATAGTGATTTAAAATTTGTCCAAGAATGTATGAATTTTCAATGTTAATGTGAAATTAGTAACTGTATTGCTAAATTTTTTAATATCTGTCAATGAAAATCAAAAGGTTGGAAATATTAATTGATTTACTTTTAAAAATTTTAATTATTTCATTAAAAAGTGGTGACATTGTTAGTCTAGCATTCCAGTGCTTTCTATTACACTGAGATACCCCAGCTCTCTGAAAAGGGGTCCAGCTGGGATTATAAATGTCCCAAGTTATCTGATTTCTACCGTTTTTGTTCATGACATGAAGAAGGGATAAAGAACTGCTGTAGTCATTTTTAGAAGAAATGTGTAATAAATTCTTGAATATATTGTTGTTGGTATAGTTTTAGTTGTTGGTAGTTACTGCCAATGTTGATGACGGAAATTAGGGCATTATAGCAATCCTTGTTTGTGTAATTAACGGTCAAGTAACCTAGTTTAGATGTTTATACAGGTCGTAAATAAGGGTTAAATCATAATGGTTCAATTTTCTTTAGTTTAATCTGATCTAGGTTTGTTTATTTCAAAAATTTCTCCATGATGAGGCAAAGGGGTCCAAACTGAAGTTTGACTTTTTAAGATTAGATTTTATATACGTAATGGTATACTGATGTACGGGAATGTATCTTGTGGAGCAATTTACAAAAATTACCTACTCTGAAGTTATATTTATTTATTTATTATTATTATTATTTTTTTTTTTTTTTTTTTTTTTTTTTTGTGCGAGGAAACTTTGTATTTCAGAAATGTTATGAATAGTCTGATAAGCTTCTGAAGCTTGTACAGAATATCAAGTCAGAGCAATTAGTCTTGTATTGTAATAAACTATAACTCGCCAATTTCTTTTAATTTTACTGAAACTCGAGATTTGAATTTATAATTTACGTTGTTCACGTGTAGCAAGATCATAAGTTCTACGCTAATCTTCCTAGACAACTAAGGCCAAAAAAACTGTTAAATTGAGTGAATGCTTAAAAAACCTCTGATTATGCTAAAGTCCCCAACGTTTAAATGTTAATATATTTAAAATTAACGTCTCAAACTGTTAATTAAAACTGATTAACACTTTGATTAATTTACGTCTATATTGAGTAAATGTATAGCAACTTAGGGTAATCTAAAACAGAGATCTTAGTCCATTAATCTTCAAAGCACTTTATCCTAATTTGTTTTAGTACTATAAGTAGAATCATGAAAAAAATTAATTTAGAGATTTTAATGTCTTAATATTTCATGTACCCATCGTGTAAATTCCATACAAATTTGCCACCAATTCTTTATTCAAAACTTGCAACTTTAATAGTTATGTAGGGCGTTTCAATATATTTTCATATCGATGCGAAGTACAGAAAACCTTTACTGATTTGGTTGGATAGTTATGAATTTCAATTGGTTGTTCTAGATTTATTTAATAATCGGCAGAATTTTCTTAAACAGAAAGATAGTAAAGATTATTCAAGTGGAATCGTAGTTTCCACAATATAAGGTACAGTAACTTTTCAAATATCTGCACTTGCATTCATTTAAATGCACATATTACCGTAATCTCTGTATAACCCAAGGGGACAATTAAAAAGGCCAGTTTGCCTCTATGTAACTGTTTTTAAATGCAATTTTGATCATTGGTTCACGACAGTAAGCTCTGTAAATGCACCATTTATGTTGCTACTACCATTTGAAAGTAAATCTTAGGGTTAAATTTAGGAATTGATTAATGCAGAAACATTCCTTGTACATCAGTAAATTTGTAACAAGCAATGAACGAGTGGTTGGATGATGTCTGGTGTAAGTGTTAACGAGGAGGATCTAGTCTACAGAAAGGAGTTATAGTTTCCTACTAGCGTTGTCATTAGTGAAAATTAGTTTGATTGGGTGCTGATTTTAATAGAACTATGTAAAGGTTACCCTAGCGAGTCACTTAGATTAGTTTTTCTCTTAAATCAATGTTAAGCAAGTAGTCTATACCTGAGGTTAACACCAGTAACTTAATCTAGATTTAAACTAAATCATATGAGATCGAGTCTAAAAATTGAGATTAGGGTGAACTTTTAGTAGGTAGCTCTAAAAATTTATTTAATTCTATGAACAATGTTAGTTGGCTTCCTTGCATAATAGGCCAAAGGGTAGTTTCAAATCAAAGGGTTTAGAGAATAATCTGAATAATTCGGGTGTCAAAATTTATTTTATACTTAAAACGTATATTTCAAAGATTTTCATATTGAGTAATTGAATGCATATATGAAAAAGCAAACCCACAAGTTAATCTATTTAAAGTAATTTTACTTGTCTGCATTGATTCGTTTAAGATTAAGTACTTTTTCAATAGCAGCAAATAGATTCATGCCAATGTTAAAGGAATCTAGTTTCGCATTGCTTAATTGATAGCCCAGTTTACTAGATCTGTATATCCTAATTGATTTTGTCTATTTGCGACTTATGGGCTATTTTACCCTTGTAAAAGATGGTCTTGGTCATCATAGATTGTCACAATTATATCATTTTATTTTATTAATTTTTTATATTAATGTTTACGTGGCCAGATTGAGGAAGCGACAGGCAAGGTGATGATTGTTAAATATGCAGTTATAAATATATTTTATATGAAGGACAAGTTTTAAGGTTTCTCACACAATTAGTTCTAAAGGACAAGTGTCGGACTCGTGCTTTTCATTCCTACCATAAGTAATTAGATTTAAAAATGATACCTATTGTATAAGATACTTTATAATTCTGATTTTTTTTTCAAGAGTTTCTTTTAATGGAATTAATTTTTGATGAAAGAATAAAACCATAGTTCATCCCATTGAAATATAGACACTTTGCAAGACTTGGGATTTATTCTTTTTAAATAAAATTTCAGTTATCTTTAGTCTTCACGATAGTCCAAACGCAAATATTTTGGTTAGAATCCAATCAGTTGGGTCATATCTATTTTAACTGTAGATTATTTTAAAGATAGTCCGAGTGCCTTACAAGAATCATCCACTATCCTTAACAGTATGAATAATTTAACAGTTAAGGAGGACTATTACTATACCCATAGATTTTTACATTGATAGTAACCTTTTCAAACCATTTAATCGCCTAATATAATACCGTTTCCCAAGTTTTAACTTTGGCATCAAATTTAATGAATTTCTGATAATTAAACTCAAATTGATTTTATATTTGTTTCACATATGTTTTAAGGTATCAAATTTTCCGAAGATACCGAAGATATTGTTAAAGGTAGACTGACTTAAAAGTATCTGTATGAGTAAGAGAGCAGGATAGCATATAATTCAAACTCTTCTTAAGCTTGTCCATAGTTTATGGTTTAATAAGAGATGTTTTAGAGCAGATATATCCAAAGAATTTATTCAGGGCTGGGCAGCAGGTGATGGTGTGTGTTTGCTATACTATAAACTAATTTTCATCAAGTAGGCCTACTGTTCAATTAGTTGGTGTGGTTGTATGATAGTAATAAGTAATTGGTAATTTGACACTTGGGAAATCTTTGTTTAGTCATTAGCAATAGCTTTAAAGGTAGGTCTACTATTTGTTTGAGGGTTGTTTAACTTTTAAGAAAATCTTGTATTAGGTTCTAATCACCTAGGTTCCAAAAGGGGTCTTATTTGAGAATTTATTACACATGGAACTAAATTGATTTTTGTGGTCCACGTGCAAGGTTAATGTGTACTTCGGTCCGATCTGCCTATCTGTTGGGAGAAGTAGCAAGGATAGTCAGGGCAGTGGTTTGCACGTGTCTTCTCCTTTACCTGACTCAATCATGCACATAAAATGGGACGGATGAGAGATGCCTTTGGCCAGTTGTGGTTCCTGTCTGCTTTTGAGAGAGCAGCGGGTTTCTGGAGTAATCGATCGCGGTGAAATTGCACTTTAAGACTGATGGGGTCTCCACTCCCACCCATGTTTTATTTTTCACTTAATGATCGTTTCTAAACGACAATTTAGATTTAAAAAGAAATACCCTTGTTCTGCCATTGCTTAAAGTTTTATCATTTAAAATGTAAAAAAAAAAAATTATTGCCATTTTCATTAGAATCTAATGAAATATTAGCTAATTAGATTACTATAACATTACCATGAAAAAAATATCATACTATTCTTGGCATATTTAATTCACAATCATTGCATTTATGGATGTAAAATTTTCAATAAAATATTTAGAAAAAAGAAGGAAATGGAAAGCATTCAAGGGCCTGGTGACTTTGTTCATTCAAAAACAAAATGCCTAATTAGTCTTTTGTTACCAGGTGGGAAGGGGTGGGCCTTGGTGGGCTTTCCATTTCCTTCTTTTTTTTTAAACATTTACTAATTTACACAATCATGACACTTGTAATTTCAAATGTTGAACTTCAAACTCATTTCGATGTTCAGAAAAATAAAGAAAACGAATTCATTTAGTATCCCATATTTTGAGATCTGAATGTCCGTTTTCTATGATTCTGTCGTTGGATGAGCTTGTTAGAAAACTGTGTTAAAGAATTTGATATCTTTTGACATTGGCTTTGTAGTGTATTCATATTTCTACTTAATATTGCTTATTGGGTGTATTGAAACCTGTCCTGTGCATGAAAACCAGTCTCCTACAATAAAAGACGATCAAAATTTGTTTGTTTTTCTCAAGTCAATTCGTATACGAATTTTTACCACAAAATAATAATCGACTTTTAGTCGACTTTATGCTAAACCCAGAGCTAGTTATAAATTTAACTTTTAACTGAATTTGAGGCTATGGATAATGATCATCACTAGAGTTGTCAGTTATTTATTTACTTTGAAAATTGGACAACATGAATTACCATAGTGCATAGTCGTCCTTATTTTCATAACGCTTGCATATCAAGAGACAGTATATCTCTCATCACCAGTGAAAGAGTGAACGAGCTCTGTACGTGGGAAGGGAATAAACGAATCTTGAAATGAGCACAAGTGGTTTATGAGAGTTAAAAGCAAGGTGTAATTCATGAGCTCTCAGGTCTTTGAGGAGAGAGAATGCAGGCATTTACTGGTACCAGAAGGGGAAGGGGGTTAACTAGGGAGAACACTCGGGCGTATGAACGTTAGAGTAAGGAGAATAATCCATGCTACTGAAATTTGTTTTTATTTTTTGTTTAATGTTTTTGATATTTTGGTTGTAATTAAATTAAATAAATTTTGTACGTAATTTTTCTTTTATTCATAATTTTAGTTTCAAATTTATACACATTGTAATCAATTAATTTTTTTACAAATTTTTTTCAAGTTTTACTGGTCTCCTACACTGCTGCTGTCTTTTTTTATGCATACATTGCTACTGTATCTTACGTTTATAAATTGCTACTGTATTTTGTAATTATGATCTGAAATTACATCTGTTTTAACCATAAAAACGCTGACAAGACAGTAGTCATGTGAAGTGCAAGATACTTGTAATCGTAAGGTAAAATACGTTATGGAAGACCTAAAAAAAAACCTCCATGGCTTAGCCTTGTATGCCTCAAGATGTCTTCTATAATGTATTTCACTTAAGATTATACGACATCTTGAGGAATACAAGGCTAAGCCATGGATGTATTTTTTTTTAGGTCTTCTATAACGTATTTTACCTTACGATTACAAGTATCTTACACTTCACATGACTGCTGTCTTAGCGTTTTTATGGTTAAAACGGATGTAATTTCAGATCATAATTACAAAATACAGTAGCAATTTATAAACATAAGATACAGTAGCAATGTATGCATAAAAAGACAGTAATAATCTATAAATAGAAGATACAGTAATAATGCATAAATAGAAGATACAGTAATAATGCATAGATAGAAGATACAATAATATTGTATGCACAGAAGATAGCAACATAGAGTAGTCAGAAGCAATGCATAAGCACACAATATAATTGGAATATAAAAACATCACCAATAGCAATTTGCACAAGCTGAAATATTATTCAGAATTGATATGCAGCTTTATATAGAGGAGTAAAATTGCCATATAACGTCCAATTGCCTGACTATTTTTCTTAAATCTAGACCTTCTTAGAACGACAACAAAGTGCAAATGTAAACAATTTTAATCATATTGATTTTAAGCAATGCCTGCATGACATAATTGACATCACAAGGGAAATTGAGTTTTAAACAAGAGCATTGCCATAATGTAATTCTAGGTTAATCACTAGTGCTTCACGCAGCGATGTTTTTAAAGTTGCCCAATAGTGACGCATCAAACCAGTAAAAAAAAATTCGTAGGCTACCCCTCTCTTCCTATCCTTGAAGATCTTCAACTTTTCCTTCGAATTTGAAAATTTTGTGGAGTCATTAAAGTTTGTGATTATTGTCCCCCTAAGGAAATATTATGAAAGCTACCCTCCCCAATGAGATGAAATATAAATTTCCAAGAAATTCATCGATTTAAATGTTAACTATTCGATCACCGAAATAATTTCAAGACTTTCTCAAAAGACTACTGCTTTTTTATAATTAATCTATAAACTACCGCCTTTAAGTCTTATTAAAAGCTATTCCTACATCAAACAATTAGGCTAAAAATAAATTAATCATAGTCAGTTGTAAATACATTCTTTAAAACTTGTCCTGATAATATTTGCATTTGCTTTCCGATAATTCATATAGAGTCCCATTTAAAAATTAAACTTTATCACGATCAAATGTTTCACTTAAATTTATCATACTAACATCCATTAAACCTGTCTAAACTATTCTATTTTCAACAAGTTAATTTAGGTACTTCACATAATTCATTAACGCCATGAAACTTCTTTATCTATTCCTTCAACAAATAACAGGTTTAGTTTTATAGCTACGCTTTCCTTAAATCTTTCAATTAATACATTCTTTTAGGTTTTAGAACTATTTAAAATCAGTATTTATTACATATGTTCTTTCCTATACCTTTAATCCATCTTCTTTCCTTAAACATTTATAATCAATCTAATCAGTTCTCAATTTGTTATCAACCCATCCTCTTAAAACTTCCATTAATTTATAAATCAGTCCCAACCTCTTAAAAACAGTTTCCCAATTTATTCCAAGATTCTCAGGCTGAATCTAATCATTCTTATGTCATTCCATCAAGTTCTTTGATCAACATTATGCAACTAATGATGTGAAGCAGATCATATAGTAAGAGCATTGCATGTCGTATCAAGAAAACATTGCTTAAAAATCAGTAATTTTTGCTAGAAATTGTTTCCTCTAAGGCAGTGAAGTCATTTTAAGGCTTATCCAAAACTAACTCCTCCAAGAACAAAATTTAGGACAATGTCTTAGCTACTTTGAACAAGGATATTACGTGTGACTGCAGTAATGTTCCACAAAAGGATTTTTCTTTCAAAAGTTGAAGTAAGTTTGCATTAAAAATAAACTTCCGAGACAACACGTGGAAAATGATTAACAAAAAACCATGTCTTGAATTTATTGATATCAAAATACATTTACGTAAATTATATTTTTCAACAGAACGGAAACTAACGGAAAAAATTATATTGTACATATGAGAGAGAGAGAGAGAGAGAGAGAGAGAGAGAGAGAGAGAGAGAGAGAGAGAGAGAGAGAGAGAGAGAGAGAGAGAGAGAGAGAGAGAGAGAGATGCAATTTCTATCTAGTAAGGAAATTCAACAGATCTCCAACAGGTACCATTATGTATCCAGGATTCTAAAATGGCTTTGATACTTCAGAATAACTTTACACTCATTATCATTGGCTTATGGCATTGCATATCAAAACTTCTCAAAATAAGAAAATCGCCCAATCTTATTGTTATAAGAAGGATTGAAATATTTTCCTAAAAAATTATAAATAAAAATAATAGACAAATTCACGCAGTCAATTTTCAATTTCTTAGTGAATCATTTAAATAAAGATTGATATGTGAGCAATGCTTGTACCACAGTACAGGCATAGACTAAGTTAAAATCGAAGTTAGATTTTATCGTATTTTGAAATGGTTTAATTAAACATGGAAATAAATTTCTATATCACGAACTCTAAAGACATTAGTTAGGCTAACAAAGTTATCGAATAGATATGATAAAGAAATATTACACAGAAGCTAATTTCAAAATTGAAGTAGATACACTTAAACTTTAAAATACACTATAAACCAAGTCAAGATGGGATGAGTTACGAAAGTATAAGAATAACTAAGGAATGGTTTGAAGTTAGTTCCAAGAATTTTAAACAATGCATATAATAGGTTTTAGAAGTTAGAGCATGAAACACCCAACAGTCACACGTACTGATAACTTGTTTAAAATAGTTACATAAATATCACAGATAATATTATTCACTGACCATCTAAAGCAGTAATGTCAAACTCAAAATTTTTTCTGAGTGTCAATTATGCACTTGACTATAGTCGCAAGGGCCATCAAAGATTTAGTAATTATTTAATGGAAAGACTTTTTTTTTTTTTTTTTTTTTTGCTGGTCATCCTGATTTACAAAACACATGGATTCATCTTTATCAGTTTAGTTAGATTTTCCTCAGCTAAAACCATTATAGTGAGTTGATAAATTTAGTAATCTCGAGGGCCACATTTGGCTCGCAGGCCATAAATTTGACATTTCTGGTCAGAAAAACACTTTAAATTGATAAAAAAAAAAAGCTACGAGAGAATAATTTCAATAATCTTTACAGTATATTTTCACTCATATGAAAGTCCCTAGGCGTAACAATGTTTCCCTACTTGACAGGGCACTTAAAGAATACCTTGAGTGATCAAATTCACTTTCATGACTTCTAAACTGAAGTTTTAAGTGATTTCATACCTTTCTGCTTGGTTAATTACTAACCTTATCGTAAAACAATTACTGAAGCTTATATCTAGTTCCTTATAGGTTTTAACCAAAACTTTAAAACTATTTCATTGCTTTAAGGGTAGTTTAACTAAGACTTCGTAGGAATATTCTGGCGGTCTTAAATTAATGAAAACTTAGATATCAAAACTTTAAAATCTTTCAGAGCTTAAAACGAAAAATACTTTAAATTCCTGTTACTAGAAATATACTGAAAAGTTTATGGTGAAGATATGTTCAAGCCCTAAAAACCTAATTCTGAAAATGTTGTCCATATGAAACACTATGATAGGACTTAATAACGCTTAAATAATTTATTTAAATTTGAAGACTTTCTTCCTGAAGATCACTTGAGGGTTCCAATTTTATAAATTTTGTCGAAGAGCGAGTTGAGACCAGGACTTCAAGAACTGCTTTCTTCCTGTGAAAAGAAAATTGAAATCAGATTGACATATGGATGGATATTAAAATAAAATATCTGAACACTAATGCAGCTAAAGATTTATAGCATAAACTGCCAACTTATTACAATAAAACACTTTCATGAAGCACTCAACAATTACCCCCCCCCCCCCCCCAAGTGTCTTAACTCCACAGTCGAAAATTTTCATCTAACCACATAATTACTCCAATTACCTTTAAAACAAAAACTTTTTAAACATATATATGATCTACATATTTACTGTTCAAATCCACTGAATTACATCCAACGATGTAAAGTTGTTCAGCTTCCTAACGTGAATACCTTTGCGATTCTATCCTACATCAAGCCATAAACCTGTTCCAATATATATATATATATATATATATATATATATATATATATATATATATATATATATATATACATATAATATATATTATATATATATTATATATATATATATATATATATATATATATATATATATATATATATATATATATATATATATATGTATATATGTATGTGTATATATATATATATATATATACAATATATATATATAATATATATATATATATATATATATATATATATATATATATATATATATATATGTATATATGTATATGTATATATGTATATATATATGTATATATATATATATATATATATATATATATACACAATATATATATATACACAATATATATATATATATACAATATATATATATATATATATATATATACACAATATATATATATATACACAATATATATATACACAATATATATATATATATATATATATATATATATATATATATATATACACAATATATATATATACACTATATATATATATACACAATATATATATACACAATATATATATATACACAATATATATATATATATATATATATATATATATATATATATATATATATATATATATAGAAACTAATCTAAATCCATTGGACATGCAGCTACTCATGTTAACATTTATATTTATCCAATGAATAATCTACCATACTTGAATATGTAATGTTTATGACCATTACATACCCTAAGTGTTACAAATGCCAGGAATTTGGGCATAGTGCAGCAAATTTCAAGAATAAACAGTCGTGCCCCAAGTGCGTAGAACATAAAGCGGGTCATTGCAGTATTGTTGAAGTTAAATGCATAAATTGTGTGAGAAAGAACTATGATGACAAAACAAATCCTATGATAGAGTAATCTGTGAAGTTTATAAACAAGAAATAACAAGAGCCAGAAACAATACTGACCATGGCTTCGATTAAGAATATGTAATCTAATAAATATACAATCCATTGGCAATAAAACTCATATCATTAAGGAAGTCGTAAGGGATCAAGATGTGGATACTTGCTTATTAACTAAAACTTGGTTGAGTGGTAATGTGAGTGACAGATCGAAAATAATTGAAATGACACCTAAATCTTATAACTTTTATCATGAACCAAGAGAAGACATAAGAGGTGGTGGCATTGGAATCTTAATTAAGAAATATAAAGTTACAGTAAGAAATCATCTCATAGTTAATTGATTTGAATATATGAATATTGAAATTTTACCTCGAAATGTAAACCTACAAATAGTTATACTCTATAGACCACCGAGCAAAAGCAAAAGAATGTTTCTAGATGAATTTAACTTCCTAGATACATTGAACGACAATAGAAAAATAGTTATATGTGGTGATTTCAACCTACATCTTGATAACAGTAGACCCATATGTCAATGAATTTAGAGAATTGATTGACAACCACGACCTTGAAAACAGTGTCTGAACCAACAGCTCAGTCTTATCATATACTAGATCTAGTTATAGCAAATAAAAACAACATACTAAATATGGAGGTTGAACCTGACTGCTCTATATCCCCAATGAATAAGTTAATGTCTTTTGAAATAGATGTTAGAAAGAATAGTGCAATACAGAAGGAAATCACATACAGAATTAAGACCAACTTTGATCCAAAAGAGTTCATTGAACAAAGCCTAGAGGATATAAAAGGGATAACACCAGTCTGTAACTGTGAAGAGAAGCACACCCTCGTAGAGAGAATCCTGTATAAACTGCATTACTGACAGAAGTAAAACAGTACTTGCAACTAATTATAATAGGTGCCCGGAAAAAAAAACCAAAAAACATCACAATTAAAGAAAAATCGAATTGGTTTGATAATGAATTACAAGAAAAAAAAATAGAGGATAAATGGAAAAGAAATAAAAATGAAACACTGGCAACATTACACAGCAGCTAGAAATCGCTACAATTACCTTATCTTAGTTAAAAAAAAAAGGCCTATTATGAAAAAGTGTGCAATAAAAATGACCCACGGAAAATACATAAGAACCTAAAGAAACTATTAGGTCTAAAGAGCAATAGTATTGCCTGACATAACTAATGATCCTAAATGCCTAGCAAATGATTTTATTGATTATTTTGAAGAAAAAAATAAATCAAATCTGCTCCAGTTTTCGCAACATCTGCACAACAGAACGAAGGAGTACATCAGCAACAGGTGTAAGTAAGCTAAAGGTATTCAAAGAGTCAAGTCAGAGTGATTATATGAGAATAAGAAAGTAAAAAAACCTACTGCGGAAATTACCCATTTCCAATTGACGATGTAAAAGATGCAGAAAATTTCACCAGACTACAAGAGACCTACCGAAACATGGTAAATATGAGTAACAAGCAGTTTTCCCTGATTGTGAGAAAGTTGCATGTATCAAGCCTGTCTATGAAGGAAAAGGTGATACAGACAATTTAAGTTCATATAGGCCAATATCAAATCTGTCATATTTTTCGAGAATTATTGAAACTGCTGTACACGAACAAACCTGGAAACACCTGAAACAATCTAATGCCATACCCAATGATCAATCTGCATACAGAGAAAATGACTCCACAGAAAAAAAACAGTGTTAGCGATTAAAAATGACAACAGAAATTATAACAAATGGCAAGTGTTGCATTCTTGTGATGCTTGATCTAAGTGCAGCATTTGATACTGTAGAACATACATATCTGATGGAAGACCTTAAAGCTGTGGGCATCGTAGAACGAGCATATGACTGGTTTGTGAGTTATCTTGAAAACCGCAATGTTAAAGTAGTAATATCTAAGTGTTGAATCTGAGACAAGAAAACTAACCAAACAACCAAAGGGTTGCCTCTAGGCAGTGTACTATGTCCTCTCCTGTTTGAAATTTACACGATTGAACTGGCAAATATACTTGAAACTCAAGAGTTTAAAATATACGCTGATGACAATTCTATTTCCCAATAGAATCAGTTGATGAAGCTAAAAGAAAGATACATGAAATAATGAATGACATTAAGGCTTGGAAGTTAACAAAAAAGCTCGAGCTCAATGAAGATAAAAGTGAATGTATTATTTTTGGAAATGAAAAAGATATAAAAAGAATCAAATGCTTCCAAAGAATTGAAATAGGTCAATCGATCATTGACCTAAAGAAATCTGTCAGAAATCTTGGAGTAATCATGGATGATAGACTGGCAATGAATGATTATATAAATAATATGGTAAGAAATTGTAACTATCATATTAGAAACATAGCATTTATTAGTGAATACTTAAATAAAGAATCTATGGCCATACTCATTAATCACCACATATTTTCAAGAATTGATTACTGCAACTCGCTGTTCTATGGCTTACCAAATTATCAGCTGAAGAAAAGAGAGATTGACAAAGTATCTCTTTAAACGCGTGGTTTTAACATAGCGCACTGATTAGAAGCGCCGATTTATTTGATAACCCATGCATCCTTGAAATATTCAGCCTACCATGCCATAACGCGTAGAAGTTACTCTTATTAACTACAAACCTCCCTATATATCAACGACAAAAGTCAACAATCCTGTCACATAACTTAAGACGTTTCTACAGTAAAGAAACTGCTGGGTAACTAACATTCAAATGCTTAGTTATAATCAATGAATGTTCATGAAAATTCAAATCTGAAGTATAACTAATGGTAGACAACTATCTTCAGTGTTAAAAATCAAAAGAGATGTGATCAGTACACAGCTAGAATAAATGGTACAAAATATCTTTAGATAAAAAGTAACCAAGACAAATTTTATACAATATTAAAGAAAACCGAGTCTGGCGAAAGTCATCGTGTACACAGTAATTATAATAAAGAAGTTTAATTCAGGTCAAATGTCAAAAGACATTATATAAATGCACCAATCTCCTTCAAAATGTACAGTAAAACAGAACTTTCAATCCACTGGCAAGCTAAATCCTACCTCGCACCGATGACCACACACTTTGGAATCATGAATTTGATTTCATTTGTTCTCAATGGTCGAATTAAATATTTTATTTGTTCCCTATTGTCAAAGGCTATAACAAATTAAGACTGTTGTTGTTTTCTCATGTTACATATTACTCATTATTAAACTTTATATTAGTCAATTACCTTCTGCAGTAAAAGTATCCTATTACTCTTACCTTAAATAAAATCCTTGCAACTTAATTTGATCACTGATGCAGTTAGGTCGCCCGAAACTTACAAATTAAAACAGCACCTGTAAAAAAAATTCAATCAGCTAGATACAAAATCAAAGTCCCTAAAATTTTATTAATTTTTTGGCGCATTCATACATAAATCTTTCATGCAATGAAAAGGAGAATCCAGCATTAATGTTTGAGCCATTTTGGAAAATCCCTTATAGAATTCCCCCTATCCTTTGTGCATCTTAGGCAAAGTTCAACTTTATAGGAGTATTGTGTATAAGAAAAAACTAGATTTTACCCGTTAACAGCAAACCTACAGATTTCCCCAGTAAATTACCAAAAGATGCCTGCATATTTCTATAGAAAATACGTGCCAACATATTTTGCCATTTAGATAACTAATAAGTTACGAACGCATATTATAATGTACACATTCCAAGGCTAATCACTGCATATTACTGACTACACAAAGCTATTCAAATAAATCTATAAAAATCACAGTCGTAAGTACAAATGAAGAAAAATATTCTTGGTCTTCATCATATGCCTTAATATTACACATTATGGCCACCATAAGGTACAATACTATCATGCCTGGCCATCATATGTAGGGTGACCACTTATGAGACGTGAAAGGGCGACATCCGTATAAACTAAAATCTTTTAATTTGTTAAAAACTTCTCAACATAGTTGAATTCATAAAAAAGCTCACTCGTCCAATGTAAAGTCATGTTTTATATCTTCAATAAAATTCTATACATCTTGAACTTAAGACTTATTTTGGAGTAACTCCCATTCAAAATTGTTGAGGTCTTCAAACGGTTGGGTCCACTGATGCAAGTATTCAATGCAAATTCCGTAAAATGATTAAACTAGGTTTTTTTTTTTTTTTTTTGTTTTTTTACCCATCTTTGCCTTTCCATTCTAAATCTTGAGACTATCTCATTGTGATTGGGATGCCAAGATGTCCTCTTTTATGGCTACTTTACCACTAATCTACCATTGATACTTAGTAGCTAGACTTAGCCACATATGGAAGATTGCAGGTTACTTTATCGACTTTATCGTGTGCAGAAATGGTATTTTAATTATCGTTTACTTGGTTAAGGAAATTTGAGCGCAATTCTACGGATAGCTGTATTGCTGCAAGAGCCTTAGATGTTCATTTACTGCTATACTTGAACAATTGGCCATTCATTACGATTTTCATATGCAATGGGGGACATGGCGTGCAAATTTCATAAAGGGGGGCATTAATAAGTCCCCCCTTAAGATAGCGATTTTTGTGGGAACAGATTGGAGATGAAGGACTGTTCCCATAAAGAGGCAATGCTATACTTATTCTATAGATTATTCCAGCTGTGACCAAGTTGTGGAAGGATTTTCCTAATCGGGCAGTTTAATCTGTGGAACTTAAGACTTTGTAAATAGTTTTCCGTTGAACAGGTCGTCATAAGTTTTTCCGTTGAACAGGTCGTCATAAGTTTTTCCGTTGAACAGGTCGTCATAAGTTTTTCCGTTGAACAGGTCGTCATAAGTTTTTCCGTTGAACAGGTCGTCATAAGTTTTTCCGTTGAACAGGTCGTCATAAGTTTTTCCGTTGAACAGGTCGTCATAAGTTTTTCCGTTGAACAGGTCGTCATAAGTTTTTCCGTTGAACAGGTCGTCATAAGTTTTTCCGTTGAACAGGTCGTCATAAGTTTTTCCGTTGAACAGGTAAGTTTTTCCGTTGAACAGGTCATAAGTCGTTTCACATTTCATAACTAATTGATATAGAATGTTTTTAATAATTAGTGTGTGTAGAATTTCTTTTCTTTTCCCCAAATCCCATTCCTCACTAGGCTACATTTCCTGTTGGAACCCTTGGGCTTTAAGTATTCTATTTTTTCCAACCAAAGTAGCTAGACTAGTAATACTTTTTCATGAGAATTATCAATCAAAATGGCCGATAATTTTTTGCATTAAATATCCCAATATTACAGGAGGTTTCAATTTAAAAATTTACCTATTCATATTCTAACAAAACAACGATCGAATAAACTATGACCTCATTGATAATGTGTACTTGCTGACTTTCTCCAAGGCTAACTGAAGACAATATATTTAGGATTAAATTGGATGTACTCTTACACAAGGAATAAAAATTCTTGGTTTCTTTATAAAACAGTGCAATATTTATCAGGACATTGGAGCGTAATTAATGACTATACTTAGTGCAAAGCCATAGCTTTTCAGTTATGGTAGTCGACCCACCATAATTCAAAAACTACGATTTCCTCTTAAGAATGTTTCTAAAACATAAGTGCTACAAGAAAAAAAAAATCTGCTACTTTCTACACAAAATTTATTGCACCGTTCTATAATTTTACGAAATTTTCTATATCTTTTTATTCCCTTAAATGAAATGACTGACTACACTACAAACTAATGATTTTCCAATTAGTTCCAATTGGTTTCTCCAAAAGACAAATTACGTATGGAATGTCAGGAGGTATTAAGTGCACTATTACTGCCTGCATATTTGGTCAAGTAACATATCGATCATTACACCAAGTTATTGACTGCTCCAGTATTGCATGCTTTCTTACCAATTGAAATTACTTATTCTTACACATATATTGAGTTAACAACCTAACTTCATTATTGGCGGTATACTTTATCATTCTAATACCAATACGCCACCAACAATGAAATGCATGCATATGAAAGGAGGAGGGAATTCCATGTACTTCGTCTGCATGTTTGGTCATTCTGATTAAAGTTCCTTGCGAATATTACAAAAATGTCAGTTTTCTAAGTACTCCAAAATAAAACAGTTTAACAAGGTGTTACATACCGGTATAGAAGATACCTTACATCGATTAATGTGGGCTGAATTAAAGCTAGAAAAATTACGTGAGCAATGATCTATCAAAGTATAAATTAAGAGTTTTACTGTAAATCACATGGCCAACAAATCCTGTCAAAACTAAACTAGTGACGGGTGATTTTGTTATGCCAGTTATGGAGTAAAAGATGCCAGAGTTCTACAGTTTTTTAGAATGCCGTCTTAAAGATTGTATAATCTCCATATTAACAAAGACTAAGATTTAGCTTGATGATAAAAACAGTACTACGATAGTGTGTAGCTTAGTGCAGTACTGTATCAAAATTGAATGAACCTCTTGCTTGAGGGTAGTCTACACTCGAGCACACTTTTTTTTTAGTTTTTATAGTGTATATATGAAATATCTATCAATGGTAATGTTCTTAAAATATTAAATTCAAATTACTTATTACTTTTTTTTTTTATTTCCTTTCCCCAGTGGGCTATTTTTCCTAGTTGGAGCCCTTGGGCTTATATCTTGCTTCTCCAACTGGGGTTGTAACTGCGCTAGAAATATGGTTACTTTTACGGGTTTATTTCTCGCCCTCCATCAGACACTAAAGGTCTGTTCAAGCGGGCCTTGGTGTGTGAAAAAATAATTTCTAGAGAGATTTACGGCCAAATCTATTGTAGTATTGAAGCATAAGCATAAGTCGGCGCTATGATCATCTGCGTCATTTAGAAACCAATCTTAGGTCACACGAACCGCCCAAAATGAATCAACAGCTAAAGACTGGAATTCAATACAATATTCCCCATTTGGGTAGTGGTGATACCTTCCTAGGAATGCAGGACAAAGGAAATTAAGCCGCAGCAGAGATTTGGGTGATCATAGTCTTATGATTATAAATCTTCAATTAATAACATTTTAGTTAAATATAGTTACTTTAGTTTTAATTATTATTGACATGGCATTTACAATCTTAAAATCATTATTTTCTGTAGGAGCGATTTGTGTAGTGTGAATTACGAAACCGGATCGTTTAAGCTAATTACTAAACGCATCTATGGCCATTCAAATAGGCTTAACAGCCCCCTACACCTATACTAAACATACCAAATTAGTTAAACACCATAGCAGTCTTTTACTCTACGTATATGATTGATATAAAGAAAATCGTAGAGGCTACATTTGCCAATTTATGATATATTTCTCACTTTACATAGATCGAATGCCATTGGAATTGACTATGCTATTAGTGCTGTATATTTGTCTATTCTAATAGGATTAAAAGTTCCCATTAGTAAAATCTCAATATTCGCTTTCTATAGTTCATCTACCTCTGTGCCCATCCAAACAATATAGATGAAATCTCCCTACCTTTATTATGCTAATATTAAAGTGAATTATCTGCACTCCATTAGTGCTGGTTTGGCATTTCAAACTTGTTGAAATTAAGAGAAATCTGGTTATATTTCTTGTACTGTTAATGCCAAGCATGATTTGTCTGTCAAACAATTGTTACCAAAGCTTGTGTTTTGCATGAAAATTATTTATCCTCCTTCCCCCTTATTGCTTGGATATATAAGTAAATTAAAGGGCATTATGGTATAGAAATGTACAGATCTAAAGATTTTTAATATGGCCACGGACACTAGTATTGTGTGTAGACGTTTAAAGAATGATTATAAAGTCTCTAAAATGTAAATTCTCTAAAAAGGCAAACTTCCCGAAATCTACGTACGAAGGTACGCAAGACTTATGGATCAGAAAGGATCTAAAAAAAAAAAAATCACTGAATTTCTTCGGTTTTCAAATATTTTTTTCTCAAGTGCTCACCCAAGGCTTATAGTTTCGTACATACGTTCAAGAGAAAAACAAGCTCTAAATAAGAAAAATAAATCTTTTTACGGATTTCACACGATTTTTTTTTTATTTTTTTTTTATTATTTTTTTTTAGAATAGTTCGGTCATAATTTGCTTAAGCTGGGGTATAACGATGTAAATTTAAAAGTACAAAATTACAGCATATAAGAATGCACAATGACCAAATAATTTTGAGAGTTAAATTTCCTGTGGCCTGGCGAGACTGGTATCACCACTTTGCACATCCGTTAGTTTATGTTTCCTAAAAGTCGTTTAAAATAGAATTTAAATCTTATACGAATGATTATCTACTTTCCCGGGTGCACCAACACTAGATAAAGATGGAAAATCTCATAGCCAAGACTTGATGTTCACAATAGGCCCCAAAACTACTGCAAATTCTATTACATGAAGGAACACAAAGATGTTCTCGTGCTGGCATAAAGTGGGTTTAACTCAAACTATCAAACCTAACTTTTATCTACATACGGGATCTGCTCATCCATGATCCTGGGTGCCCTAAAACCCACACCAGACGTCTGACCCTCATGAACGGACCGAATATAAAACAAAATTAAAGCCAATAGTACCCTCAGCTATTTTAATCCATCCTTAACGCCCGCTCTCATCAAACTTTGTAGAAAATTTTAATTTGAATGGTCAAGATATAATTTTGAACAACGTTCTATCGTACGCCTTTTGTAAAACTAATAAAAAGTTACTATACGAAAGATATTTAACAATGTAGATTTTCAAAAATAAAATCTATCATACGTCTTTAGTAAGAATTTACTTCCCATACGCAAGATATGCATCAAACTTGATAAAGTTTTTAAAACTAAAAACCTTGGTCAGGAGCAAGGTCTATATTGGCCTTGGTCAGGAGATTAATCAAGGACTGAACTAAAGGCGTTTAAAAATAAAATTCCGAATTGGAAATGGATATCTCTAAGTTGATTAACATCCCACAAAACTTTGCCTCAGACTTATGCTACCATGTCTTTACTAAATTATTACACTCCTATAAGAATTGCACAGAACATTTTATTTTCTTCTAATGACAACGGTCTTTTGTCTTCTGATGCCCGGAAACCCAAATCCCTTTACAAACTCCATTTTTCTTATACAGATACCACAACTGAAACTTTTCTCTATATGTTCGAAAACTCATTCCTTTCCCTAAAATAATACCTAACAAAGAATTACAAAACCAAACCTTAATTACCTCCATTTCACACAAAGATCCGATGAGCACCAAGTATCACCAAAGACTAAACTGAAAGCAAAGGTGGATAATCTCGATTTTAGTTTTGCTCTTTTCAAATGACGTCACTCCATTAGTTTTCAGCCAATCACAAATGTCTGAGTAATTCTGTACTGACACAGGTGGGGATCGAGTCTCCTGATTGGCTAAGGAAACCAAACTATCTTGAGGAAGTTGAGTAGTTATATTTCCACCATTCATTACTGTTATGGATCATTACACAGTTATGTCTGATTTCAATTAGTCTTTTATCATAGCAGAGATAAACAGATAAAGTATAGTTTCGTGAAAATGCAAGATAATACCAATGATTGCTTGATTGATTTAAAATTCTCCGCCGTTCTAACATCGAAGATCATTGACGCTGTTACGTCAATGAACTCTGTCAAAATTGAACTTCAAAAGTTTAAGATGCAGTTATTAAGTAGTTCTCAATACACAATGCAGTGATGATCATTGATAAAACTTAGATTTGTGTATCAAATGATGCACAGTCAGAGGTCCCAGTAGATTTCAAGCTTTGTACTCTGAACAAGGTAAAGAAAAATCCAATGAATGCAACATGTGCAAAACTATGAATTCATATACAATAAAAACATGCAGACACAAAGTTAAAAAACAAAGTATTAACAAGACTAATAACTAGGATATTAATATCAATATAATATTAATAGTATTGATAACTAGGATGATGATAATAACAATTATAAAGTTTGTTTAAAAAATTCGGTATCAAATCGAAAGCATCAGTGTATCAACCCAGAGTCAATACAGATATGTGTATTGACTCTGTATCAACCTACGGTCAATGAACACGAATGTTATAGAATCCACCTTCTCAACTGAGCATTACAGCTGGTATTGGTGAAGCTTGAGTCTGTTGACTAAGATTAGCAAAAGCAGACCTCTGTTGGAACTATGATTAACTGTTTCATTAAAAATATATATCATAATTAGTATTACTACAGCTAGCTTAGCTACAACCCTAGATGGAAAAGCAGGATGCTGTGGCCCCAACGTTTCCAATAGGGAAAATAGTCCAGCGAGGAAAGAAAATAAGGAAATAGCAAATAAACTGTACACACACACATATATATACAGTATATATATATATATATATATATACTGTATATATATATATACATATATATATATATATATATATAAGTGTTGAAATGGACACGTTTAAAGATCAGTAACAATGTTGAAATATATCGGTCATATATAAACTATAAAAGAAGAATTATGAATCATGTCAACCTGCTGAATTTGTTCAATCACGTTAGAGAATGTCTTTTTTCAATCTTTTAAATATAAAGAATCATAATGCTAGTCGTTCATTTCCCAAGGAAATATTAAATGTTCTCTTATTTTAAACAAAATATTGTTAATATCCATATATATATATATATATATATATATATCAGAGAAAAAAATCCCAATAATATAAGATGTCTGTAGGCTATTATTGACATTAACCAAAATCGCTTCATAAGTTGATTACTTTGAAATCTCCAGGATATAGAAGGAGTAAATGCTACTGGTAATGAACTCATAGCTATCAGGAACAAAATTATCTCGTCAGTAACTAGTCCATTCTTCCAATTTCAGTATAATATCTTATCCTTAGAAGAGAGAGAGAGAGAGAGAGAGAGAGAGAGAGAGAGAGAGAGAGTAAAGCGGGCCATACATTATCCAACTTAGTTGGACAACAATGTTGGCCAACATTTTCTGCTCTAGAGCATACACTGTAAGACCAAGTCGTCCAACATTAGTTATAGATGGCGATCTGTTAGGATTAAAACAACCTTGGTTGAACAGCAATAAAGCATCAAAACCTGATAAAGTTCATTACCATTAAGTAATATACATTATAACAAAACATCAACTATATATTACATGGTTCAAAAACGTTTCCTTTAAATAATGCAAACTAAAAATAAACTATAGTACCAAATGAATGTATTTTTATCCTTGAAGTTTAATCTAGGTATTCTACAACTAGCTTAAGGAATAATTCGGGTCTTGAAGAAGTTCAGTTATATTACATTGACTCCCTTGGCTTATGTCAGTTGAAACATTTTCATTGGATAAATGATAAGTGCATACAGGTTGGGTTGAAAATGTCAATGAGGTTTATGCCCGAGTACTTGACCTACTGGACGATAGTGGCACAGAATCCAATGTTAACTGGTTTAATTGGCCCATTATAAAAATCTCATCAATAGCTTATTTTGCATACAACTTTTGTGTCTCGTTCAGCTTTCTGTAGGATACAGCCCAGCTATCCGCATAAGTTGCGGCTTCGTCCTTCATGAGTCTGCTCTTTTATGAAATCTAAATGTTCGACAGCTTTTTGCAAATAGTGATTGTTAGTTGTATCATGAGTAGCCCGCTTTTTTCTCTTGGTACGTACTGTATTTCCAATTCCCTGGTCATCGCTCTCATCCAAATTACTATCTCCAGGTATCTGGATTTCTTGGTCTCCTAAAAATCATGCAACAAATCGAAATACCATAAACATGGTTCGTACATGTCATCACCGGCCGCACCAGACTTTTCAGACTTTTTAAATTATCTCCTATAACAAGTTCTCATATTGTTTTTCTTTTTTCAAATCATCTGGAGTGGCATTGCTAACTATCCCTTTCAAGTTATTCAACAGTACTTCCCATGTTTTATTTCGTTTTTTTTTTTTCTATCTTTATATTCTTCGCTTTTCACTTTCCAAATCGCAGGTAAACTTCTGTATGTATCAATGAAACTTCTTCACTGTTCAGTGTCATTTATATTTGCCATCACGTCTATTTAACACTTTAACAGCTATTTCCAAAATAACGTGTCTTTAAAGCAAGTACTACACGCAATCAAACTAGGCTTCCAACTGATGTTGGTTGTGATGTTGTACAACATGTCCAGACACTGTCAAAAAGGTTGTACAACGTAAGGTCACGCACCCTTAAAATCAAAGCTGCTTTGATTCTCTCCAACCAAACCAACCAACCAAAATCTTGTTGTACAACCTGCCCATACACTCTACAACATTTCATACAACCCAACCAATACAACAAGTTGGATAATGTATGGCCCGCTTTGCAAAGAGTTAGATTTTGGATGTCTCAAAGACTTTTTAGTCCATCCGCGGTGACTCCATATGCTTTTTGATAGAGAAA
>NC_090746.1:86150458-86397958 GCF_036898095.1 Palaemon carinicauda
CAGTATTAACTTAATACTAGGAACACAAGGAAAAATGGTTTACCTGCAGTGGTTTGAGGTCAGCTGTGCAGAGAACCCAGGATGCTACTTTCCCCAAGAGAGGGGAGAATGAAGAAAAGAATGAGGGCCAGGCATACCTTTTCATTCATGCAGACTAAAACCAGGTAACAATGCCCTCAACCTTCTGCTACTTGTCCATTAAGGAGCCTTAGGTTTATACCAGCTGTTGTGCTTCCACCACAGGGCCGATAGAGAACGTATTGAGCCTCCTGTGGGTCACGTCTTGCAGGTAGTGGGCTGTGAAGGTCGTTTGACGCTTCCACACCCCTGCTTGTAGAACCTGCGTCACAGAATAATTTCTCTTGAAGGCCAGGGACGTGGCGATGCCTCTGACATCATGCACCCTAGGGCGACGTGACGGAGAAGGGTCAGGATTCAGGGAATGGTGGATAACCCTGCGAATCCAAGCTGAGATTGTATTCTTAGTGACCCTCCTCTTCGTCCTTCCTGTGCTCACGAACAATGCTTGCACTCGAGGACGGATTTCAGCTGTTCTCTTAAGGTAGAGCCTCAGACTCTTTACTGGGCACAGTAAGAGATGGTCTGGGTCATCTGTTACAGAACGGAGACTCAAGATCCGGAAGGAGTCGAACCGGGGGTCCGGAACTCCTGGATTCTGAGTCTTAGCTACAAACTCTGGGACGAATCTGAACATTACCTCCCCCCATCCCCTTGAATGGGCGATGTCATACGAGAGACCATGAAGTTCGCTGACTCGCTTGGCCGAGGCCAAAGCTAGCAGGAACACCGTCTTCCAATTCAGGTGGCGATCAGAAGTCTGGCGTAATGGTTTGAAAGGAGGTCTCTTAAGAGACCTGAGGACTCGAACCACATTCCATGGAGGAGGTCTCACTTCCGACTGGGGGCAGGTAAGTTCATAACTTCGTATGAGTAAAGAAAGTTCCAGCGAGGAGGAAATGTCCATTCCTTTGAGCCTGAAGGCAAGACTTAAGGCTGAGCGATAGCCTTTCACTGCCGAGACTGAAAGGCGCATTTCTTCCCGCAAATACACGAACTCTGCTATTGCTGGAATAGTGGCATCGAGTGGAGAGATACCCCTTCCACGACACCAACCACAGAAGACTCTTCCCTTTGCCTGGTAGACACCTGCGGATGACTTTCGCAGGTGTTGAGACATCCTTTCCGCAACTTGTTGCGAAAAGCCTCTCTCTGTGAGGAGACGCTGGATAGTCTCCAGGCATGAAGTCGTAGCGATGCTACAGCTTTGTGGAAGAAATTGGCATGTGGTTGTCTGAGTAGCTCGTGTCGAGGAGGAAGTTCTCTCGGGAGTTCCGTCAGGAGCTGCAGAAGGTCCGGGAACCACTCTGCGTGATTAAGGTCATTGAAAGGTTGACCGATATTCTGGTCTTGTTGAGTACTCTTCTCATCAGACAGAACGGGGGAAAGGCGTAGACGTCGATGTTGTCCCACCGTTGTTGAAAGGCATCTTGCCAGTGTGCCTTGGGGTCCGGGACTGGGGAGCAGTACAGCGGGAGCTTGAAATTCAAGGCTGTCGCGAACAGATCCACCGTCGGGGAACCCCACAAAGTCAGGACTTTTTTGGCTACTAGACGATCCAAAGACCACTTGGTACTCACTATCTGCGAGGCCCTGCTCAGACTGTCGGCGAGCACATTCCTCTTGCCTGGAATGAAGCGAGCTGATGGTGGAATCGAGTGGACTTCGGTTCATCTCAGTATCTCTACTGCAAGATGGGATAGCTGCTGTGAAAAGGTACTTCCCTGCTTGTTGATGTAAGCCACTACCGTGGTGTTGTCGCTCATCACCACCACGGAGTGACCCGCCAGGTACTGTTGGAATTGCTGAAGTGCCAGATACACGGCCTTCATTTCTAGCAGATTTATGTGGAGGCACTTTTCTGATTCTGACCATAAGCCTGAGGTCCTGTGGTTCAGAACGTGGGCCTCCACCCTTTTTTTGAGGTGTCCGAAAACTTCATCAAATCCAGGGGGAGGACGAGAAGATCCACTCCCTTTCGTAGGTTTTCCTCTGTCAACCACCACTGGAGATCAGTCCGTTCCGCAAGACCCATTGGGACCAAGATGTCCGAGGAATCGTGACCTAGATTCCACCGGGACTTGGGTCGCCATTGCAGGGATCTCATCCTGAGGCGACCATTTGGAACTAGACGGGCCAGAGAAGAAAGGTGACCGAGGAGACGTAACCACGATTGGGCTGGGAGTTCTTCTCGTCTGAGGAAAGGAACTGCGACCCTCCACAGCCTTGCTATCCTGTCTTCTGATGGGAAGGCTTTGTGGAGATTGGTGTCCAAGATCATGCCTAGATATACCAGTCGTTGAGTTGGCAGCAGAGAAGACTTCTCGAGATTTACCATGATCCCTAGATCTTGGCAAAGTCCCAGAAGCTTGTCTCGGTGTCGAAGAAGGGTCGACTCCGAGTCTGCCAGGATCAGCCAGTCGTCCAGATAGCGGAAGAGACGGATGCCGATCCTGTGTGCCCACGAAGAAATCAGTGTGAATACCCTGGTGAAAACCTGAGGTGCTGTGGAGAGACCGAAACACAGCACCTTGAACTGGTAGATCTTGTTGTCTAGGCTGAATCTTAGGTACTTCCTTGAAGACGGATGGACTGGGATCTGGAAGTAAGCGTCCTTCAGGTCCAGTGTACACATGAAGTCTTGTGGTCTCACCGCAAGTCTGACCGTGTCCGCCGTCTCCATGCTGAACGGGGTTTGTTTGACAAACCTGTTCAGGGCTGAGAGGTCGATGACTGGTCTCCAGCCTCCAGACGCCTTCTTTACAAGAAAGAGTCGACTGAAGAAGCCTGGGGAACCGTCGACGACCTCCTGGAGAGCGCCCTTCTTCAACATGGTCTGGACCTCTGCCCGTGGGGCTTGGCCCCTTGCCGATCCCATGGCAAAGGAGCTCAACGACACTGGATCCGCTGTCAGGGGAGGAAGAGATGTTATGAACAGGACGCGATATCCCTGACCGATTACGGAAATCGTCCAGGAATTGGCCCCGAGTTGCTGCCACCTGTCTGCGCAACTTTGAAGGCATCTTCCCACTGGTGGACATGCAGGGGGACTGCCAATCCTAGTGTTTGCGGCCTCGGCCGCTCCCTCTAGGATTCTTTCCTCCCCTGGGGGACTTTTTGCCTTTCCTGTCTTTGACAGGAAAGGGCTTCGACACCGTTGCCTTCGCTGCTGTTGCCGGTTTCGTTGTCTTGGGCAGGCGAGGTTGTTGAGGTGCCGGAGGTTTATAGGGCTTAGATGTAAGAGCCCTAAGGAGGAGGGAGTCCTGGTTGGACTTCCTCCACCTCTTGGCTGCCTGCTCCAAGTCTTTAGGCTCGAACAGGTTCTTCCCTAGAAGGGAAGAATGTCTGAGCCTGCTGACCTCGACGGCTGGGACCTTCGCGTGGAACCTCTCAGCCACCGCATCACGGCGTTTCAGGATTGAGTTGGCCCACAAGTTCGAGACTTGATGGGCCAGAAACTCAATGGTGTGTGTGCCCGAGAGGAGGAAGGTCTCCAAGGCCTTCCTGGTGCTCTCCTTAGACAAATCTTCGGATCGCAACAGGATGCCAAGAGATCCCAGCCAGAGGTCAAGCCACGAAGTAGCCTGCATGGAACACTTCGCGACTTTCTCCTGGCTTATGATCTCAGTCGCTGTGAAAGTCACCTGCCAGCTGGAGAGTCTCTCAAGAGGGACTCCCTTAGTAAGCTCTTCCACAGAGTGGTGAAGGGGAAGAGGTAGACAAGCCTCCTCCAAGATCTCGAAGTACCTCCTCTGTTGGACGCGAGGAGGCGGGAGGAGTTTGTTGCCAGCCGTGGAACGGCTGGAGGAGGCGAGCTCGGAGAGCTGGCCCTCGACCTTATCCCTGGCACTCTTCACCCCTGGGGACCAGGGCAAAGCTGCACTGGCCTTAGTGGGTTTCTGGGTGCCAAAGACTCGGTCCAGGACCGTGTCCTTGCCCTCGCGAGGAGGCATCTCAGGATTGGGGATCCTGTTGAGATGCCTCATCAGAGTCAAAACATGCCAGAAGGCATGGTCTGACTCTAGTGGCTCCCCTCCTGGTGAACTGGCAGCGAAGTCTCCTGTCCCCAAAGGCTCTTCTTGGGGGGACACGTGGACGTTCTCCGCGGTTCTAGTAGGTTCTGGACGGATCCTTGAGGATGACTTGGGAACAGTCTTGGAATCCTTGGGTTCTCTCCTGGGAGGAATACAGGACTCCAACAACGACGTCCGAGGGCTCCTCTCTGCTCCCACCTGGGACGATTCTCCAGCGCGAGGTGGGGTTTCTCCCATTGGTGCGATGGGGGAACGCCTCACCTCGTCTGATTCCCCCGAGGACGGAAAATGCACGTCCACGGGAGAGAGAGAAAACGTCTGGGGGGGAGAGGGAGCCTTCCATTAAGGATGTACGAGGGGCCACCTTGACCCTCGGAGAAGGAACCACAGTTTCTACTCCTCTCTTTCTCTTCAGTGGGGTCGGAGCCGCCATAGTTTTGAGCCCCATCTCAGCGAAGGCAGGTTTGACAGCCTGCACAACAGCTCTGATGAGGGATGCAAACCATGGCTGCTTACTGACAGCAGCGCTGTCAGAGACTCCCTCTGAAGGGAAGGGGATCGGGTGATCCTTAGGAGTAGACACAACTGCTGGACCTGCCTGGAAGGAAAGGGAAGAAGAAGGTTGGTTCCTGGACCCATCTGGCGATTTCCCTCCCTCCTGCGAGCGCGCTAGTCTGCGCTTGCGGGGGGGGGAGGGAACGTGAGGATGACCTGGCTGCTCTCGTTCCTGTAGGTTCGCGTGGTGGCTCGCGCGGTCGCTGGAATCCTACTACGATCGCGCGATGGAATCCTACTACGATCGCGCTCGGGCGATCGTAGGTGATGATGGCAAGGGCGCGCGTGGGGGCGCGGGAAAGCGTTGGCGCGCAGGAGAGCGATGGCGCGCAGGCGAGCGATGGCGTGCAGGCGAGCGATGGCGCGCAGGCGAGCGATGGCGCGCAGGTGAGCGATGGCGCGTAGGGCGTACAGGAAAGCGACTGCGCACAGGAGAGGGTGTGCGCGGGCGAGTAGGGGATCTCCGAGAGGGCGTGTGGGCGTGCTGGCGAGCGATGGCGCGTAGGCGTAGGAGCGCGCGGGTGCTCAGGAGATCGAGGGCGCGCAGAAGCATGATCCGAAGCATCAGGAAGCGCAGGCGGAGGTGCAAGGGATTGCACGCGTGAAGGAGATGGTTCGCGAGCGCGTGGGCGAGCAGGATCTTGGCGAGCGCCCACGCGCAGGGGTGTTCCCCCTAGTGCGTGGGTGAACAGGAGGGCGCGCAGCAGGGTCTGGAGTCTGCGTGCGATGGAGCGTAGGCGATGGCTGACGATGAAGAGAAGGAGAAGCCATAGTCTTCCTTCTTGTGTCCAGATCCGGAGATCGTGGGCGTGCAGGCGAACGATGGCGTGCAGGCAAACGCTGGCGCGCAGGAGAAGAGTGCTGGCGAGCAGGAGATCGTGGGCGCGCAGGAGATCGTGGGCGCGCAGGAGATCCATGGCGCGCGGGCCGCGCATCAGGGTGAGGGTGCGCTGCTGTACGCTGGCGAGGAGAAGACCGCTGGCGAACAGGAGAGCTCTGGTGAGCAGGAGAGCGCTGGCATGCAGGTGAGCGCTGGCGCGCAGGTGAGCGCAGGCGAGCAGGAGAGCGCTGAGGAGCAGGAGAACGATGTAGAGAAGTCTCAGCTCCAGGAGGTCTCTGGGACGTTGTCTCCGAAGATGAAGTTCTACGAAGAGAGGGCTTCACCGCAGGAGAGCAGGAGAACGTTGAAGCGCAGGGGATACCTGGCGCTTATGCCCCGAAGGGACCGGTGCCCGTTGGAAAACGGGATGTGTGGGCGCCCAACACGCGTCAGCAGCCAGGAACGGAGACGGCAGGTCCGAAGGTCTGGCAGGCGAAGGAGAACGATCGGCAGAGAGGTCCAAAGATGCAGCTGCAACGGTCGGAGTACAGCGAGGAGGATCCTCTGCGGGGGACTGCGATGGCGAAGAGCCGAAGAGGCGCCTCCTAACTCCCTTGTGAGGAGAAGGAAGACCTCTACGGCGAAGGGGGAAGCGAGCCTTCCGACGGATACGTCCTCTACGGGCGGCAGGCAGACCATCCTCAGTCCTCCGAAGTGGAGTTTCTGTCAGTGAACTCTCCCGAGGGGGAGAATCACCTGCAGGAGAGACCGTAGGACTTAGCTCCTCCCTCGAAGGATGTTCGGAGGGGGGAACTAAGCTTTCAGCTGCATTGGGAACCAAGGCAGGGGTTTGACCCAACTCGTCGGAGGTCCTTGCCACAACAACGTCGACGATAGACAGAGGGTCAACCTCTGCTATCACCGGCGACTGTTTGACAGCAGCCCCCAACTGGATTAAGTCAAACAGGGCTTCCCTGGAGGGCGAGCCCTTAAGTCCCAAGGAAGCCCAAAGCTGCAACAAATCATCATTATTCACAAAATTATAAGATAAATCCTCCCCCGAGGGAGGAGGAGCTGCCTCGCTATGGGAGGCAACTCCCTCTCCC
The DNA here is from genome assembly GCF_036898095.1 of Palaemon carinicauda. Taxonomy (NCBI): domain Eukaryota; kingdom Metazoa; phylum Arthropoda; class Malacostraca; order Decapoda; family Palaemonidae; genus Palaemon; species Palaemon carinicauda. The sequence continues at coordinate 86,157,052 of NC_090746.1, forward strand.
GAACCCCGAGGTCGGTCAATAAAAGAATGGCCTACGCTACCACTCGATGGTCTCTCGGAAGAGGTCGCTCGAGCGGGAGCTTCGGAGGAGGTTCGGGCTACGGAAGAAGAGCCCCTGGATTTTTCTTTCATCAAGGAAACCCTTGAAGGAGAAAGATACCTCTTGGACTTCTTCTTCCGGCGCTGGGAAAACCTCTCCCACTGGGAGGTAGACCACTCCCTACACTCACTGCAAACTTTGTCCTTGTCACACCGTTGGCCCCTGCAGAACGGACATAAGGTGTGGGGGTCAATTTCGACCGCCGACATATAAGTGCCACAAGGGCTACCCCTCCCTACCCCCTCGCTAACTAACGAGAGGGTAGTAAACCCTCGTTAAAAATCTAATGGCCCATCGTTTCAGCTACGCCGAAAGTAATACCCCCTAATTAAATAGCGTGGTTTGTATTTCGGTTACGGAACAAACCACTACACGAAAAGAGGGAAAGTCAAGATATAAGAAGAATGTGTGGTACATGTAATGTAAAAGATAAGGATAGGGAAGCTCTTCTGAAATATTATGGCAATATAATAAGGGAGGAGAAAAGACTAATCAAGAGAACTAAGAAAATACCAGCGATAGGATGGATGATTGTGGGGCGTCAGCAGATCAGATGAATGGATGTGGTGAGGAGGGATATGGGTGGGATGGGACAGGGGAAGGAACATGAAAGGAATAGAAGTATACTTTAAGCTGTAATAATAAAATTGTTTAATGATTAAATAAATTTCTTGCTGGTATCAAAAACATTGTCATCAACAACCCAAGATCAGGGAGCAATGCCCTGTGACCTCAATGGAAGTGTTGTTCATGGCTCAGCTTTCTGGCCAAAATGTTAAGTTAAAATGTTATGACTTTACCCCCTTCTCACCATCTTCTGTGCCTCAGGTTGGCGCCTGGAGGGAAAGGGAGTTGGTGCCTTTGCCACTTGATTTCTCTAAGAGTAAGCAGAATGCCCTGTAGTAGTTTCAAACCAAGATGTAAAACTAAGGAACTTTGAGGAGCACCGTACCACCATTTTGGGGAGTGCATATAAGGCCACCCTCCGATACTGAAGCAGTTAGTCAGTTAGAGTTAAAAGCAGAAGTGCCGCTGCATCCACATGTACATTGAAGAAATAGTGCTAGTCCCCCTTGGCTTTATCTTTAGCTTTCTTTGCATTAACTATAACTTTTATTGCCATCGTATTAATAACTTCTCAAATTTAGGTAACTACTCCCCTCCTACACCTGACTGGGTGTGCAAGACCTAATGATCATTGAAAGAATAGATAATATAAAATGTTCAACTTAAGATACATTTTTCATGACTGAAAAATGTTATTTTGATAATAAAATAAATTTTTGAATATACTTACCCGGTGATTATAATAGCTGCAACTCTGTTGCCCGACAGACAACTCTAAGGTAAAAACTCGCCAGCGATCACTACACAGGTTGCGGGTGTGCCCAACAGCGCCATCTGTCGTCCAGATACCCAGTACTCAATGTAAACAAAGACTCAATTTTCTCCTCGTTCCACTGCGTCTCTATTAGGGAGGAAGGGAGGGTCTTTTAATTTATAATCACCGGGTAAGTATATTCAAAAATTTATTTTATTATCAAAATAACATTTTTCAATATTTAACTTAGCCGGTGATTATAATAGCTGATTCACACCCAGGGGGGTGGGTAGAGACCAGCAATATATGTTTACATTATTATGAGCTAAGAGTTTTTATTTCATTTTAGAAGTTATCAAAATAACAAAAATAAAATAAATAGGTACCTGGTAAGGAAGTCGACTTGAACAATTACTCTGCCTTTTTAAGTACGTCTTCCTTACGGAGCCTCGCGATCCTCTTAGGATGCTGATCGACCCCTAGGATCTGAAGTATCAAGGGTTGCAACCCATACAACAGGACCTCATCAAAACCCCTAATCTAGGCGCTCTCAAGAAATGACTTTGACCACCCGCCAAATCAACCAGGATGCGAAAGGCTTCTTAGCCTTCCGGACAACCCAAAAAAAACAACAATAAAAACATTTCAAGAGAAAGATTAAAAGGTTATGGAATTAGGGAATTGTAGTGGTTGAGCCCTCACCCACAACTGCACTCGCTGCTACGAATGGTCCCAGTGTGTAGCAGTCCTCGTAAAGAGACTGGACATCCTTAAGATAAAAAGACGCGAACACTGACTTGCTTCTCCAATAGGTTGCGTCCATTATACTTCGCAGAGATCTATTTTGTTTAAAGGCCACGGAAGTAGCGACAGCTCTAACTTCGTGTGTCCTTACCTTCAGCAAAGCTTGGTCTTCCTCATTCAGATGGGAATGAGCTTCTCGTATTAACAGTCTGACAAAATAGGATAAAGCATTCTTTGACATAGGCAAAGATGGTTTCTTAACAGAACACCATAAAGCTTCAGAAAGGCCTTGTAAAGGTTTAGTTCGTTTTAAATAGAACTTAAGAGCTCTCACAGGGCATAAGACTCTTTCTAGTTCATTGCCTACCATATTCGATAAGCTGGGAATATCGAACGATTTCGGCCAAGGTCGAGAAGGCAGCTCGTTTTTGGCTAGAAAACCAAGTTGTAGTGAACATGTAGCCTTTTCTAACGAAAATCCGATGTTCTTGCTGAAGGCATGAATCTCACTGACTCTTTTAGCTGTGGCTAAGCAAACCAGGAAAAGAGTCTTTAAGGTGAGATCTTTCAGGGAGGCTGATTGTAGCGGCTCGAACCTGTCTGACATAAGGAATCTTAGTACCACGTCTAAATTCCAACCAGGTGTAACCAAACGACGCTCCTTCGTGGTCTCAAAAGACTTAAGGAGGTCCTGTAGATCTTTATTGTTGGAAAGATCTAAGCCTCTGTGACGGAAGACTGATGCCAACATGCTTCTGTAACCCTTGATAGTGGGAGCTGAAAGTGATCGTTCTTTCCTCAGGTATAAGAGGAAGTCAGCTATTTGAGTTACAGAGGTACTGGTCGAGGATATAGATACTGACTTGCACCAGTTTCGGAAGACTTCCCACTTCGATTGGTAGACTCTAAGGGTGGATGTTCTCCTTGCTCTTGCAATCGCACTGGCTGCCTCCTTCGAAAAGCCTCTAGCTCTCGAGAGTCTTTCGATAGTCTGAAGGCAGTCAGACAAAGAGCGTGGAGGCTTTGATGTACCTTCTTTACGTGTGGCTGACGTAGAAGGTCCACCCTTAGAGGAAGAGTTCTGGGAACGTCTACTAGCCATCGAAGTACCTCGGTGAACCATTCTCTTGCGGGCCAGAGGGGAGCAACTAGCGTCAACCTTGTCCCTTCGTGAGAGGCGAACTTCTGCAGTACCTTGTTGACAATCTTGAACGGTGGGAATGCGTATAGATCTAGATGTGACCAATCTAGGAGAAAGGCATCTATATGAACTGCTGCTGGGTCCGGGATTGGTGAGCAATATATTGGGAGCCTCTTGGTCATCGAGGTTGCAAAGAGATCTATGGTTGGTTGGCCCCAAGTGGCCCAAAGTCTCTTGCATACATCCTTGTGGAGGGTCCATTCTGTTAGAATTACTTGTCCCTTCCGACTGAGACAATCTGCCATGACATTCAGGTTGCCTTGGATGAACCTCGTTACTAGCGATATGTTTTGACCTTTTGACCAGATGAGCAGGTCCCTTGCGATCTCGTACAACGTCAGTGAGTGGGTCCCTCCTTGTTTGGAGATGTACGCCAAAGCAGTGGTGTTGTCCGAGTTCACCTCCACCACTTTGCCTTGAAGGAGAGACCTGAAGCTTTTCAAGGCCAGATGTACTGCCAGTAGCTCCTTGCAGTTGATATGCATTGTCCTTTGACTCGAGTTCCATAATCCCGAACATTCCCGACCGTCTAATGTCGCGCCCCAGCCTACGTCCGATGCGTCCGAGAAGAGAACGTGGTTGGGAGTCTGAACAGCCAGGGGCAGACCCTCTCTGAGGCTGATACTGTCCTTCCACCAAGACAGGCAAGACTTCATCTTCTCGGAAATGGGGATCGAGACCGCTTCTAGCGTCTTGTCCTTTTTCCAGTGAAATGCTAGGTGATATTGAAGAGGACGGAGGTGTAGTCTTCCTAATGACACAAACTGTTCCAGGGATGATAGCGTCCCTATCAGACTCATCCACTTCCTGACTGAACATCGTTCCTTCTTCAGCATGTTCTGGATGCACAACTGGGCTTGGCTTGTTCTGGGGGCTGACGGAAAAGCCCGAAAAGCTAGACTGTGAATCTCCATCCCTAAATACACAATAGTTTGGGATGGGACCACTTGTGACTTTTCCATATTGACAAGGAGACCCAATTCCTTGGTCAGATCTAGAGTCCACTTTAGATCCTTCAGACAGCGACGACTGGAAGAAGCTCTGAGAAGCCAGTCGTCCAAATAGAGGGAGGCTCGGATGTCCGCTAAATGAAGGAATTTGGCTACATTCCTCATCAGCCTCGTAAACACAAGAGGAGCTGTGCTTAGGCCAAAGCACAGGGCTTGAAACTGGTAGACAACCTTTTCGAAAACGAATCTCAGAAAAGGTTGGGAGTCCGGGTGGATGGGGATGTGGAAGTAGGCGTCCCTTAGGTCTAAAGAGACCATCCAGTCTTCCCTTCTGACCGCTGCTAGAACCGACTTTGTGGTCTCCATGGAGAACGTCTGCTTTGTGACAAAGACATTCAGAGCACTGACGTCTAGCACCGGCCTCCACCCTCCTGTCTTCTTTGACACCAAGAAGAGTCGGTTGTAGAATCCCGGGGTTTGATGGTCCGAGACTTTGACCACCGCTCCCTTCTCTAGTAAAAGAGACACTTCCTGTTTCAAGGCTCGTCTCTTGTCTTCCTCTCTGTACCTGGGAGAGAGATCGATGGGAGACGTTGCTAGAGGGGGTTTCCGTACAAACGGGATCTTGTACCCCTCTCTGAGCAACTTCACAGATTGTGCATCTGCGCCTCTCTTTTCCCAGGTCTGCCAGAAGTTCTTGAGTCTGGCTCCCACTGCTGTCTGAAGAAGCTGGCAGTCAGACTCTGCCCTTAAAGGACTTGGTTCCTTTCTTCTTTCCTCGTTTCCCTTCGGCACGAGCACCTCCTCTGCTGGAGGCTCTGCCACGAAAGGGCGGAATAAAACGGGACGCTGGAGTGTCCATCCTTGGTCTAGCTGACAAGGTAGGCAAAGGGGTGGCTTTGCGAGCGGAGGACGCAACAAGATCGTGAGTGTCCTTCTGTATCAAAGAAGCGGCAATTTCCTTAATCAGGTCTTCTGGAAAAAGGCACTTGGAAAGAGGAGCAAACAGAAGTTCGGATCTCTGGCATGGTGTAACTCCAGCTGAAAGGAATGAGCATAGGTTTTCACGCTTCTTAAGGACTCCGGACACAAAAGATGCAGCAAGCTCATTAGACCCATCACGTACGGCCTTGTCCAAGCAGGACATAATGAGCAAGGAAGTCTCCTTCTCTGTCGGAGAGATCTTTCTGCTTAGAGCTCCTAGACACCAGTCTAAGAAGTTAAAAACTTCGAAGGCTCTAAAGATACCTTTCAAAAGGTGGTCCAGGTCCGAAGATGACCAACATATCTTTGAGCGTCTCATGGCAAGGCGGCGGGGAGAGTCTACAAGACTTGAGAAGTCGCCCTGGGCAGAGGCAGGAACTCCCAAGCCGAGAACTTCTCCCGTGGCATACCAGACGCTCGATCTAGAAGAGAGTCTAGCAGGGGGAAACGTAAAAGCTGTCTTCCCTAAACTCTTCTTGGACTGCAGCCATTCTCCTATCACCCGCAAAGCTCTCTTGGACGAGCGTGCGAGGACGAGTCTAGTAAAGGCAGGAGTGGATGACGGCATGCCTAACACAAACTCTGACGGAGGAGAACGCGGAGCCACAGGAACAAACTGGTCCGGAAACATCTCTTTGAACAGGGCCAAAACTTTCCTAAAGTCCAAAGAGGGTTGCGTAGACTTAGGCTCGTCCAGGTCTGAATGCGGTTCATCTACGTGTGCAGCAACATCATCATCAGAAAGTCCCTCATCCGATAACTGATGAGGGAACGGCAATGGAGTGGGTAACGGCTGGTTAGCTGAGTCCGGTCGCACGGGTGCATGCGTGACTGAGCCGGACGCAACGTCATGGAACTGTTGCCCAGTCTGTGAGCTGGCAACAACCATAGCAGCGCGGGGACGCACAGCGTCTACTCCAGACTGTCTGGACTGATGTGGGTGAGCAGTGGCAACCACACTGGGTTGCGGAGGTTGACGCACCGCGTCAAAACAAAACAACTCTGACGGTTGTTGAACCTCACGAACGTCAACGGAGACCTCCGTGCGTCGCTGAACGTCAACATGCGGCTGGCAGACCACACTGGAACGCATGGGTGGCGGAACTCTCTCAACTGGTGTGCGTGAGAAGGTTACCTCAGCGTCCACCGGACGCACAACCGATCGTGTGGGCGGTTGTAGGCAAGGAGCTGCACTAGCTGGTGCGGCAGCAACCTTCTCCGCACGAAAGTCCTGCATAAGAGACGTTAGTTTAGACTGCATGTCTTGCAGTAGAGACCACTTAGGGTCTACAGGAGCAGGTGCGACGACAGACGGTGTAACTGTCTGAAGCGGTACCGCTTTGCCTCTCTTAGGCGGTGAGCAGTCATCGGATGACGGCAGCGAGTCCGAACTGACCCAGTGGCTACAACTGGGCCGTTGGACTTGTGCGGAAGGGACCGACTTGCGCTTTAACGGTCGTGAGACCTTGGTCCAGGGTTTCTTGCGAGAAACACCTTCCGAAGACGAGGTATAAATGGGCTCTCTCGTCTTAGTTAGGCAGGGGCGATCTTGGGTAGATACGCCCGATACCACGGACGGAACGTCTGTTCGCTGATTAAAGCCTCTAGAACCCATTTGTCGTACGACATTGCTTCTCCCCTGGACTTGGGAGCTTGCAAGAGGTCCCGGACTAGGAGGACGACAGGCACGAACAGACGAACCCTCAAGCGCAACACTATCCACAACACTAACACTCGGCACTTTATCACTTCCCACTGCACTTTTGCACTTCAGCTCCTTCACATCCTCCATGAGCTGATTACGGTCACTAGCCAGGGACTCAACTCTCTCACCCAGAGCTTGGATGGCACGCATCATATCAGCCATCGAAGGTTCCTGAGTGCCAGGAGGGGGATTAGGAGCAACCACTACAGGGGAAGGAATAGGTTGTGGGGCATGAGGAGAGGAAATATCAATAGAACGAGAGGAACTTCTCCTAACTCTATCTCTCTCTAGCCTACGTGTATACTTTTGGAATTCGATAAAATCGAATTCCGAAAGCCCAACGCACTCCTCACACCGATCTTCCAATTGACAGGTTTTATCCCGACAATTGGAACAAACAGTGTGAGGGTCGATAGAGGCCTTCGGAAGACGCCTTGAACAGTCCCTAGCATTGCACTTCCTAAATTTTGGGACTTGTGAAGGGTCAGCCATTTTGAATTGGTCAAAGGGGAATTCAAAAAACTATCAAAAAGTCATCAACAAAGAATCCGTTATCTAAAAGAGTTCAAGGATTTGTGAAGAAAAACCCTGCACAGCGAAAGCTCAAAACTAGAATAAAGTACTTCACCAATTAGTTGTGAAAAAACTCCAGTTTAGCAACAGCGAGTAAGTACGTCTTGTCGATAGCACGACAGAGAGAAAATTGAGTCTTTGTTTACATTGAGTACTGGGTATCTGGACGACAGATGGCGCTGTTGGGCACACCCGCAACCTGTGTAGCGATCGCTGGCGAGTTTTTACCTTAGAGTTGTCTGTCGGGCAACAGAGTTGCAGCTATTATAATCACCGGCTAAGTTAAATATTGAAAATTATATGTAAACGTTATTTATACTGACACTTAGTTTGCAACTAAAACTTATTTTTGGAGACATGAGTTTCCATATCCAATCTTCCTGATTAAGTGTATTTCTAAGCTTGTCCCAGTGCAGTGATAGAATCTGACAATCAAACGGTAAATTTTTATGACAATTATAATTTACTCAGGCATGTGATTGGGCCACTGGGCCTTCCATAGACACAGTACGGATGCAATATGCACAAAATATTTTAAAAGAACTTTCTATATTTCATATTGATGAAATAATTGTTAATCATTAGGATATCACTAGTTGAGAATAGCAAATTTTAACTTTATGTCATAGGAACCTGCCAAAGTTAACATAAATTGCAGCATATTCTGCACCAATAGTGGATTTAGAACAGCTTTAACTTTAAAAATTAAGTTCTGGGTAAAGGATGGAGGTTAGATAGGCCCATGCTTAAATTTGATATACGGTACTGTATTGCTATGGAAGGGGTATTGTTAATTATATGGAAGGAAAATAAATTTAAAGAATGTCATCAGTAGAATCTTTTTTATTACCTGAAACAATTCAGTAAATATTTCTAAACAAGAAATAAACTCACAAGAAAAAAGTATACTGAGGAATAATGAGTATGGTATAATGAAAAGTCAACACTTCAGTTACAGTTAACAACTAACATAAATTGTGACAGGAGATACAGAAATTTACAGACAAAATCATTATAGATTCTTATATAGAAGAATAGCATAATATTAAAACATAAAAAGAACAATATACATATTGAAAATTATATGATTTTCAAGAAAATTGGCACAAAAATCTAATATATCATACTAATAGAAACTAAGGTTAATATAATACTTTGGTATAGTGACAAGGGTATAAAAGACTATAAAGCTTAATTAATATACTTCTGTCCTCTTAAATGATGTAGCCTACTATATAAGCAATCTACAAAAATGGTTTGGCTTGTATGAAAAAATAAATGACACGAGGAAAAACTTAAAATAATACGGAAATAACCAAATTGGAAATCAAAAGTTACATCTAGCTACAATATCTACGAGAGAACAAACTTAAATGATAAAAAAAGACTATGTGGTAGATCCAGACATTGCTTTAAATATTTTGAGCATTTAACAATTACAAAAAAGATTGAGCTATTCCTTTCTAACGCACAGAAACCGTCAAGGTAGGCCTACTGTTGATTTGACTATTTTGTTATACTCTCAAATACAAAACACACTGAAGGTAGCTTAGAAATTTATGTCACCTGAAATAAAAGTACAGTAATAGTGTAAAGGTGCTCAAACCAATCAGCTCTTTATTCTGAAACTATCAATTAAATTATCAAATTCAAGAACTATATATTTATTACATTACAATATTGGAATACAATGTTTGTCTATTATATATATATATATATATATATATATATATATATATATATATATATATATATATATATATATACATATATATATATATATATATATATATATATATATATATATATATATATACGTATATATATATATATGTATATATATATATATATATATATATATATATATATATATATATATATATATATATATATATATATATATATTAGATTATCAAAAAAAAAAATTAAAATTCTAACTTTGTTACTTTTCAGCATGAAATAAATCACTATCTAAAGATGAAATGATTTTATCTATGATAAAATAAGAAAAATTCCATTCCATAACTTTTACCTTTATTTTAGAGAGAGAGAGAGAGAGAGAGAGAGAGAGAGAGAGAGAGAGAGAGAGAGAGAGAGAGAGAGAGAGAGAGAGAATCATTACTTATCATCAAGTAATAAACAAGGGACAGGGATGTATCACAATTTTTCTTATGCCTTTTATACTAAACATACCATAAACATATTGCAATGTTGTATCTAGTCTCTCTTATTAATTTCCACTGAATGTCATGACGCAGTTGGTGCCAAATAGTTTGCAAGTGGTTGGTGGCAAATTTATTGTATATTTGCTAGCTGATATACAAATGTTTTACTATCATTATTATAATCATTCAAGTGGACAATATCATTTAATACTAAAGGAATATATAGTATACATGTAGCCTATTTTTCATATGAATATATTTTGAAAGTTTTCACTCTCGTAGGGTGATTACCTTGGCAAGGCTCTCACATTTTGATGTTCCGTGGAAGAGGTGCGTGCAAAACTAGACAACACTCATGTCAGGTTTTCTTTTCTCTTTATCTAACAACTAGGTATTAATCTACTGTTTAGATGTACAGAGGAATTCTAAATCTTCAAGAATGCGATTATCTGCTCCCCTGGTCCCATCCGTGACTTGAACGCAGTATCATAGCCATGCTAGCTATTGCACATATGGTATATTTTACATTCCACGTTCAATATCCATATTATAAATATATCAACGAGTACTGTAAGCAATAGAATAACAGCTGTTATTCCTGCCCTCGCACCTCTCATCCCTGTAATATCTTACCCAAGAAAAAGGCTCGAATGCATTATCAACAAATTAGGTGGGCCAACAAGATATACATACAGTGTATATATATATATATATATATATATATATATATATATATATATATATATATATATATATATATATATACAGTATATATATATATATATATATATATATATATATATATATATATATATATATATATATATAATGATTATTTTCACATTTACACGTATTTTTCATATATTCATATACAGTAAGCTATAAAAACCTCTTAACATCAAATTTCCTCAGCATCAGGATTCGAGACCCAAGGGGGAAATAACTTTATGATAATAGCTTCTGGTCAGCCAAGGATTCAAACTTGGACCAAGGCAAAACTCAGGTTCCAGTGCTTACCCTTTTGTGCCCATGTGGTAAGCTACTGGAACCTGTTTTGACTTGGTGTGGGTTCGAATCCTTGGCCGACCGGAAGCTATTACTTTAAAGTTAATTCCGCTTTGGGTCTCTGATCCCAAGGCACAGTGAATTTGATAGTGGATATATATATATATATATATATATATATATATATATATATATATATATATATATATATATATATATATACTGTACATGTAAGTATGATAATTTTGCACATTTAAACGTGTTTACACATACTGTATATTCATATAAGCCACAAATACCTCTAATATCAGATTCTCTCTTAGAATCAGAGACCTAAGGGAGAATTAACTTTATGATAATAGCTTCTTGTTGGCTAAGGATTTGAACTCGGACCAAGGAAACTGAGGTTTCCGTGACTTACCACCAGTGGTAATTCACACGGAATGGAATGAGATCTGAGGACATGGGGTGGGTTGGATGCCAAGAGGAATACTGTATCCCTCTTTTACCATCAAGATAACCCATAGATCTATCTAACTGAAGGCTTTCCCAAGAATAAAAAATGAACCAGCCTTCTCCTAAAGAGATTGCCTGGTTGTAACAGTCAATGCCCCTGTAGTCTAAATTGGATGAACCACATTTGAAATGGGTCATCTGAGGAAATTTATTGGTAAAGCAACCTTCTTGGATACTCTGGCAACACAAGACACAGATCTGTGGACCATTTCCCTTGTGTCCTGAACAGGGCAATTAGATTTATTGCGATTTACAGAGGTTGAAATTGTTTCACACCTGCTAAATCATGGTAAGAGATGCTAATGTGTAAATATCTAGATTATTCTTGTATCTAACAGGTTGTCTAACTTTTTTGCTAAGAGATCCAGAACAAGGGAACAAAACTTTTACCAGGTTGTCACCCATCAAGGTAGTGACCAGACCCAAAATTGCTCATCTTGTATTTATGAATTTTGTATATGATATATTTCTTATACACGAGAACAATAACACACTCATGTACAGGTATATATCTACAATCTACATGTATGCATGAATTTATTTTTTTCTCTACTAGAGATATTTGTAGAAACAATAACAGACATATGGCAGAAAGGCAGTTAAACTACTGTATTTACTTTGTACATAAGATCCATTACCTTACATATGGTGAATCTTCCTCCCTGTAAACTTTCCTTGCAGTGAACTGATGGCAGTGAATTTTTCTGCAGTGAACTTTCCATACTCTATTTAAAAGAGTAACTAGAAATACATGGGTTTAACAGCAGAAGGATCAAAAGCAATTAAAAAATTTAAGGCTATACATTTAAAATCCTTACTGAATGTGACTTTGACCACTAAACCTGACTATGGAAGTAAGATTAGGGTAAACAACTGGGCAAGGAAGTCAAGACTTACTGCATACAAACAAAAATTTACTGGCTTTTTGAAAATAACAAAGGAAATTATATAAGTTAAGAGCTTTAAAGATTCATCACTAACAAAACTTGGCTGGAAAGTAATTGGTATGTTATATCAACATCAACTCCACAATAAACAGCTAGCTTAATCTTCTCTGAAGATCCCTTAGAATTCAAAAACCCAGTTTGAACTTGAACTAGAAATATAATTTCCCTGAGAGGAACAGCGAAAGATCGTACTCCTCACAACGGTTATTTAAACACTGCAATCCCTCTGCAGTAGTGCTAACAAACCCACCAAGGAAAAAGTTTAAAATACAATAAAAACTTATCACAATTTGGAAAGGATACGTCTTCATATCAAAGATGCGACAGAAAAACTTGATAATATGGAAGTTTGCTGATGCTGATGCTTACCATTAACTGCTAGATTGTTTCATTTCTCTACAAGGGACAGGTATTTTTTGAAAAGAAAGAAAATGTGAAAATTCTAAATAAATTTTGGTGGTAAACGTTGATAAACCAAGCTTCTGGAGAAACAATATGAACATCAGGGAGAGGTTCATAGAAAAGAAGATGCTTGATTTTCATCTTCCTAACTCAGTTCTTTTAGAAATTACTGTTTGACTGCTGTAAAAACATTTGCACATTAAAAAAGAATTGTACACAAAATCATTCTGCCACTAAGACATAATACTATGCCATCACAGTACAGACTATTCTCTTAACTGAAAATTTTAGTATGCAAGGTAAGCCCAATAATAAGAAATACATCATAATATAAGAACACATACACAATAAGCAAATTGTTTTTTTTTTTTCAAAAAGGCAAAAACTGGTAAAAACCAAATATGTGAGCATAATCCCAAAAATACAACTCAAGCTACATGATACTACTGTACTTCTAGGAAGAAGCAAAAGATTACCACAATGCCCTAAAAAAAAACACTGAGTACAGCCTACTTGAGTCTATATAATACAGAGTTCACATTTGTAACCAAATTGACATTGTGAGAGGTACCCTTTTCTCAGCATGGCTCCCCCACTTACCTATAATCAAAAGAAAATTTCTATTGAAGTGAAAATTAAAGTAACGTAACAATTAAAGAAGGAAAGGGAAGGAAATTTTCCTATGGGCCACAAAATATATTAAGGGGACTAGCACCAGAAACACTAATAAGAAGGAAAAAATTCTTTAGACCTTCAATAGGTGAGGAAAGATTGCAAATATGGCAATAGTCCAAATAAGAATGAAAATAAATTAAATTTCCCAATATTTAGATAGCTTCAACAAGATTTTATATTCAAACTACAAACATTTCATATTCTTTTAAAAAATAGTTACTTGCTAAGCCATTCGGAAAAATATCTTCTCAAATCAGAGGGAAAGTGATGTTTTGAAACTAAAATAATATATAGTGTTACTAGTTAAAGTATACTGCTGTCTGATAAATACCAGTATGTGAAGCATAGTTTCTTTCTCAATATTATAAAGACTAGACATGACTTAGACTAACCTATTTAAATCTGAATGAACTGCAGGTGGCCTGGTTTTACCACATGCGAAAATATTTTATTGCATATGTTCAACACACACTGCAGTTACTAATAATTTTCAATTTGGGAAATAAAGACAAAATTAGGTTATTTTTTGCATACCTATATGTTCTCCTCTCTTTAATATGCAATTTGTGTCGGCCTGTACCTAATAAGCAGAGTTATTCAACGATCCACAATGCATACACATAAGGTAGTCTTACATGCTCCCATGCCCATGTCCAAATCTTGCCCAAACTGTTCCTCCTACTCATTTATGTTATGGTAAACCCTTCCCAGAACCAAATTCGTACAAAAACTGATCTTTAAAGCACATCTCAGATCACTTGCCAAAGCTTTAAACTCCTTTACTGACTAGATCCTATCGTTTGATACAAACCTCCATTTAAAAGGCCCCACTAACATTTCTGGGTGGGCATTTTGACTGAAATTCATGTAGAAATTTGGTGGAACTACTGTTAGATATATCTCTGTTCTCTTTTCTTTTACATAAAGATACTAAAACGATGAGAGGAAAAATACAACCTGGAGTTAGTCCTCTTCAGTCATTACTCCACTCTGCCCCTAATAGCTTACAATATTTTAGGGCAGAATATAGTTTTGAGTCTCAGTCACCTGGGCAGCAACAGTGAAGCATGATGATATTGACATATGCGAATATATCTCTCAATACAGTAATAATCTAAAATGAGATTGGCACTCTCATTTATCTTCTAAATCACTTCCACGCCCTTTCTGGATGTTCATACAGCAATCTTTCTATCCAAATCTTCCCAATTCATCCTTAAATCTCTACTTTTTAAATGTGTATTGGAACCTACTAGAACAGTTCTGGCATTCTTGTGTTGAAGAGGGTTTGGCTCCATCCATTGTTCAACACAAAACCATGCACTTCTCCCAACATACCTGGTATGACCTTTGCCACTGAAGGGGTGGCTTTTGTCATAGTTGGTGCCGGTTAAAGTCGATACTTTGCTACTATTCATCGATAGGATTTCTCCCTTGGGAACCTGCTTTATCACCTCTAAGGTGACAGGTGTCTGCAGATACTGCATGCCACATCCACATACTAATGCTAAAGAAGGTCTGGGAACTATTTTTAGGTGTTTGTCAATCCTTCTGTCCAAGATTTACCTCTACAGGATGGAGCTTAGGTCTCCAGGTTGAGACTACCTGGGTTTGCTAACTTCATACCATGTGCAGAAGCTTCAAGCTGAGGGGTATATACTTGCTGAAAGTGCTGGGGCTTCAAGTGCTTGACCAGTATGAAGAAACTTTGTCACTGACTCAAGATGTTACTGGAGGGCTAAATCACCATAAGATCCAGAGCCTGTGGCATAGATGTTGCCACATCAGGGACACTAATCTCTTCTTTGTTATCTTCCATAGGACTGGTAAATGGTTCAATATTATTACCTTGTGATACCCACTCTATAGACGGAAAGATACATTCGAAGCACTATAACGTATATTAATACTTTCTCCACAAACAATTCCCGAAGTCCCCTGGTACGAAAGGTCAAAGGCTCTACCAAACTTGAATACAGAAGACTCTTAAGTAGAGACATTAGGCCGACAAAATGCACTTACAACCTGGCCATGAAATTGCCTAATCTAGCATCCAGTGATGCAATTATATCGATTCTCAGCTAATTAATTCTTTCCTCCTTAAAGCTATCTGCTGGAATCATCAATGCAAGATCTAATTCAGCTTCCACTTCCTAGCTGGCCACTTCTAACCCTTCAGAAACTGCCCTGGATGCCAAAAGGAGATTACTAGATCTCTCTGCACTCAAAAGATATGCTGCACATCCTCTTCTTAATGAACATGCTTGGCATCCATATCTCTATTTCTGTATTGGTCAAAGTTAAACATGCATTAATTTTCTGTTGTGAGGACCCATTACACTCTTCACAACGATCCAACATGGAACACACTTTACACCAACAGTTAATATGCCTTGTGGAAGCATCAAATTCTCTCTTATACCGTATAACTTCTTAATGGTGTATACTGATCACATCCTCATTTCAACAAAGGTAAGAGAAATTTATAATCGGTGGTTTTGGCTGGAAAAGAATGACTGACTAGCGTAAAGGGAGCCATACGGATAGCCAGGTTCCTACTACCTTATGGTGATAGCCACCCGTATGTATGAGAGAATGTTGGGGAAGATTGCAGTATTGTACTTGAAAAGGAAAATGATTGAATTTATTTTTTGAGTGGTTGCATCGATTCTTTTCAGAGAAAAAACAGCAGTGAACTTCAGGAAGTATCATTGAAATAATTATGTTATTGTTTGTAGGTCATGTATATAATGAAATGAATGAGGAAGCTCATAAAGAGGGTGATGAAGAGTTACCCAACAGCTGCTTGGAGTAAGATATCACACTCCATTCCCATGAAGCATTGTTTCATTCATAACAAATTAGGTTATTGTAGTTATATAGCTTAGTACAGTTCATATTTTTTCATTATACAATTGTGTCATTAAGAATATAATCTAAACATAAGTTTTATGAAAATTGTAAAAATTAGACGAATAAATGGGACAGAATTTCAGTGATATCAACCAAATTCCCTTATTTCTATGTGAGATGTTGTTTGTAAAATGTAAATTCTAAATAATTAAAGCATTTTCTTTACTACATACATTCTTCCATATTAAAAGAACAATCTGCATGTGATTCCAGACACATTCCCATAAGAACAAAATTAACTTCCGATATTAGTCTATTTAAAGCTAATTGGCTTAACCTATGCTGAGAAAAAGGTTACCTTAACAAATGAGAAATACTAACTTAACAAAATACTGATACAGGATGCTCAATAAGCTAATAAACAAAACACATAGATGGGATCCACACATTATATATGATGAGATTATTGTATAACAAAAATAGCAAAATACAAAACTCTTGTTACACCAACAAACTAAAACACTCAAATAAGCAGCTAAATAATACATCAAAATATAATGATGTTTTTTTATGCCAGAAACTAATTATAAATTACAAAATAGCATGTATAACAGCTCAATACAATCAAGATAACTAAAGTTAACTGTAGCGTGCATGGATTAAGATGGAAAGATGAAATAAAAGAACACAAATGCTGAACACACATTACCACTTCAATTGAACGGAAGTCCAGTAATGAGAGTTTGAAGAGCGTTTCAATATTTTATCAGTTATTCTATATTCAGTTTGTCTGCCTTCAAGACTGAGTAAATACATATGTAAAAGAAAGAGCTATAATATATACTTTACAGGATACATGTATTAAAAATAACAAAAAAAAAACGGTTTTACAAACTAATTTTAAGGGACCAGCCATTTCAAAATAACTATTTACACATTAGGATATGACCATATAAGAACTAAGAATATCATAACTGTAAACCAATTTTAACCAAAAGACCCATTCTGCGATCTTTTCATTTTTTACTAGTTTCAATCTCATTAATTTCTGAAAATTCTAATTTCTATTCTTTATGTGGTAAGTTCTCCATATAATCAATATGGCACAAGAACCTTGTTTGACTCTTCAAGCAAATGCCTAAACATCTTTGTAAAATTGGTCAAGTAAGGTACAATGAAGTAAGTTTTTTAGGTTTTGTAACTTAAGAGATATGAGCTTCTAAAGTTGGATAGGTTGGCTGAGGGCTGAGGTATCACAGTGTTAATTCGACAAAGGCTGCAACGTGACTCAGACACCTCTATTGGTAAGTTTCTTGGGATTGGAGAAATATGTACCATTAGTTAATCTTCAACAGTGACTTTTAAATAAAAGCTAAGATCCAGTTTGTGGGATTGGCAGCTAGGATGGGAAATTTCCTATCACTAAAAAAGTATGAATAAATATTTCTCTTTTTTCCAAATGTAAATGATCACACAATTATAAGAAAAAAACAATAACTTCATGTCTCCAAATGATTTATATTATTTTCTAACTTGTCTGTCCTCTTCAATTGTAAATGAATTATTTATTCAAAATGACTTATTCACCTTACAAAATCCAAATCTTTGCATGTCATTTCAAATCCAAGTTATGAATGCACTACTATGTGGAGTTACAAATAATTTCTGCTGTATCTTTATCATCTGTATATTAAAAAGATTACAAAATATGCATGGAAATTTTTTTCAAATCAACTACTAAATATCGAAATCCTTATTATCTATGAAAAATATTAACACACAATTTGATGTGAAAGCCCCTTAGCACTGTATTAGGAGCCACTATTTTTCCAAAATCACAAGAACATTTACATTACTCATTCCTAAATAATTTGAACTGATTTTTGAATGAGAAACAACTAAATTGAAAAAAACATTACTCTAATTAAAAAGATAATTTTTGAAATACATGCTATATTAAATTTCCATTGCTTACATCTGAGTGATATTTTTAATTTTTCACTCCACGCTACAAGAAATGTTAGACTGCTGTACATGGACCACTTCAATGTTATATCCTAAAAGCTAAAGCTATAATACACCATTGTTATATATTCTAACTTTGTAAAATGCTAAAAACCTACTTTCTAAAGTGTGCTTATAATTTAGAATGTTCAACTTCTGTATTTGTATTATGTAGCTTTTTAATACATATTACTGTTTTACAAGATATTAAACTACTATAAAGGCAAGTGACAAACTATGGCAAACTTCTATATGCTAGCCTCAATCACGATTATTTTCCCTTTCTTGAAATGAACAGTTAACACACAGTCAAAGTCAGAACATATCTTCTCTATTAGTGATGCCTCTAAAAAATCTTTCTGGTTTATTTTGCCTCTTTTTCTTGATGAGTTCATAAATATTTTGCAATCTTTTTCTATAAATTCTTCCTTATTTAGGTTATGAAATATTACAGAAGGAAAACTGTATTTTATCTATCCTTTGAAAACTATAAAATTGTTTCTGGATTGCCAACATTTACAGCACATATTTGTCATAAAATCACTGTTTTATAATTTACTTAGTTATCTATAAAACTTTGCCATGTATCATATTCAAAATGGATATATGTATGCTAGTGGCTCCAACACATGATTTTGATTTAAAATCTATTATTTCCATATTTACCTATGAATAGAACAAACTATCAAGTGGAAATGACAACTAGACAACCTCTAGATAAAATAAAGAAAATTCCCCCACCTTCCTTATGTACCTTCAATGCTTTAAATTACCTGCTGAAGCCCTCCCTATCTCTTGGGAAGAGGCAGACACCCATTGCACTGCCTGGATGATTGGATATTAGCATGGGAAAGAAAGTAAAGAACTCATCAAAAAATAAGTATCACCTTAAAAGTGTAGAGGATGGGTCACTAAATCTATTTGGAGATAAGCATGGAAATAATAGATTTTAGTTTAAAAACCATGTTTATTTCCAAGAATCTTGCCTCTGAATAGAACAAGTTGAATAAAACACTTCCTAAATAGAGGGTATGTGTTACAAACACAAACAAAATTCTAATGCCTAAAAAATAAGTTAATGGCTTCACTTTATTTAAGCCAATGTCTATACAAAAAATTATGAGAAATACAATGGATAACCTCACCATATGATCAATTTTCTATCTCATTTCATATTAATAACCAAGAATCATTGAACATTGGCTGGAATTTGATAAACCAAACAAATGTTTTTGGACCTCAAGATTCATTAACTCAACATATTCACTAAAAGTAGTGATTCAAAGACGAATTCATCATTGAGCATTAGGTATGAGATGTGATACAAAGTAAACAAAAGAAACAGTTTTGGAACTCAACATATGTTAACTGAACGAACTCATTTTTACTTGTGATTCAACAATGAATTTCACTCTAAATATGAGATTTATATAAGTTGTAATGACATCAATAAAATAAAAATTAGCCAATTTCATAATTTCAATACATCCCCAACCAAAATTATTGGTCCATGATGAAATATATCTTCAAATCTGTATAAGACCCTCTTCAAATAAGGATCAGCAAATATAGTTAGTTCTCCATAGATCTACTGCAAAAAATTTTCCTAGACAAATTCTTAACAAAACTCAGCACAGTGGTAAAACTCTGATATCATCTACTTCACTCTTCAAAACAGGCAAGGTAGATTTGTTGAATAAGACGTGAGAATGGGCGATCAGTTCCTTTAACAAAAGAACATTGCATCTAGACATTGGTCTATAAAGAAACTACTCTTATAAAGGGATGTAGTGAATGAATTCTTAATATAGGTATTTCTGGACAAATACAATTTAACCGCTTTGATAGATCATAAAATGTATCTTCATAATCTTCTCCACCATATTAACATAAAAAACCCTTCTTACTTTTATTCTCTTATAAACAAATAGAGGGCCAGACATTTTTGTAGAAATAGAGAAGTCGAAGTTTGGCGATTCTAAATACAGACAGGGTAGAGAAATTCCTGGTCCATGGGTTCTATGTGGAATACAGCATGTCTCTAATAGATTTTTTGCAGTGGCATTAATTGAAAATCCACACAGAAATGCTGCTACTTTAAGCCTACGTATTCAAAAGAATATTGGGCCCCGTAGCATTATAGTTAGTGACAACTGGGCTACATGCAAAAGAATTAGCGAGTACGGGTACCAGCACTTGACGATAAAGCATAGCAAAATGCTTGTGGACCCTCAAAATCCTGAAATCCATAGCCAGCATATCAAACATTTATGGAGGGACATTAAGCCCTATGTTCGGTACTCGGAAAGATCATTATAAGCAGTCTATCTCCCACTA
Organism: Palaemon carinicauda; assembly: GCF_036898095.1. Taxonomy (NCBI): domain Eukaryota; kingdom Metazoa; phylum Arthropoda; class Malacostraca; order Decapoda; family Palaemonidae; genus Palaemon; species Palaemon carinicauda. The sequence goes on from NC_090746.1 coordinate 86,177,533, forward strand.
TATTTTCAGTCTGTACCCAATTTCAAAGAATTGCTGCTCCTAAATTATATCCACCTTTTGGGCATACAATTCAACCAAGACCCAGTGGCAATAACACCCAATGGTGATACACTGACCATTTCCAACAATTAGGACCTAGTGGCCATACCCAACAACCATGACCCATTGCAGCATCTCAAACTGTCGTCCATGTTACGATAAGTCAATATAGACTAAGTCCCAGCATCTAAGTCCCAGCATAAACTGAGTGGCCCCCCTCCTGGTGGGTAAGGATACAGCTTCTAGGTTAGGTTAGCTGGTGATCTTGTGTTTTTTTTCCTTTAAAAATCGGACCATGTTAAAAATTCCTTTAAGGAATTGATCTATTAGGCTACTCTTATTAGACCAACTTAGGATATGCTGACATCTTTACGCCTTGAAAAGTTTTCGTCACCGTGAAACACATTGAAGGCAACACAGGAATGTTTATCAATTTTATTAACTGAGCTTCATACGATGCCTTGGGCTTGGCAATACGAAGAGAGGGAATATCAATCAAATTCGAGTAACACTTGTTCACTTTACATTCAAACCAAAATCTTGAAAAGGATTAGCCGTACACATATCTGAACAGCGTATCAGCCAAACAAAAGAAATATTACTCACAAATGTGAAAACACAAGAAACCTAAAAATAAAACACTAAAACACAAGGTGCCATTGTGGCAACAGACATGCTAATTTCAAGAATTCTTTACGTTCTTTCCTATGCTAACCTTTGTCTGCCTCTTCCCAGCAGATGAGGAGAGTTTGGCAGATAATTTGAAGGATGGATGGTATTGGCAGGGGGGGAGCACTTTCTTTTTCATTTCATCTAGAAGAACCAACTTGATACTTCTGTTTAATAGCTTGTCCTATTCAGAGGCAAAATTTATGAAAATAAATAGGGGACATACTGTAAGAAAGATTTAACTTTTTTCTAACAAGAACTCTAGTCCTTTTGTTATTATTCATTACAAAATGTAGTGAAATAAAATATGCTTTTCAGTCACAAAATAGTTATTTTCGGTGCCAGTACAGTATGTGGCCTACAATATTCTGTCACTAAAATAGTAAGTGGCTTACCCCTGAAATACAACAACTGATTGCTCCCAATTCAATAACTAACTGGAATATTATAACTGCCTGGCCAGTTACCGTATAGAATAACTGGTAACAATGAAGAATGCCATGTGGGTTGTGGGCGAGTGTGTTGCGGTTATTTTAATTATTTAATGAATCATTTAGTTCGATTGGTCTTAACTCCATCGTGGCTCACTTTGCTTACAATTTATAATTATTTCCTTGCTTCTCTGTTCAGGCAAACAATACACGTTGCACTACACATGTGAACCACATAAGAGTGGGCGAGTATTTTCGCAATATCTGAATGATTAAATTTATCACTACTAAGTTCAATTCTTAAATATGCATAGTGAGGTATTACACATTCAAAACTGGTAGGCCACACACTATATCAGAATCAAAGAGGTAGGCCACATACTCTACCGGAATCTTACTTCTTTGTATCTAGCTACTGTATTTAGTAAAACATTGACATAACTTAAAAATCTTGAAAAACATGTCAAATACAAGCAGCAGCACCATAAAATTATGGATAGTGTACATTTTAGGACCTGGAGTATATACAGTATATATATAAAAAAACAGTATTTATTGATGTATCCTCACCACTAAAAAAATAGCAAATTTCAAATTTTTTTAAAAAAGCTTTTGGTATTTCTGGTGAATAAACGATTAACATCATTAAATTATACATCTGTGGTACTCTATTGCTAAATAAAAAACATATATACATTAGTAAAAGCTTTACCATTTTACAATTGACAAAAATAGCCCATATTCTGCACTCACAGACCCCCATAAAATGAGGTGAAGGATAAAATTTAAAGATTTTCAATGTAAAATGCAAATAGTTTTAAAGTACCAGCTATTCTATATAATAGTCAAAAGCAATACTTCTAGGATTTTTCTTTTTGATTTTTCACCATTGACAAAAACCTTTGCTATAAATAAAAGCTTTCAGGAATATTTTATGATCATGCTTCTCAGATTTGGACCCATCACTATACAACAGCTTGGTTCCTTTCCAGATATTTTGTAGGTGGCATTATCATCAAACTATATTTTTTTAGATTAAAAATTTCCAAACTAATTTTCAAAATTACTGTTTCATTTTAGAGTAGGTTACCAATTCCATCTTAAAAAATATACAAGGCTAGCCATCAAGCTGAATACAGTATAGTATCCAAAAAATTAGTTTATGTTAGAATTCAGCCTTTTGATAAAATATAAGTCAGTGACCTTCATACGGATGGAAAGGTTACTAGTATTAGTGCTAGTGATATCTGCCAGTTGAAAGATATCAAGATCTAAATACTAATAACATAATAATAATAATAATAATAATAATAATAAATAGAGTAACTTAAAAAATGGCACGTTTTACTATATACTGTAGAATGTGTAGTTAGAAAAATATAATGATTTATAAATACACATCAGTTACCTAAATTTCAGCCATATCAAAACATGCGCCCGTGGTAATTCAATGGTGAGTGAGACACAGGCCTATATAGGGCAGGGAATCCCACATATTCATAGTGCTGATAAATTTGATGTATTCTATTGCTTCCCAGAAAAACATGCAATAAAGATGAGGAGATACTAAATTTGATGTGAACTTCTATTCGAAACCCATGTGGTCAAACTCGAAGCTCTTCTTTTGCAAAAAGTAGAATGAAAACAGTAAATGCAAGTACTATACTATATATATTTTCACACACACCAATAAACTTTCTGCAAAAGTGACTCATAGATATTTTCACTGTGAATGGTCTAACAAATAAAAATGAATAAAAGACTCCATGTCAAAAATCAAGTTCAGTGTATCATTAAACTGATTGCAATCAAAGACAATACTGAATAGGAGCAATTTAAGGCAGTACATAATACATTAGGTATGAACCTTGAAAAATCTCAAGTTTTATAAAAACAAATTCAAGTATTTATTCACTTGACTTCTTTTGTAACAGAAGAAGATAAACTAAAAGAAGGAGGGGGGGGGGTATAAACTATCTTTATACCAGTATAAATAAACTTACTAAAAAAAAAAAAAAAAGTCCTCTACCTAAACATAAAACATTTTTCTTGTTGGATTTGTTGGGAATGAGGCCAGTATATAAGAAATATAGTTCAAAACATAAATTAATGGCAGTTGTAGTTGCACACAAACAATGAATGTGTGCATAGCAAGATGTTCTAAAGAAATATCCAAGTAAATAACATGTGGCTGCTCAACACTCTAGATAAAATTTAGGCGCATTCTAAAGAAATGCAATTCATTTAAGTAATTCAACCAAAACATGTACTGTCCCACAGATAGTGTGTGGAAATCGAGAAAGCATGCTTACAGTGTTGTTCTAAGACTTACTAGCAACCAAGCTCTTATCAGTTTATTGTGGAGCAGTACTAAACCATTTTAGCTCACTCACGGATCTTGATATGTTAAGATAAACTGATTTTATCCTTTTTATCCAAGAACATGAAATTCTTTGGGCATAGTTTCAAAATGAATTACAATAGAATCTTTTTGATAGTCATTTACACCTTGTTGCATAACATTATTGAATTTAGCATTCTCTCAAGTGTTACATTGTCATATTTATTCTCTAACATATCTAAGATTGTCTTGCACTCGTTTATTTCATTTGCAAAATGTTTTTATTAGTGCTAATGTATCTTTTTTGCTAATGCAACACAACACATTTTACATATTACTAATACTGTACTGTCTGTAATTAATAGCTTACTACAGCAAAGGGCAAAAGGATCATTATTTTTTATGATAATGATATTATACTAGGATTGAAGCACTGAATGATGGTATACTAAACTTCACCCAATACTCAACAGCTTAAGTGATGCCCAGGGTTTATTTTACTGACTAAAGGCAATTTGAGATGACTGAATATATACTACCAAAATGTTTTTTCATATGTTGAATCCAATCAAACTACAAAGAAGAGTATGCAAGATCATATTCATTATGGATGGAGCTGGTCAGTTAGCTTAAAGTGATTAAGGAACTTTACACAAATTCATGGCTTATTTTGACAATTTAAAACAGTTCAAGTCATCTTATACTATAAATTTTTCAGAGATAAAAGGAATAGAGGGTGGATGGACAAAACCAACTACATGCAGCCTAAAGTAATTAAGGAACTATATAAAAATAAATGGTTTATACTTGACATTTCAAGCTGTTCCAGTTTTTCAATACTATGAATAAAATATTCCATGGGATAAGAATTGTTTACCCACCACCAAAAAAATTAATGTGATGTTATAGATGAGGCATGTTTCAGAGATAAAAGAAATAAAGGGTGAGTTGACAAAACCAACTACAGTATCCCTTTTCATGAATTACGCAAACGTCACTCTCGAGTGATGGAATTATTATAATGGTGGTCTTTTCAAATACCAGCTTCAATAACTATCTATTGACAACACAGATGAATACTACAAGAAAAAAAAAGAGGCCTTTTGTTCAAGTAACACTATTCATAACTTGATTAAGTTGAGCTGAATGTATCCCTACAATAGGAATTGTTAAATTTCCCATCTATGAAAGATATCATGTTTCGTCAACTTCCCTCAAACTCCATTTCAACAGGAAACTTCTAGTACTTTTAGAACAGGGCTTTAATAACTACGGTAGTATGCTATTCCTAATGCAGAGGTGTCGCATTACTACAATAGCCAGTAATAATTTTTTTCCTCCCTTTCACACTAAAACAGTGAAATAATCTTCCTGGCAGTATTACTGATGCTAAGGCTATAACAGTAGCTATACTACCTACTTTAAAACAACAAGTACTCCTGCTTTGGTGTCCTTGGTTTCCATTGCTTTTTTGTTTATTGGATAACTGTTTATTAATGTACTGTACCTTGATTTGTTAGATGTGCATTTTGTCCTATTGGTAATTTTTCTTTTTCACATATATACATTCCATTATTAAAAACTATACTTTGCAAGCTAGTGAGCTTTCAGGCTGCTCCCATTATGCTTTTACCTATCAGATCCTCACCTTTGGATATGTAGTGAGAAGGAATGAGGAAGAGAAAAGCACTAGCTATGGTAGAGGATGAAGACCTATAAAAGGGACCAGAAAACCTTGGAAAGGGGGCACAGATGAAGGCCTATAATCTTTATCTGACCATTAACCACATAGTACAGTACGCACACATGGTATCTACTATTTACTTTAACCCCTTCACTAAGAGGCAGTGGCTCTTCCCTCAGTAGCTGCATACAAGACTTGTCACCATTGGATATACATGCACTTTTTGATAACATACAGTGCATTTCCATGTTCATTTGTTTTGCTGCTGATTACAGAATAAATGTTTCAAAAGTCTGCTTTATTTTCTCTCATTTCACGCTAAACAACCGAAAAATTCTTTCTATTCATTATGAAGTGATTATAGAATATTTCAACTACTCGTTGGTAATAACAGACTATGTTATACAGAAATGCAAAGAAAATATATCTTTCTTTCCTTTGACACAAGAAATCTATTATAACAAAAGAAACATATTTCTGCCACCCCCCAAAAGAGAGAGAGAGAGAGAGAGAGAGAGAGAGAGAGAGAGAGAGAGAGAGAGAGAGAGAGAGAGAGAGAGAGAGAGAGAGAGAGAGAGAGAGAGAGAGAGATAGTTCATTAGACAATTAACTTCATTGTTCTCTGTTGCCGCATGTTACGAGTGACACTATGAACTGGATAACTACGGTTTCTGGTATGAAATACGCAGTTCAAACTTACATGGCAATTACTGCTTAGAATGTTGACAAATGAAAATAATGACAGTACTTGTGAAAATGATAGACATTACTAATATGAAATATATTACTGTAACAAGAGGAAGGCAAAGGTTTGGGTGGATGGATGGAGTGAAGGGAGCTCTGCGTGATGAGGATAGATGTGAGAGAGGCAAGAGAGCGAGCTAGAAATAGGAATGAATGGCGAGCGATTGTGAAGCAGTTCAGTAAGGCCCTGCTGCTTCCTCCGGTGTCTTGGATGACCACGGAGGTAGCAGCAGTAGGGGATTCAGCGTTATGAAGCTTAACCTGTGGTGGATAACAGGGGAGGGTGGGCTGTGGCACCCTAGCAGTACCACCCGAACTCGGTTGAGTCCCTTGTCAGGCTGGGAGGAACGTAGAGAGGAGAGCTCCCCTTTTTTGTTTCATTTGTTTGATGTCGGCTACCCCCCAAAATTTGGGAAGTGCCTTGGTATATGTATGTATGATTTATATTTGTAAATGATGTAAACGGTGTTGTATCTGGCATGTTCTGACATTCAGCAAATGTCATTGTAGTGAGGGAGTTAATCTTCTCCAACATATAACAAAACTGGTGAATGAAATAAACCTCTAAATAACCCAGAACCTTCTATCAAGTCACCCAGATACTTAGCTTCAGGCTCCAACAGAGAATTACACTTTAGCACCATTTGACCTTGATCTTTCCTCAATCAAAGATTTAACAGTTACAGTTTAGGGCTAATATTTATTGAGGGTAATTAGTAGCAATGAAATACTATGAAAAAATATCCTCTGCTGAAATACAAAGCTCTCTATAGCTATGTAGAATTTGTTAACTTTTTCACACAGTCTTAATGGGTCATAACTAATTTTTTATCTATACATAACATAGGAACGTGACTGCTGTCTATAATTCTTTTGGAAATAATCCTTAATCATGTGGTTAACTAATTCTGGTTCATATTATTCACTATTCGTGCAACTGCTCAACAATTCTACCAATAGCCATTGTCGTCTTTCCTTCCCCACCTGTGTCGTGATTCACTTAGAAAACTCAACGTCCATTCTCCTAACTTGTTTAAACCTAATTCATTATGATGGAAAATATAAAAATTGATACCAGATGTGGTCTTTCCCAACATATTAATGACCAAAACATGAAGTGATACACTCTTAGCTCACTACTTGCTAAATAACATTCAAAATGCTAATCCTGCCATTTAAATCAAACCTAGTAATATCCACTTTGAAACTAGTTTTCATAATAGCAACTTACAAACAAAAAGGTTACCACTCACTTTGGCAGTTAGCTACGACCTAAATGGCATATTTCTAACCTCGTTCCATACCCTATTTCTAATCAAACTTCTGCAGTAAAATTGAGTGAATGTACAAACAAAACTCAGCTAAGATGGCAACCACAGATCTATTCAATCTAGCAATAGCAAACTGTTCATCTATGTAAATAGACTTGAAGAGTTATCAACTAATTTGGTGCTGCCTTGTTTTATGACTTTTTTTTCCCCTTTCCTGGTTTAACTCTGTCTTAGATCAGTGTGGGGGCAGTCATGCATTTACAATATAAGGATTCTCTTGGCTAAATACTGTAAAATACTTATGCCAATATTCAGCTTACAAAAAATAAACTAATATAAAATCAAATTTTTTGTGTCATATCTGTTGAAGCTACACTATAATTAATAACAAAAGACAATTTCAATACTATAATTTCTTATTACTATCCTCAGCTGATGTTCATATTGTTGTTATCTCTGGAAACTTTAGAGGTTGACATTACTCTGAAGAACTAAGAAATTTCACCTTTTCTTTTCCTCTAATAGGGTAATACCTCTAATAAAGCAATGCGACCAGCATCTAACAATAACAACATGCTGTTCATATCGTATCACCTCTTCAGTCTCAAAATCAGAATATTTCCCTATCCTCTTGATGCCACCAATCCGTAAGAGGAGGGTGGGCATGTACATGAACAAAGTGAGTGTAGAAATAAGAAATTATATTATCAAAACTTGATTAATTCCATGTACCTTCCCGGATGTTTATATTGCTAATTTCCACACTTTAGAGGTGGTGGGTAGCCAGTGAAGAAAAGATAGGGCATTTTGTTTCCCGTAATTAATTAAAAAACATCCAGGCTGTGGTACTCTATTGGAAACATCTCTGCCGGGCAATCTGCTGGACTGGAGTTCGAGACCCTCTTAAGCTCCATAGTTTCTTGTAGTGTCTGCAACCTCACCATCCTTGTAAGTTAAGGAGGGGGGGGGGGGGGGTTGGGGAAGCCTACAGGTCTACCTTCTGAGTCATCAGCAGCCATCTCCCAGCCCTCCCAGGTCCAAGCTTGGGTGGAGAGGGGGTTAGGCACTGATCATATGAATATATAGTCAGTTTCTAGGGCCATTGTCCTGCTATGGTATTGTCACTGTCCCTTCCCTGTCATTCATGAGTGACCTTTAAACCTTAATCCTTAAATTTATGCTTTTTGGTATTCTAAACTCCAGATTACATTTTAAAAACTACTTTATCACCTAGTTGATTATTCATACAACAAAAACTTTATTACCATGTCACACTTAGAATTTTAAAAAACCAACAAATTAAAATCGGAAGGTTACTAGACGGCAACCGCAAACCAACTACTCTACTCAAACTCATCATTCTATCAGACTAACCTCAACCAGAAGCTATTGGTCTTAAAGCTCAACAATCATGACACGTAAACCTGGACTCCTAAAGATAATGTTTAGCGAATACAAATTTGGGATGCCATTGATGTGTCACTAAAACACTTTCCAAACAATTTTTCAACATAGCCTTGCTGTACTAATAACATGAACCCTAATTTTCAAGTCTCTCATGAGATTTGGATCCATTCTTTTTGAGCTTCATTATGAAATAATACTTAATATTTCATTCTTGGACAGTAGTTGTGTTGCAATTCTCATACCACAAAACACATTAGGCACATTACCTATATTGCCTGTAGACTCATTCAAATAATATCGAATGGCTCTTACCGGTCAAGGAAAACTATCCCCAGAATAAAAAACCACATTTACTGTCCGTAAAATTGCCCAAATAAGAATGAACAGCTTTTACAGGTTAAGGAAAACTATGCCCTTAATAAACAACCACCTCCTTTAGTAAGGAAATGATGCACACAGCCATTCACACATGCCACAATTTAATAGTTTTAGGGAATCTTTAACAGATTCATTTAAAAGTAACACTATGGCACAAATGCATCATCCAATTTACCACACCAACTGCATAATAAAATGAGAGTTAAGAGGCGCATGTTTCATTGAGAGGTGTGATATGAAATTAAGATGACCATCTCAGCAAATAAGGGTTATGCGGTTGCTTTCAGGCCCTTAGTTTAGTGACGGGAGGGATAGCAGGATACAGGCTACCATCTTGGTCTTCTACTTAGCAAATTCTAGGTGTCCAAAAGAGTGAATTCAAAGGCTGGATTGGTTTAATTGTCATCATTCACTCTACAAGCAACCTAACTTCTTTTATGCTTTGAACATACTTTGCAGAAAGGAACAAGACTCTCTAAATCTTAAAGAAAAATTCCAGGCATAGGACAAAAAGAATATGGATCATTATCACCCAAAAACCATTTCTATGCAAAAGAGTGCAATAATTTCTAATAAATCCGGAGAGGAAATCTTAAAACCACTAAAATAACTATAAAAATGACAAAAAACCCAACATGTGAAGTTACGGAACACACGTCTGGATGCTTCAGAGTCAACTTTTAGACTGAAGAAGCAAAACTTCATGCACAGCATGTTGTTATTGTTAGATGCTGATATTTGGAAAGGAGATCTTAAAACCACTAAAATAGCTATAAAAACGACAAAAAAATCCAACATCTGGAGTTTCGGACCACACGTCTGGATGCTTCAGAGTCAACTTTTAGACTGAAGAAGCAAAACTTCATGCACAGCCTGTTATTATGGTTAGATGCTGATCTCATTGCTTTACAAGATGTATTAGTGTATTGGAGGGAAAGACAATGGGAGATTTCTTAATTTTACGGAGTATATCAACACTACAAGCTTCCAGAGACAAAAGTTAATTAAAAACCAAAGGAAATTCATAACAATAAAAGATGTCACAGAAAAGTGCAAGATCTAAGCAACAATTACTAAAAGGTAACTTAAAAATAATGAATCAAGTAAACTTGAACATGTCATTAATTAATTAATTAAAAGAAATTAATGTTTGTTCCTTCACGCAAAATATAAAAAACACAGTATAACACAAGAAAAAACAAGAAATTTCTGACCACTCAATACTACTTGGACAATAGTGGTAAGTGGCTAAGTAATTAGAAAGTAATGCTAACTACATCCCCGAGTAGCCTACTCTTCAAAATTATCTAACTTGAGATTCTTGTAAAACAATAATTTGTGTATGTTTGCATGCCTTATCTAATCTTTGATAAAATAATTCTGTATACTATTCAAATAACCAGGAGTGGCAAGTTTTAAAAAATACTTAAAATTTTATTCTACTTGATCCTGGTAAAGTGTAGAGAATAAATCATACTGAAATTACTTGCAATATTCAAATTATAAAACTAGATTATATATGAAATTTACATATAAGAAGAATTTGAATCTTTGTTTTGACCATATACATTCTGACATACATTACAGGTAGGTACAGTAAAAGAAATACACTAAAAATCTTGGCAAAGATGGTAAAAGCCTTGTTCCAGTTTTTTAAACCAATTGAAATCTGGAGAGAAGAGCAAAGTCTTATTTTCAAATAGCATCTTTATACTGTCAAGGCCTTAGATTGTAGAGGCCTTTTCACTATTAATATTCAAATCCTGATCCATGTCAATATATTTTCAAAAAGCACCATACTAGGAAACCATGATGAAAAACCATGCAAGGCAGGTGTATCACACATATAAGTACGACAAAGGACGGAGAATGGAAGTTACCAATAGTCAAAATATGTATTCATGACCAGTCAGAGATGCTATGGAATATAATGAATTACGTCTAAGAGTAATTACCTTATATTCTTCTGTTTCAATACTTCATTTAAGAAACCTGAATAAAGCATACTTGTAAAGTATGCTGAGTTTTAACTATTTGATTAAAATATTAATATTGAGCTTCAGTTATTTCTAAACAGACAAACTCAAAGTTCAGTTATAGGACCCACAATTGTAATACCAGGAATGTTATGAGGGTCACACTCAGCAACGTCACTTGAGCCCTGCTGTCTATGATGAGGGGAAATATGAGGGGCAGTACTTGATGAAGATGAATAGCTTGAGGGACTGGGATTAATGGGGACTGATTTCTCAGAATTAGAGTGGGATTGGTATAAAGTGGAATTAACAAAGTTTCCATGATGGCCATAATGAGAATTGGGGGCTGAGCTTGTGCTACTTTCATGATGCAATAGGCTGTTGGAATGGAGGACTGTAGGGGAATGACTCGAGTATGGGACATCGCCTCTCCTCCAAGATGATGCTGAAGCAGTTTCAATGCTTTCTAAAGATGACATACTATCCTTGTGTTCCCCTTCAGAAGAGGTAGATGTGGGGAGGTGAGGCTGTGTTGAGTTAGGAGGACCATCTGAGTTTGGTCTGAGAAGAGTAAAATCCACTAAAGTTAATTTGGTACCTTCTTGGAGGCCTGTGGTTTCCAAAGTACTAAGGCCATTGACTTTCTTTCGAAGAACATTGACTAAGCGTTCCAAACGAGTGCATTGTTCGTGCAACTGCCACCGTGACACTTCACTCTCCTGAAGTTGGGTACACAATCCTTCCATGTATTCAGCTGACACACGACTGATGCCTGGAAATAAAAAAATGTACATATTACTTTACATTTTTTTTTGCAAATGTGCAGTACAGGTAAACTTAAAAAAAAATCAATACTTTGAATCCACCATACTAAAAAGAGCAGCATCTCATAAATGACAAACTGTCCTTGCAGGAATACTTTGAAAATAAGACGACAATTGATTTAAATAAATATCAGAGGAAAAGTTTGACACAGTCCATTATAGTCAATTGCCTTAACTATGTAATCTGGTTCAATAATAGGGATAACTCCTAAACAAACAAGAAAATTTATGAAAATAGAAATTATGGATATTAGAAAAAAAAAATAAAAATTAAATTTGAATAATAAAATTGGTTATTTCTATACTCACCAAATGTTCATATTGCTTCTTCTCTGGAAGTTTGAGCTATCAAAATTTACTTTTGCAACAAAAGAAGTACTAAATTCTTTTATATATATATAAAAAAAAAAGAAACTTACTATTATCATTTCTAAATATGGAATCTCCTAGTCAGACCCAGAAGATACTTCAAATAAACCAAGATCCCCAACCAACCTAGTAACTTGACGAACCACACTAGCTGAACCAAAATTCTTTCCAACAAATTGCTCAGAAATAGCCAATCTTCCAGGTACAAAAGAACTCTTAGCCCCAGAATTCTTAACCATTTCGAGGTGGGGTTATCACCTAGTGAACACCTCAGTGGCTGTCCTGGAACCAATAGAGTTATTTGAATTGTTAAACCTTTGAGCCCTTGAAGAAATGAAGATAACTCTTCAAATTGACACGAATAGGAATGTGAAAATATGCATCTGAGAGGCCTATTGAAAGCATCCAATCTTTTATCTATAACACCCCCACAACTGTCGAGGGTATGTTCATAAAAAAATTTTATGAGAACCATAAACCTGTTGAGAGGCGAGACATCTAGAACCAGTATCCAACCGCTTGGAGTTTAGGGAACTAAAAATAACCTATTAGAACATCCCGAAACAGTTAAGACCTCCTCTATCATATCTTTCTCGAGTTATAAAATCTAACTTGTAACTGTATGGGCTAGATAAATTGGATGCATAACTGGCTCCATGGACAAGAGAAGATTGGAGGTTAGAGGAGTCTGGTAGTCTTCTGTGAGTACAGTACAGCTAGCACCCATGGATTGGGATGAAAGCTTTCTTAAATGTGATAGATAGAAGTAGGGAAGTCTCCCACCTACAGGAATTTGAAGGGAAGGACTGCTATAGTGTTTTCAATAAGATCTTTGAGTCCGGTTGGAAATTCTTCGTAAACACCTATTGGAGTGGAATCCGGATGTTTTACAACTGTAGCCCCTGATATAGAATCTGCAAATGAGAGTACTATTTCAAGAGCAATTCCTACTTTATTGCCCACACACATTTCCTTGGCAAACCAGCTTGCAAATTTTGCATTCAAAGATTTTCATCTATTAGCATTAATAATGGGCTCAAGGCAGGAAATTAAATCGTAATTTAAACTAGGTTAGGTAACTTCTTTGAGCTATAAAAAGCTTAAAGACTAAATGAGAACCAGAATTATCAACCTTTCTTTGAAGCTTGAGATAACAATTAACCCTTTTACCCCCAATGCTATTTGGAACTTTCCAACCCTTAACCCCCAGGCGTTTTTCTTTTTCAAACATGTTTTGCAATATTTTTTTTTTAGATTGCGCTGACAGCCTTGATTTTCATCATAGAGAGGTCAGGTTGGTCTCATTATTTTGGAAAATGCCTGACGTTTCTCATAAAGTTATCAAAAATCTGAAAAAAAAAATGCAAATAGCAGTTTTTTGCAAGGACGTACCGGTACATCCACGAGGGTTAAGGGATGAGTTTTGTGAAACGTACCTGTAGGTCCATTGGGGGTAGAAGGGTTAATCAACTGCGTGCTCAATAAAATGGGGGAAACAAATCCTCCAAGTTCATCACTCCTTTGGTTTCTTTTCCTTTTTTTTCAACCACTTTCTTCGTCATACTCCTAGTCATCACACAACTAGGAAACAGATACGGGTAGTCTTTTCAAGTTCAGTCGTAGGACTATACTTCAATGGTTGCTCCGTTACAATGGGACAAGGCACTAACGGCGCTCCACCAACCTCATTACCCAGCAGGACGTCTACTCCTTCGACAGCCAATGAATCCTTTACCGCAAAAGCAACATGACCTGTTACCAACTCACATGACAGTTTCAAATGGCAAATAGGGGTAACCTCCTTACCTCCTATTCCCTTCAAAATGACCGAGTCTCCTGCGAGAGACTGTTCTACCAACGGGTGTACACCTCGTGTCACTACACTATGGTTATAACCAGTGTCACGCAATATCTTAACCGGGATTTGCTCACTCCCATCCATTGCTGCTCTCATACCTTCATAAATATATGGTTTACAGGCATCGACGCTGTTTGGGTTTGTCCTGTTCGTCGTGTAAATATTAGCTGGTTTATTTTCCTCTTCGTCCTTTCCAGATTGTTTCTTCGTCTTTACATTCTGTGAAGTTGAATTATACTTGGGCGACTGCTTTCGGTTAGTTCAACCACCATTCCTTAATGGTAAGGCCTCTCTTGCCACACTTATAACACACAATATCAATCTTCTGCAAGTCTCTCACGATACTTGAAGGAGGACGATTCAACGATTGTTGCTGTGGTACTATCGCATTCTGCTTTCCAACAGTACAAGTGCTACTTCCGCTGTAACTATTGAACTTGTTCACATAGTTATTACTGAAATGGTTTCCATGGTTCGGCGAATACTTCACACTTGGTCGGAACGACGGTTGAAACTTCATATCCGAAGAGGGTTTATGACTGAAAATATAATCTTCACTCTGTGAAGTGGCTTTAAGTTTCTTCACCTCTCTCTCTCTCAAGAACGTTCGAATTTGTTAAGGAATTCCTTGTAGATATTGTTCCAGCACTATTAATTCTTCTACATCAGCCATCTCTCTCACGTTAGCAGTCTCTATCTATCTCTTAAAACATCGTCGTACCTTATAAGTGTAATCCAGGAAATCTTCTCGTCCTTCAGCAAACTTTGGAATCTTTCATTATAATATTCAGGGGTCATCTGATACACTTGTAGCATGCTCATCTTCACTTCTTGATACTCCTTCCTCTGGTCCTGAGTTTAGGAAAGATAAGCACTGTGTCCTTTCCCAATGAGGACACTCTACAATAACACAGACCATTTATCTTCTGGCCATTCCATCGTCGATGCGACCGTTTCAAAATGTTCGAAGAATTCATCGGGAGCTGCTTCTGTGAATTTTGGAATTAACCTCTGGACGTTCGTCACATTAAATACGGGATTGTGCAAAGCAGGGGTCATCTCTGTCTGTGTTGCTGACTTTGCACGAGCATTCAACAGCTCCAATTCCCTTCCGTGTCTTGCAATTTCTGTTGCCTTCTCTTTTTCTTCTCGTTCTTTCTCTCTTTCTTCTCGTCTTGCTTCTTCTCTCTCTCTTTCTTCCCGTCTTGCAATTTCTCTAGATTCCATTTCCCTCACATGTTTTGCAATCTCTTTGGCTTCTGCAACTCTTTCTTCCTTTCTTCTCTCTCTTTCTTCTTGTTTTACCATCATCTTCAACTTGATAAAATTTTCTTCCGCTGCAATTCGTCAAAAATCAGCCTCTACATTCCTGTCTGCTTTCATTCCTTCGGTTCCTAAGTCAGCTGATCCTTGCTTTACTGTGAATTCTGCTTCAGTTTCCTCCAACAGTTCACGCTACATTCCTGTCTGCTTTCATTCCTTCGGTTCCTAAGTCAGCTGATCCTTGCTTTACTGTGAATTCTGCTTCAGTTTCCTCCAACAGTTCACGAGCTGTTACTATATTTTCTTCCAACAACTTTCCCGAGTTTATCATTGTTTTTAAGGCTAGACACTTGATTTGAGCTTTAATCATTCCAGCTGTTGCATGGCCACCAAATGCAATTAAAACAAAGAGCCACTGAGCCTTAGTTACATTAACTTCTGACAATTCCTGAACATTTGGGTTTTCCAAATACTGTATTTGGATATTATACTGTGCCATCTTGTACTTTTACAAAATATTTTTACCTCTCCAAAAAACTATACCCTAACAATACAAAGAATCCTATCAACACTAAATTATTCAAACCTTTAATGAAAACACAGCCCTATTATCACCAACATTTAAAACAGACTCGCTTGATCCCATGGGTCTGGGCACCAAAAATATTTATTATAGCCCTGAGTCTGGGCACCAAAAATATATTATATATTACAGCTGGAAAATTACATAACCTCCCGAGTTCTAAACTCACCTGTTCGTTTTTACATAAATCTGTTACACTTGAATAATACCCGAGTTCTGAGAAATTATATACCTCCCAGTCGGCAATATACAAAATCACTGAATATCCAAAGGTCTCTTACGTACATTCAAAACAACCTCTTAGATTCTTAGTCAGGGATTACAAGAAAGCTCCGTAAGAAATACTGGTTATCGAAATAATACACACTTTACAAAAATAAATATTCTATAAAAATTTACAATATCAATACCAAAATTTATTACCAAAATGAATCACTCAAAATGTCAAATCTCAACTAAACCTTAGACTAAGACAAGAAAATATTACACCCTAAAAAATATATAATTGCTTGTTTCATTGGAAATTAAATTTTACACAAATATTTAATCTTGATAATTAATGAAAATAGTTAACACTTTAACACTCTAATGATTAAACTCTTATTGAAATTTACATAAAAGTAACTGATAAACTTACGTGTTTTTAGCTCACACGAGGGTTCCGCACAGATAGCAATATAAATACACATCACTGTTTTAACCTAAACTCATAGGGCCCCTTACAAAAATGTATACTAGCAAGTACTTACAGTAATGCAATACTTATGAAATGTCTTTCAAAGGAGTGGTCAATCTTTGAACTCACTACACACGATACATGTTGGATAAAAACTTATTCACTTTCGAAAGGGCACATGCTGAGGAACCTGAAAGAGAGGCAAACTTTGGCTCTTACAAAGGGATAGGCTGGATGTCTTCTGCTGCTATTCCATTCCTGGGGCGTATATACATAAACTTAAAAACTTCTAGATGATTCTAAATAGATTATTCTCGTGGCTTGGGGACAGGCTTAGGGGAGTAACATTTGCCAACTGAGACTATCAAACAGATCTAACCTCGCTTGCAAGGCAACCCTATCCCAGCTAACTCCCCTCTCCCAGCTAACTCAGCCCACCTCCCTCCTTGGAACAATAAAAAAATAAAACTAACTTTGTGGTTTTCAACAACATTCTAAACACGTGGAAAATATAAGAATTGCGTAATCTCTCACACACATGACGCAATACCTCATATAAACATAAAAAAATTACATACGGCCTCGTTCATACCTCATATGGTTGGTACAGAACACTTAATCTAGATTCCATAAGACATCGTAACAAAATACTGTACGTGAAATAAAAAGTTAATTCTTAAAACTAACGTAAATCTTCATACACTGACTTGAATAAGAAATACAATGAAATTATTGGAGAAAGTCTTATGCAATTTAAATACAAATACTTAAAACTACAATAGAGGAACTCATCTTATGAGTTGGCTATACACCTCTTAAATACACAAATGAAATACAGGAATAAAATATTTACTCTACACTAGACCAGCTTAGTAAGAATATATATACTGTATATATATATATATATATATATATATATATATATATATATATATATACATATATATATATATATATACATTTATATATATATATACATTTATATATATACATATATATATATATATATATATATATATATATATATATACATATATATATATATATATATATATATGTACATATATAAAATATATATATATATATATATATATATATATATATATATATATATATAAATAAGCCATATATATTTAAAAAAAAATATATATGGCTTATTTGAATATGAAAAACACGTAAAAATGTGCAAAATTTATCATATATATATATATATATATATATATATATACATATATATATATATACATATATATATATATATATATATATATATACACACACATATATATATATATATATATATATATATATATATACAGTATATATATCCCAAGTATGAGGTAGAAATTTATTTTTATTTGAACCCAATATTGTGTTGATTTTCATCCATATGTATATGTGTATATATATATATATATATATATATATATATATATATATATATATATATATATATATATATATATATATATATATACACATACATACATATATATACATATACATACAGTATACGATATATATATACATATAATGTGTGTGGATGTGTAATGTATGTGCATGCATATTTCTATGCTGAATCTTCTAATTTACATTAACTAACAGAATCACTAGTAAACTAGTATTTCACAAAGAAAATTAATATTATTATACCTTGAGAAGATGACTGGCCTATTTCATCCCCGTCGTACACTGTATGGTGTATAGATGTGGCAAGTCTTAGTGTCCTCAGCTCCTCCTCCAAAGCAGCTAGCTGTGCAAGTGTATTAGCTTCTCGTTCTGCAGCACTTCTGGTTTCTGAACCCTGGTTTGCAAAGGAAATGATTACAATATAAAAGTGTTCCTAAACTTTGGCTTCATGTACTATTTAATAAACTGCTGCTATTTACTCTAAATATACAGAGCTTATCCCTATAAATATTTATCTTCAATCTTCAGATATATCTTGTTCAACTTATAGTCAACTCAGAGTAAATGCAAACTTAGTAACAATAGTTATCTAATAAGCACTTCCATTTATATACTCTACATAGTATTGTGTACGGGAAAAAACATAATTCAAAAGGAACAATATGCAATACTTAAGCATAGGGATTCAATACATTGTTTGGCACTACATCCAAGTTTAAACATGGTTCCTCATCAGATCAATGCAAACCCATGGTTGCCTTTGAAAATATAGAAAAGGCAAAAAAGTAGTCTTCAGATGTTTGGCATCAACCACAGAAACTCAAATTGTAATAAATTGAAATTCCATAAAATTTGTCGATGGAAAAGACTTATAATGCAATAAATTTGTTATATTTAATAAGACTGCATATTTATGAATTAAATATATATATATATATATATATATATATATATATATATATTTAATATATATATAATCTGTATATAATATTTCAATATTTTTCTTTGGTCATAAAACTTGGTTGAAAATTCACTTTGAGGGTTAATATAACAAGCTGCAAACTCATAGTAAACCAAATAGATATCAAAACTCAGTTCAGCCAATGACAAAAATCTATAAATAAATTGTCAGAGCTAGTCTTGAACTAACAGGTGGTAATTTTCAACATTAATTTTAGTGTAGATGATTCAAATAGTCATAAGACCAAAAAAAAATAGCTTAGTCATTGTGATACTCTTTCAGACTCTATTTCATATGTCTAGGAAAACCTTGACAACCATTGATAGTCTAGAGTTTTTCCGATTTTAAAATCCCAAGTTACTTAGTTACCTTTTAATGGTCCAACATATAGTTTTTATTGATGTAATTGAGTATTTTTAGCCTTAAAACTATTGTTTCCTGTCTTCCATATGGTACTATTGTGGTACCCTAGTTAATTTAAATACTTAATTACCATCATTATTAACATTGGAAACAACATAAGTAATGATGATGCAACTCATCCCAATTATTTGCTCTCTGCAAATGCCAAAGAAAGTTTCTCTTGTCCACAATACAAAATGATGAGAAAAAAAAGTTGTGAAAAGAGAGGCTACTGAGGAACCTCAAAATTATGGATATCATAACCAAGGATAGAGGCCAAGTGGTTGTAGCAGAATAGGTTTCAGGGTGAACTCTCTACTATGTACCATATGTAACAGATGGTGTCACAAGATGTGCTATGGATTAAAATATTTATATATGTGAGACTATAAAAATAAAATTCAAAATACTGAAATAAAAAATATGGAATACAGAGGAGCTAGGAACCTGGGAGAAATAATAGGAATTTTATAACCCTAGAGATATATTGGATAGTAAAGCAAGAATGAGAAAGCAGTAACAGCATGGTGGCAGCAGCATGGACGAAATGAAAGAAATAGCTTCAATACTGGCAAATAAAGACATACAATTTGTATATGGGTCAAACACTTAAGAGGAATGTACAAAACTTTTATCCTCTATGCAGCAAAACCATGGGCACTGACCAGGAAAATGGGAAAGATCTTGAACAGGTGTGACCTCAGATTGTTAAGATACAAGGTTGGAGCTAAAAGGGTCGATCTTGTCATGAATGAGAGGGGGAAAGGCTGAAAACTGAGAAAAGATGGGGGTACAGTTGGTCAGAAAAGTACTATATAAATATGGAAAGGGTAGGACAAAGACCTTCAAGATACCCAGGAAATCATGACAAAAGGGGATAAATAAAGATATAAGCCTGATGCAATTATGGGAATGCAGAGCAGTCTACAAGCCATAAGAAAGTGAAAAGAAATCATTTCATGTCTAACCTCATTAAGGTTGGAGCTTACATGGAAATTTTGATGATGATAATAAGCTTTCAATAACTAACGGACTGGCCCTGAAAATAAAGCATCTGTAAAAATAGTTAAAACTCAACGACAATGTAAGCACAAATACATTAATCCAAGGGAGCATAAGAAATGCATGACTCAAATACTGCACTGTTTAAACATGGTGGCCTCTCTAATGAAAGTAAGAATGCCAAAATATTATTTATCATAAAAAGTATCATGTAAGTGTAATATCTTTAGGGCAGGCTTCCTTCAGTGCTCTGCTAATATATTAAGTTCTTGCTAATAGGATATTCTTGGAGGGAGAGCCAGGACAATTGCTTTTGTGAGCATTTGCAAATTATAATCTCTCCAAGCTCCTGAGGATTTTCTCAATCAGAGATTTTCATGAGGGTTCTTGGTAGCTTTGACTAGCTGGCCTTGAGTTTTTTTAAAATTGTATGCAAATCATGGATTTCAATATTCCAAAAGACTGGGTCTGCTTTAGTTAGATGAAGACAAATGTGGCCTTTTGTTCTAATTAATGGAAACCTATGGAAAGCCACATCCCTGCCACACACAGATGCGATACCGTAGCTCCACAGCGCCACCCATGTGCTCCCACCCTAAAAGACTGAGCCATAGCTTGCAACTGCATCAAACAGAAAACAATGAAAAACCAAAGAAGAACCTGTTTTGTGATATTGAAGGGGCAGATGACTTCTCTGGCTTGGGGCCTGGTGACTTTTAAAGCTATTACAGTTTGAAGTAAATTAAATACACAATACAAGCAAACAACAGAACATAACAGCAGGTGAAGCTATGGACTTACAATTGAGATTAATAAGTCATTCAGCAGTAGCTTTTAACAGTGCAGTTGACAATACCACTGAAGAAGACACTGAGGCTTAGGTGGAAGAGGAAGAATGAGACATAAAACACTAGGTTATTAGAGAATGAGATTATCAAGGCTGTGAATAAAAATGCAGGGCCTTCAAAATGATGATGATAATTAGTCAATAACCAGCAGTATGGGTTGCATGTGATCTCATCATAGCACTTATATGTGACATCTAAAGAGGAAGAATTGCTGTAATATCATGAAATGCAATAGTTTTATAACCTCTTTGTCAGCAGCAACTACAAAAGGAACAGACTCCTAATATAGATCTTTAAAGTAGGCCACAGAAAAATAGCCAAACTTCTTTTCTTCCTCTCTCAATGCTAGACCCTAGCCTTTCTGACACTTCCTAAGTCTTTGGAATAAATATCTGGAATTCAATAAGCAGAGTTATCAAAGAGTCTCTTGTCACTCCCCCAACCACGAATAGAATTAAGCAATTCAAGCTGTGAATAAATATTATTGGGCCACCAATATATGATATAGCAATATTATACATCTTCTATATCTAAGAAAGATAAGAATAATTTGGACATAATTGAATACTTATCTAAAAGTAATGAATTAAATTATAGGTCAAACAATGGTATCATAGATCCAGTGTCCGGAAAGGTCACTATTTATACTAGCCTATGAGGGCATTCAGGGTTTAATGGACTCTAGGTTTTACTAACAAGTAGACTCCCAATAAGCTTATGTCTGTTAAAATGTGGTGCTACTCTATATATTGAAACCACTAAAAAGATTAGCTATGGAGAGATGGAATGAACTCTTTCCGACTATCTTTCTCCCTGCACCAATTTACTGTTCACATTTCCTCACCTAACTCAAATAACATCAGTTATGTTGATGAGACAGAATTTTGAGGTCAAGATCAGTCCTCTAGACCCTCTAACACTGAATCACTCGAACAAATCATGTTCAGGCAAAGACATATACTGGCATAAGGAATCGTTCTCTATGTTAACCTCACTTCTGTTGGTTGTGCAGAGTTGGGGTCCATATCCTGTCTCCTATACCTTTCAAACCATAAGCACACTTGTGTTGTGGCTATTGCTATCATAAGGTGGCTTTAACTAATCCAATTAAA
Source organism: Palaemon carinicauda (assembly GCF_036898095.1). Classification (NCBI taxonomy): domain Eukaryota; kingdom Metazoa; phylum Arthropoda; class Malacostraca; order Decapoda; family Palaemonidae; genus Palaemon; species Palaemon carinicauda. The sequence continues at coordinate 86,199,781 of NC_090746.1, forward strand.
CCAACTTACCAGCATAATTTGTCTTTTAAGAAAGAAGTCACTAAAAACACACTGCTCTCAATTGCAAACATCAGTTCCATGACCAGATACTTGTTTTAATAAAATAGTTGAACTGTGATGTGACAATAACTTAAAATTCAAATTGTTGAACCTTCCAAAGTGAGTCAATGGTAATACAGTATAGCCTTCCAATACAGCATACACTAGGTTTCTTTAAAAAATGTAAGTGTAGCTTCAAAGTAAATTTTAAATGTTTTGTAAATATATCAATAAATACCATAAAAATAATCTTGAAATATCTATACAATAACCTGCCAACATATTTTTTCATATAACTAAAAAAAATTAAATAACAAGTAGGTAACAAACCTAAATTTCCTGAAACTTACATTTCAATGTTAAACTCATGGATTAATTCACCTGTGCCCAGTCTGATGGGTTGGCACAGAGGATCTAATATCAAGGAAGTGGTTTATCAAGTGGAGTGTAAAAAAAAATTTATTTGTTCTAAAACATTACCTGTATGATGGACATCCCTCGCTAATGATCAAATGCAAGGATTATCCATATACATGTTTTGTGCATAACATCTATTTAAAAGTATATTCTGCAGGTAAAGTACAATATTATATGTTTATTCTTGATATCATCCAGTAAGTGCCAGTCTTTAACAACCTGTTCCTACAAAGGTATGCAGATTGAGGGTACCAAGCTCCTGAGGTATGGTAAGTAATACAACTAAGGTTGACATGTGTCATGTTCCCCCTCCCTTATATTACCAAAGATCTTTACAGTATGGGAACACTATACTTACCATTACGGAGCTTGGCAGTAGTAGCTTCACCCACTGTCACTTGTCACGTCACAATCGTGTCATGTAGCTGCATTATTTGATTTTGAAAACATGGTCAGTTTTGTTTCCTTTTAATTCAAATCAATTGATTGGTTACAGCAACGGTGGATTTATCAAGTTGAAATTAACGTTTTGATGATTATCCAAAAAAAAATAAATGTATATTAAACAGTATCGCTCTCTGAAACTGACAAAGATACAGTATACAGTAGTACACTACTAAAATGTGATTAGGAAGATCATTCCACAACTTGGTCACATATTTTTTTAGTTTTTAAGAGAAAATCCTATTATAATCCTGATATATATACACACATTATATATATATATATATATATATATATATATACATACAGTATATCCATACTGTGTATATATATATATATATATATATATATATATATATATATATATATATATATATATATAATATATATATATGTATATATATATATATATATATATATATATATATATATATATATATAATGCAGATATGAATAAAACAACCCTATCTCAGGATTCAGTCACCAGTGGCAGTGGAACAATGAATGCCCAAGGTGGTGGGCAGATTTGTCTCAATGTATGAATGAGTTGCTAAAAACTTTTGGACTAGAACAGGTTACCTTTGAAAACTGAATTTTGCAACATACCATATTGGGACCTTGTCTAGGGAAGAAATTTATTGTTGTGTTACTAGAGGAGCTAAAAGAAATAAATTGGGATTTCATAGCATTGAGTGAAATTATAAGAACTAGGGAATCTTATATAGAATTGAAAGACAGTTCTATATTTTGCTTCAGAGAACATGAAAGGAATAAAGAAAAGGGAATGTTTTCTTATTAATAAAGATCTTGCAAGTAACATATAAGAATTTAGTAGTATTGGTGATATAATTACAGGATTATTGAAAAAATAAATAAGTAAAAACTGAAAATTATTCAAACAAATACACCAACATCACAGGAAGAAACAGAAACATTTTATGAAGATCATGAGATAACTTCGATAAACACTAGGCTCAATTTACATTTGTTTTTGGAGATTTCAATGCTAAAAGCAGGTCAAAAGAAGGGAGGAGAATCAGCAGTAGGTAAATTTGGAGTAGGCACATGACATGACAGATGAGACATACTTGTAGAATTTGCTGAAAGAAACAATCTTTAAATTATGAACACCTTTTTTTACAATAAGGAAGAAAGAATGTAGATGGGGAGAAGCCCAAATGGAGAAGCAAAAAATAAAATTGATTTTATTTTCATTGAAAAAGTTGATTTAGTTAAAGATGTAATAGTGTTACAGAAGTTAAATTCATATAACCAAAGAATGAGGAGAAATAAAATTTGTCTAGATATTTGGAAAGAGAAAAACTAATTTAAAAAAAGTAATACAAAATAGGTGCTCCCGGCCACATGATTAAATGGAAGCACATATAGAAGAAATTAACTGTAATTTAATAATATTTGTATTGGAATCAACACAAGAGAAAATTTCCTAAAGAAGATCAATGAAAACTACTAGAAAACTCTAAGAAACCTTATCTAATAATGAAAAGATTGGAAATGAAGGCAAAATCCAAATTATGGAATAAAATTAGCAAAACTATCCCAAATAATAAACAAACTAAAAATCCAAGACATTTGTAAACACAATCAGATCAAAACTGAGGAGAAAAGGGAAGGAAGAAGGATCAAACTGATGAAAAGAAGACTTGGAACAGGGGGCCATTGAAAATTAAAATATTATCAACAAAAGAGATGGAGTGATAAAAATTGCAGCAGATTTCTGTAAAACGATTTACAATAGTGATGTTAAGAAATAACTTTGCCAAAAGAAATAAATGAAACACCTGAACTGGTACCAAAACTAACAGTAGAAGTAAGGAAAGCATTAAAAGATATGAAAAGAGAAAAATCAGCAGGAGTGGATGGCCCAACAATTGATTTAATAATCGATGGAGGATATTTCATAGTAGTAAAACTTGGTGAACTTTACGTAAACTGTTTGCAAGAATGCTATATGCCCACAGCGTGGAAAAACTTGATCATTAAATAAATTTATAAAAACGGACGTTCAAAAGACCTGAAGGATTACTGCCCAGTAAATTTACTTTCAATAATAAGGTTCAATAGAAAGACAGCTAGACTTTAATCAACCAGGAAAGCAGGCAGGCTTTAGAAGTGGAAGTGGGTACTCAACTAACCATACCCATATAATTATTCAGCTAATGTAAAAATAAAGAGTATGACAAACCACATGTATGGCATTTATAGACTATGAGAAAGCTTTTCAATCAGTCAAAACCTCAGCAGTAATGAAAACCCTTCAAAGAAAAGGAATAGAGGAATCTTACATTAACACACTTGAAGATATCTATAAGGGAAGTACAGCAATAATACTACATAAAGATTTTGAACAAATTCTGATTGTGAAAGGAGTTAGATTATTCAGTGTGCCAAGAAGAATTTCAAGAATTTAGTTTGGGAAAATATAGGAATAAGCAATAATGGGGAATACCTTAACAACTTGAGATTTGCAGATGGCACAGTTCTGTTTAGTGAATCATGGGAGAATTGATAGAGATGATACATGATTTGAATAGAGAAAGCAGAAATGTAGAAATGAAAGTGAATATGAATAAAACTAAGATATTGTTCAATGATAATGCAGAAAAAACTTCGAGTTATGGATGAACCCTCAAGAGTTTACTAATGAACGTACATACTTAGGACAGACAGTAAGTGTTTCCCCAGAATATGAGACCGAAATTAAAAGAAGGATGGGCTTGAGATGGAGAGCTTTTGGTAAAAAAAAAAAGTTAATGAGAAGTAAATTGCCATTTTCTACAAGAAAAATATTTAATGAGATAGTCCTACAAGTTTTAACTTATGCATCAGAAACTTGGAGCCTTAGAGCATAAGGTAGTTACAACTCAAAGAGCTATGGAAAGACTAATGATGGGATTAACACTCGAGAAAAAAAAGAAAAAAAAGAAATAAAAAATGAGTAACATGGATATGAGAGTAAACTAAAGTAGAGGTGTTCAATGTAAAGTTACTTATAAGCCCATTAGACAAAGACAATGATTAATTTAACAAAGACATCAAGGGATACTTTTGAATCCTTAGGAGTTGACACCTAAATTCAAATGCCCATCTCTACCTTATCTATATGGGGAAATCAAAATTTACAAAGAAACTTTCCTAAGGTCTTGCACTTACAAATTATTCAAATGGTTAGTCAGTCAGCTGTCACTTATTCTTGGACCTATATCTGGATGATCTGTGAAAAATAATGAAGATTCTATTTGTAGGGTAAGGAGGTTTTATTTTAATTATGATATAAAGTTAATAAGCTTTGAGGTTAAATCATTATTTACGAAAGTACCAGAGGATGACTTACTAGAGTTGCTTGAAGACAAACTAGTCAAACATACTATTATTGTTGATACTAACTCTATTCTTAACTTATAATGTTGTCTGTAAAAGGCTGTCGGTTTACTCCTCTATCTCCATTGTCAAGTAATATTGACATGTTATATTTTGAGACAAAGCACCTACCCAGAATTCAACCCTAAGGTATTTTTTGAGTCAGGTACGTTGACGATACATTTTGTGCTTGGTCCATTGATTAGAATTTGTACAATCTATTGAGTTTTCATTATAAATCAAAGTCAATAACAAGCTGCTGTTTTTAGATGTTTTACTTCACAAGCTGCTGTTTTTAGATGTTTTACTTCAGTGTACAGTATAGAAAAATCATTAATGTTAATTCCTGTATACATTTTTATTCCAATCATCATCCATCATTCAAAATGATAGTTTTCTCAATCATCATCCATCAACCAAAATGATGGTTTTCTCAATCATCATCCATCAACCAAAATTATGGTTTTCTCATCAATGTTTTTACGGCAACTGCGGGTTAAGTTTCCCTTATTTCCTTGAAGCTGAGCTTCAGAAAATTTATGAAATATCATCAATTCTAAAAGTATCCATCCCATTTCATACACAAAGCATGTCAAAAAGCAAGGAAAGCTATTTATGTATTTGTTTCCAACAATAATTTTAAGGTGGATAAACTCCTTGTTTTACTTTTTTTTATTTAAACAGTTTGTACCCCTACTGGGAATATTAAAATCATTTGGAATGAATGTTATTTTTTGAAACAGCACACTGAAGAATAACTTAAACAAAAACTCTCCAAAGCAGACAAAAGGCTGTAGAGTATTTACAAAATTCCTTGCACTCACTGTGAAAAAATAATATACGGGGCAAATGGGAAAAGCCATAGAAACAAAATAGAAACAACATAAATAAATTATAATGTACGAACGGTTAATATTGCTAACACCCTCTTTCAACATATGAATGATTGCAACTATGCTATCATTTGGAAAGCTGCAAAGGAACTTATATTTTGTAACAATATTGTTAAGAGAAAAATAATTGAAACATGCTTGATCAAGAAAATATTTGAAGAACTATCTAACACCAGCCCAAGCATGTACAAATTGGAAGAATTAGTGGTAAAATTTTATTTCAAACAATTACTGTAGTTTATAAATAGTTTGGTTATTCCTGTTCTGCTTGTACATCATCACAGAGGTTTCTTTGTACTCTAAATGTATTTTCAAATCATAAGACCTTGAAGAGGTGTAATAATAACATGAAAATGTTCGGTCAATTCTTTGTTTCCTTTTTCCTCCCAGTCTACTGTCATCTTGAGACATATATACATACATACTGTACATACATATATATATATATATATATATATATATATATATATATATATATATATATATATATATATATATATATGCACACACACACACATATATATATTATATATATATATATATATATATATATATATATATATATATATATATATATATATATATATAGATAGATAGAGATATAGAAATATATATACAGATATAGATATATCTATAGATATACAAATATATATATATATATATATATATATATATATATATATATATATATATATATATATATATATATATATATATATATATGCGTAAAAATCACAGGAAAACGTGATGCTCAGATGCAGAAGAACCACAGGGAAAAAGAAAATACGAAATATACGCTTAAGTCCTGACTAGTTTCGTGATACTTCCTCTGAGGAAGTATCACGAAACTAGTCAGGACTTAAGCGTATATTTCGTATTTTCATTTTCCCTGTGGTTCTTCTGCATATATATATATATATATATATATATATATATATATATATATATATATATATATATATATATATATATATATATATATATATATATATATATACAGTATATAATATATATTTATAAAGGATTTTGAGTGAAGCGAAAAATCTATTTTTGGGCGAGATTGCCATGTCGTCCTGATGGAAGTTCCTAAAGTAGCTTCCTAAGGGATATATGTTACTATAGTGATATTCCCAGAGAATTCAACTTTCAGGTCCCAGAATTCTAACTCCTGGAGCGAATATCCTTAAAATTTCTCTCAAGGATATCGCATACCAGAGGACGTATTCTTGACACGCCACATAGGAATCTGCACCCCTAATAACATTCACGCTTCAAGGGGAACATGGCAGAATAGAAGGGGGCCCGTAACAAGGTTACCCCCGTTCTCGTACTACTGTTGACCATCACCACAGCGCCATTCCCAAGATGGCGGACATTCCTTGTAGCATTGAGCGTGGTGCTACAGATACAGTGCCTCAGGGAGGGAAACTGTGAAGATCTTTTCTTTTTAGAAAAGAAGGGTGGGTCCATCAGGACGACATGGCGATCTCACCCAAAAATAGATTTTTTGCTTCGCTCAAAATCCGTTTTTTGGGCTCAAGCCATGTCGTCCTGATGGAAGTTTACCAGACCATCAATGTATCTGTGGATTTTCATTGGTGCCTTAACCTTGGGACAACCTTTCTATGATCATTTGGATTAATCGAGACAAATGACGTTACTGTTATCCGTCATTATCACTAATCATACACGATGTTAGTGCTTCCTGCCCCCTACAGGGAAGAGTCATTCTAGACAGTAGAAAAAGGGGTCTCAAGGTAAGCATATATTGTATGAACAAACTTAAGTATACACTGGATGTACAAACCGTCTCGTAGTTTGTGAATATTACCAAATACTTATCAGTGTTTCTTATATCCATTGTTTGTGAGCATACAAATATATGAAGAGTACATACTCTGGACTTATAATCATGCAATTGTCGGGTGAATTAGGACGCAATTACATTCTAATAGACATTTATTTTCAATAAATGACTAAGTACATTAGCAAGTAAAACGAATGTAGCATGATAACAGAACTATACATGTAACATGTACAGAGATTATCTTTTCTTTCTTGGGAAGAAAGAAATGATGAGTGCCACTCTCAGATTGAAGAAAATTTATAACAATTTCTCTTCATAATTCCTGTACTAGTTACTTCTATTGGCACTGTGTACTACGTACACACGGCACTTGTGCTATCTGTATAATTCCACACCTGGGATTTTGAACAGAGCTAGTGTCACCATGGTAACACTTAATCAAAGGAGGTCACACTAAGAGAGATGACCCCTTCTCCCTATAATTGACAGTCCCAGTTAATTAGCTGTTCATCGTAGAATTAGACGGCAGGTTAAATATTCTACCCGACGTCGCCACATACTGCTTCAGTTCATGGACTTGCTTAGCATAGTGTTTGTAGAACACTCTGGATTATTCTCATCCAGTATATGCGTGAGGACATTTGAAGTCCCAGACCATTAACTGTTTATAACAGTAATTGGGGGACAGGTTTTAACCCTTTAACCCCCAGCCTATTTGGAAATTTCCAACCCTTAACCCCCAGGGGGTTATTTTTTTCCCAGCACATTTTGCAGTATATTCTTTTTAAATTGCTCTAACAGCCTTAATTTTTGTCATAGAGAGGTCAGGTTGGTCTCATTCTCTTGGAAAATGCCTGATTTTTTTTCAAAAAATTATCAAAAATATGAAAAAAATAATTTTTATAGCATTTCTTTGCAAGGACGTACCGTTACGTCCATGGGGGTAAAGGGATGGCTTTTGTGAAACGTACCAGTACGTCCTTTGGGGGTAAAAGGGTTAATACACTACCTGCCGCCACTACAAAGTGCTTCAGTTCGTGGACCTGTTTCGAATAGTGTTTGTAAAACACTCTGGATGATTTCCATCCGGTGTATGAACGAAGACGCTCAAAGTCCATATACTGAAAGAAGTTCAGTGATGAAGCAATCTTTCTCGGATCATGACCTGCGGGAGTACTGTCAGGATCCGCTCTACGAATAAAGTAGGTGACCTTCGCCCTCAGTTGTTTTAGGGATAAGTTTGATCCAGAGGTTTCTCCTTTAAAGAGCTGTCCTCCCCTGAAGTCTGAAGTTCTACGAAGATAGACCTTTAGACACTCTACCGGACATAGAGAGACATCTTCCTTCAGAGGGCAGATTCTCCAGGGACCCCACCTTTTAGTGGGTAGCTCATTCTTAGCGAGAAAGGATGGATCAGGGAAGAGATTCAGTTCTCCTGTTTCTGCTAACTGAATGTGGCCCTCATCTCTAGATAGGGCCACTATTTCACTAACTCTAGCCCCTGAGGCTATAGCGAACAGAAAAATAACCTTTTGGGTTAGATCCTTAATCAAACAATCTTCCTTGTTCATGGATGAGGCATAATGTAGGACCTTGTCCAAAGACCAAGAGATGGACTTTGGTGGTGCTAAAGGCCTAAGCCTTGCACATGCCTTCGGGATCTTATTAAAGATCTCATTCGCCAAGTCCACTTGAAAGGCATATAGAAGAGGTCTAGTCAAGGCTGACTTGGACATAGTTATCGTGTTGGCCGCCAAACCTTGGTTATGATGATGGATAAAGAAGAACATACAAAGTTCATTGAAATCTCTTTCGGTCCTTTTGCTTTTACAAAAGCAACCCACTTTTTCCATGATGACTCATATTGTATTCTTCTAAGAATTCTAAATTGCCTTGTGAGATCCTAAACCTTTTCTTAACCGCTAGGGCAAGAAAATCATGCAATGAAGGGTTCGGGTTCTCTGTGATAAATCGAAGGCAATTAATCTCTGAACCTTCTTCCGAAGTCGATCTGGGTTCAGAGCTAGGGACAGCCTCAGCCTCCGTTCCTTCCTCAAGGAGGACAGATTGCTCTTGGGCTACCTGGGAGTCAACAGAGCTACTCCTACCTGGAAGGATCTCAGCATGTTGAGGACTCTCAGCAGGTGATTGAATGGGATGAACTGGAAATCCTAAGTCTATCCCTTCCATTTCAGAGACATGATGTCTATCATTTTTATTAGAGGATCCTCGTATGGGGCTACGTATCGAGGTAGTTCCTTGACGACGCTCGTAATGAAGAGGTTGGACTGCAGTTCGGGGACTTGTTCCCATCTGGGAGAGAATAGGTCTGCGTCCGTGGACCATTCCAACTCTATCGGCTTGAGCCCGAGTAGAGCATCCACTGTCACATTGCGGATTGGTTGTACATAAACTGCTTACAGGTGCCATCCCTTTAGATAAGGGATGGTTAACTACACCTAGACTGTATGAGACGTTCTCTAGCATCGTCAATTGCAGCGTCTCGTTATCGCTTCGGAGTCCCAGGTCAGCCGTAGACAATCTGATCTGTCTGGAGAGAGTTTCTCCACTCGTGACTGGACCAACATGGTCTTGGGACTTTCGGGCCTTGACCTTCGTTAGGGAAGCGATTAAGGAAGGACCAATATCGGACTCTTAAGACCTCTTCGAGCGTTTGATGCTTGTTTTCTCCAGACTCTCAATGCATCTTGCATCAGTGCTCTTAGCACTGGACCTGTCTCTATTGCGAACTGGAGAGAGATCAGAGCTCCTCCCTGTTCGCATTTTGGGAATCTGACTGATTACCAGAGTCTCTTGACAGACCTTGCCATCTCCTTTTACACTCCCAAGGGAAAGCAGAGTTGGTGTGACCACAGGCTTCAATGGCTTTTTCGTCATTGCAACCTTTGAGCTGGAGAGAATCGAGACTTTTTAAAGCTTATCTTGCATCCGCGATGTTCCGGGGACCGGATCATTTCCTTGGATGTTCATAGACCAGCCACCTTGGGTGCTGCCCACCCCAGCCTCTCGTCCAGGAACGTTGTTGCCTGAACCTTTCCTAGGCTTAATTATTGCGTGACTGTGCCTGCCAATATCATGGAGATACCTAGGACTGTGTCTAGTCTGACGAGTATCTTTCCTACGAAGTATGTCACTTCGTGTGACTTGAATCCTAGATAGGAGGGGAGAGGGTGATTGACTAGAAGTTGCCATTAGACGACTTTCAGGTCTGGTAAGACTACAGGCACCCTTTTTTGCAACGGGGTCCTTATGTTCAGGAGGATAAACATTTTGAACTCATTGTTTTATTTGGACTTGTTGAGTGGCGACAAGTCCCGAATGACTCTGAATTTTCTTGAGTCCTTCTCATAGACACACAACGGCCTTCCCTGGAATTCGGTGGACTATAGTTTCCTTACCACCTGTATGCTCTAGAGCTCTCAGGTAAACTACTCCAGGAGGGTTTTGGATTATAGGAGGAGTTGAGGAAATGGTGGTAGAGACATCTCCACCTCTCATCTTAGTCCCATCTTGATTAGGCCATGGACCCAAGGATCGAAGGTCCAGCGATCCTAAAGTAACCTCCCTCCTACTACAAGAATTTCTATGCTTCGACTGATCAGTACGAATATAGTTTTGACCACCTGCCTGTGGCAGCACGGTCACTACAACTGTGGTATGTTGTTGGACAGCTCAAAATGGATGTCCAGACCTTTCCATCTTCCTCTTAGGTTGGGGACCCACAACCTTAGAAGATTCTCTTTTTGAAAGGATGCCTCACTTTTGGAGAAGTGCTACTTTCTTCGTGGTGGCGTTCTTAATCACTTTCCTGACTACCTCGTCTGGAAAGAGGTCTTTACCCCAGATGTTGGAAGATATTAGCTTCTTTGTTTTGTGTTTCGCTGTCGCGTTAGCTAACACAAACTCTCTACACGTTCTTCTAGCCTTTATAAAGGCATAAAGGTCTTTTACCAATGTAGCCATATGTATTTTGGCTAAGACCTTTGAGCATGTCTGGGGTATCTTGATGAGCTGAACAGAACTCTATGTAGTTTTGTAGAGATAGGGAGGCTGCAAGTCTCTCCTTTGTTTCTTGTTCATCCTGTAAGAGAAACTCAGATAATTTAGGGAGATTTTCCTTAAATTGTCGACTGGCAACATTGGCCTCAAGTCTTCCTACTGAAAAGGTTAAATGAGCTTCCTTCCAGTTCTTCTTCTGACTGGGAAAGGCTAGTACAGAGGCTCTCACTCCTTGAGTGTAGGATACGGTTTACCTGCCTCTAGTGCCTCGGTGACATATTTAAATGCCTTCTCCGTAAAGGGGAATGAAATTGAAGCAGGAGCATGAAAGGAAGAGTGCCTGTTACCTGGTGTGGATACCTTCGACACCGAGTAACCCACCTTTTCTATGCTACTTGATAGGATAACCTGTGCTTTATCATGGTCGAGAATCATAACCTCCTTTGATTCCGTTCCTTTTCCTGAACTTGGTTCATCCTTCAGTCTAATGAAACAGTTCGGGAAAGCGTCAAAGCTTGGCCAAAACTGGATTTTGTCCAAAGGAACAGCACCCATCTTCTCCGAGATGTAGAGTTTGCCGTTTAAAATCGGCATCAGCTCTGCAAACCTCCAGGGATTGGTTTTGGAGCATGTCGGAAGGTCTTGATCTATGGGTCGTTTGTACGAACCCTGAGGAGCGACAAGTGGAGCTTTACTAGGCTCTACATTCTATTTCGCTTCCTGCTTTGCGCTCTGTTTGCACAAGTTTTCTACTAGATTCCTCACTTGGGTCCATAACTGGTCCATTCCATCTAATAGAGGGATAGAAGGCGGAGATATCAATGTCGCCGGCTCTAGTGCCGGTTTGGACGGAGACAATTCCAACCTGACATTCTCCCCTTCTTCCCGTGGGTGCTTTCTGCTCTCCTTCCCAAAGGTTATCTGGCCGTCGGGAGATGTACCTCGTATCTGGGGTACCACTATTTCCTTACTTGCTGTTGGAAATAGTAACCTGCGCATCTTGTCATTAGGTAGTTAAGGTCCCGGAGAGATTTTCTGAAACCCTCTCACCCAGTTGTGTAGCTCGAAACGAGCTGCATCCCTAGTCTCTACCGACTTGGGATTCTTGAAACCCTCGGACAATAGGGCCTGACATACTTTGCAGGCCTGCGGGTTCCAATACTGCAGGGGTTCGGAAATAATATTGCAGGGGGCATGAAACCTGCATGCATTATGTCCGTAAAAACACTTAATCTTAGTTTTGCAGAAGACTGCAACACATGACATCTGGTGTTCCTCCTGTAAAGAAAGGAAAACAGAATGAGTATACGATTGATTATTTCACTGATAACCAATATATCAAAAGTCATATCTTAACAGAATATCTTAGGATAGCAAGCTATAAAGGGATAGTAGGAGACACATACTTGTGTATCCCCTGCAAGCAAATGCTGATACCTCCCCTCAGTATTAAATGTGAGGAATTCCCTTTTACAAAGAAACTCCAACTGAAAAAGGGGTTTTTCTAACCCCTAGGGATAGAGAAGTATATACTTCACTGTCCCTTTCATTCTAAATACTTTGGGGTACGGATGACTGATTTCTCAATCAGCTTAATGAAGAAACACTATTCCTTCAATATAAGAGCGGAGGCAGCATAAGCTCGCATGAGGGTACCCAAAATATGTTAGAAATAATTACAGTATAATCATACTGTAGTTTTCTATTTGCAGTATGCACTATATTGCAATTTACTGGCTACTGTATAATTATATATAGTGTGATCCAGCCAATGTGTTGCCTTTATGGCAAGCAACTGACTGTACGGTCCAGCTGGCATGATGCCAACTGGACTGGGGAAAATGAAAGACATATTTGTGTATCCCACCCAACCTATTTTGTTGTGACCTCCCTTACAAAATTAAAACAGAGTTTCCTGATCATGGAGACTTAAGGATAAGGGCTCTGCCCTTTAAGGGTTAGGAGTGCAACCTCCAGTCCTTAAAAAATTTTAATATTGCAGGGTAATCTGAAGACTGATTTCTAAACAGAATATTGAAGAAATTAAATTCTTTCAATATGAGATTGGGTTCCACAAATATTTGGGTAGGATACTCAAAATATATTGTAAAAACACTACTAGTATAATAAATACAGAAGCTTTCTATTTGCAGTATATTCTATACTGCAAATATACTAACTACCTGTATAAACATATACTGTAGTTCAGCCGGCATGTCATCGGCATAGCTAGCTAACGCCGGCAAATCCAGCCAGCTAGCTAAAAGAGAGAGAGATAGCATGGAGAACAGGCTACCTAATACTGTGTATATATACAGTAAAAAAGGGATGTAAAAGTCTAATTTTACTGCCTTTCTCCAGAAAGAAGGTTCAAATGGAAGGGGAGAATATAACATTCTATCTTCCATCCAGCTACAGTACTGTCGCCAGCAAGGTTATGTCTATACCCTGCTGGCTGGCATTATCAGTACAGTCGGCGTGCTGCCGGCTGAGTCAGAACCAATCTGTGCCGGCCTGGTAGGCAGCACCCCGGCAGCAGCCACTGTTGCTAGCAGTTCAAGGGAGAACTGAAGAACTTTGGTAACAGCAGGGACTTCCCACTCACAGCCAACATGGCCAGCAGCTGCCCTGGTTGCCTCCCAGCAGCCACCATGACTGCCGGCCGGCAGCTGACATGGCCGGCAGCTCGCAGATGTCATGACTGCCGGCCAGCAGCTGTCAACTGCTAAAGAGGGGGAGTTTGGTCGATCCTGGCAACCCACCGGCAACAGTAAGGTTGCTGGGATTCGCCAACATAAAGGGATAGAAGGGAAGGGAAAAGAGGGTCCTGTGAAAGGTACAGCAGGAGCCGGCCGTAGCCTGTCCTGCCTCACCTAACAAAACTCCGTTCCTGTATTAGAAGTATCCCATGTGGCTAAAGAATTCTATTCCTTAGCCTAGGGTTAGATTAATACAATAAAGAGGATGGCAGCACCCTCGCCACCACCTCTAAATGGTAAGGAAACGGGGTTCTAGTGCCAGTATCCCCTAAGCAGTAGAAGAATTCTATTCTTCAGCCTAGGGTCCACTAACACAGGACTAGTCTGCTAGGTCACAGGGAGAAGGGTCATATCGTACAGACCCTTCAGGAGTGGCCTAGGGAGGTCTAGCCTCCTATGTCGGCAGCCTAACCTAGCAAAAGAATTCTATTCATCTTGCCAGTCGGCTACCGACTACAGACTAAATACTCTGATAATCTGGCCCAAACTCCAAAAACCTGCATCTGCGGTTACAGGGGAAGGGCAGAAAAAACCGTAGGATAGTCATGCCTGAATTAAAAATTTGAGGCCGACCCACTAAGGTTGTAGCCTAAGGCTACACTCAGAGGGAAGAGGGATTAGCCTTAAATCTCCCTTTTGGAGATGTGTAATGTTTCACCCAATTCTAAGAGATAACTATTTCTGCATAATTGAAATCACAATATACAAGGGTAACCGGGAAATGTCTAAACGTATAATAAAACGCATAGGTTAGGTTACCTAGGCGAGACGAGATCTTGGTTACCTAACTCACCGAAACTCTAACTACAGTATACGATCGACATGGAAAGGAAAATTATGCACATTATAAATATCTTTACAAGAATAGTTTGCCTAAATAGCTTACATAATTAATAATTGATTAATGCTACTATTTACAAACCGGGAAGTCGTTCTGCTAACTAAATAACATGCCTAACGAACGACGGCGGCCATAGCGCCTCCGGTATAGGCTAGCTCTAAACACAATAAATTACTCTAATTTCACTGTGAAACAGGAGCTAAAAATTATTCTTTGTAAAGACCCAATACTCAACTTTCCGAAGGCGAAAGAAGTTGGAGAATGCATAATAAAAATCCTTGGAAATCGATCGAAAAGTTAGATCAACAGGGAACACCACTGAGCAAAATCGCTACAAAATTAGGAATGTCCGCCATCTTGGCAATGGCGCTGTGGTGGTGGTCAACAGTTGTACGAGAACGGGGGTACAGTAACTTTGTTACAGCCGCCCTTCTATTCTGCCACATCCCCCTCCAAGCGTAAACGCTATTAGAGGTGCAGAGTGCTATGTGGCGTGTCAAGAATACGTCCTCTGATATTATGCGATATCCTTGAGAGAAATTTTAAGGACATTCGCTCCAGGAGTTAGAATTCTGGGACCTGAAGGTTGAATTCTCTGGGAATATCACTGTAGTAACATATATCCCTTAGGAAGCTACTTTAGGAGCTTCCATCAGGACGACATGGCTTGAGCCCATTTATTTATAATATATATATATATATATATATATATATATATATATATATATCTATCTATCTATCTATATATATATATATATATATATATATATATATATATATATATATATATATATATATATATATATATACTGTAGATATATATATATATATATATATACATACAGTACCTACCTGTCAGTATATAACTATATGAAGTATAGCCAATATAATTATTTTAATTGCTTAGAGACCTATTGGCTCAGTTTTTGGTTAATGCATTATTCTAAAGCCATGCCAGACACAAAAGTGTTGATTAGTATCAGCCCAAATTTTCTTCAATACTGACACCACGTACCAATACCTAATAATTAGCCAAATACCGAGCCACTGACACATCTTTAGAACAGACCTCTCTTTCAGTAGGTCTTGGAATAGACTCTCATTGTGAGATGTCACAAAACAGATGTCAAATCATCTAACTGGGAAATTTCCAGTACTATACCAGAGACCATACCATAAATATAAACAGGACATTAAAAAAAAAGTCTGAAAGTTATTGAACATGTGTTTAATATTCTCTTTACCATGTCCTATAAGATAATACATTTTTTTATCTAAAGGTATTGTATTTATACTGTAAATTGTCTAAGGAATAAAGATAAGCATCAATAAAGTGTCTAGGGTATAAAAAATCAAATTATATTAAACTTTATTTTTAACTTTGACACCACGAACTTAAAAGCATGTGACATAACACACTCAAGGTTTTTTAATGGTCTATGTTTTTTCTTCATTTTCCTGGTTCACTAAATATTCATGGGACATTCTTCAACTCACTGTCTGCTAAACACTGAGTTTCACAGAGATTTTAAAACAAATATAAGCACAAGATGAAAGTCAAAATATAGTAGGTCTAGAGAACAGGGGAAGGGATTTGCAGAATTTATCCAAACCCAGTCAACGCAGCCTCCTGCAACAACATAAGGTCAGGAACTTTGTCACTTAACAATCAGGTTATTTTGAACAGCATTCTCTTTCTTTTCTATGAAAGGACTGGCAAAATATCAAGAGCAAAAAAAATGTCTACTATATCATGAATGTTAAGGTATGTGAGTCAGTCACTCCTATATAAAATGGTCTATATCTACAGACAGTCCTCAAGTACGAACATCCATTTGCGAACTTCAGATTTACAAACGCAAATCACCGCAAGTCAAAAATCTGTTCAGACTCCGTAGAATTATAATTTTGAAATTAGCACCACTCCCGATTGGTCCTGATGCCGCTGCTGCCACCCAGGCCGGCCAGCACTGACCAGCTTTATTTAAAATCCATTCTGTTTGCTATTGTGATTATTGTAGCTATTTATGTGTATTACCTTCGCAGTATTTTTGCCTTATTATGGTAAATTACAATAACGTTAACTATGGCTGATAGGCAGACTGCTAGTGGTAGTGTAATGAAGCACAAGATTAGTGGTGATAGTGGTAGTAGTGTGAAGAAATGGGAAGCCATTTCAATGGAAATCAAAGTAGCCATTATCAAGAAACCAGATAACAGTGAGATGGCAAATAGTGCGCATTCATATAAAGTAAATCGTTCAACAATTGACATGATTTATAAACTACGACGAGTTATCCGATGACGGCGAATTATCCCAGGTGTTGGCTAACTCGTCTCCATCATACATCCGTCACCGCAAGAAAACGGTTTAAAAAAGTAAATTAAAGTATTTCATGTCTTTCATTTTTTATCTAATATATACAGTATAGTACAATGCACTGTGCTATATATTTCACTGTGGTGGTGGTCGTCAACCGGAGAGAGAGAGAGAGAGAGTATGTGTGTCGCATCCAGCTCAGCTGACCAGCTTAAACTTGTGTTAGACATGACGAACCAAAACAATAAAAATGGCGGCTTCCTTTGCTCCAGCAAATAAAATAATCATCTGCCTTTTATTTCACACTACTCAAATATTCATGAAGTAGATACAGTAAATACAATTTAGTTTCTAACAGAATTTGGAAGGGAAACTATAAAATAACTTCTGTATAATTACTTAAAGCGTAATCTAAACAAATACGGCAGTATCTACACAAACGTACTTCGTGTATATGGCCATTTGTATTTTTCTTTTTTGATAACATAATTCATAATTTACAGTACTATAGACAATAATGTAAGGTGATAAAGTCAAAGATAATTTGTAAAAACATGATTTCATATGAAAGGGGGCTATTTGTTGACTTCTGAAAATTGTAGGCATTTCAGTTAGGCTATGCATATCCTAGGCAAACTTTAACTCTAGGGGTACTTTTTTTATAACAATTTACGAACGCTCTCTCAGTCCCCATTGTGTTCGTTGGTTGAGGACTGTCTGTACATGGGACTGTGTTGGGCTTTGAAAATCTTTGGTGTCTGCGAAATGGCCATACTTCCGGTATTGAATCTAGTATTTGAGATAAATACATATTTCACATCCCGTTGCAAACTGCCACATTTCTTTTTATGCCCCAATTAAGCAATGTGAGCTTTTCTAGACATTGAATATAACTTTGTTTATTTCACAAATAATCATTTCACATACCCAAAGAATGCACACTTCACATGGTCAAACACTCATAAAGGATGGAATTCCCTGAGCAATAACTTCTCCAAGTTCCCATTAAGGGATGAGACAAACTGTCCCTACCTACTACAGTATATATATATATCACAATATCCTTCGTATTCACAATGTTTTAGCACTTATTAGTAAACAAAAACATACCATGAAAGGACCCTGTACTCCATCTCTTGAAAGTGGAATATGAAGGAGACTGGTCCTAGTACTCAACCATGTTATCATGAGTCTCTTCGGGCTTAGCATTTCTATGGCATAAAATTCTATGATAGTGCAGTGCTTGATTTTTACATATTGTACTCTATTTACTTTCCAAGGTGATTCAGGTCTGAAACATAAGAAACATGCAAATAAACAGCTATAAAACTGAAACTATCTTTTAACAGAGCAACAACTTAAATCATACTTTCAAAACTTGCGGTTAGTACATAAGGAGACCCATGCCGATAACAGTGAACAGCTATAGCTCATATACTGAAATTTATACAGTACATATACTGTATATACTACATAGACATAAATTAGGACAAATTGCATTGTAATTATAATAATGATAACTCATAAAACCAAAATAGCCCTATTATTGTTCGCTTTCTTTCACTCCTTTCTCTCGTGGCTTAACAAATCAGTAGACAACAGATCAGTCAATAACAGGCCTGACTGTATTGCAATAATTAAGAGGAATAACTTTCAATGTAGATTACCTGATATTTATTTAGTCATTTAATTATCTTTATTATTTTACATTCACACATTTCAATTTTGATCTATTAGCAACACATTTATTGTATAGAAATTCATAAGATAAAAATCTAAATAATGAGGTATTAACTTTATAGGTTAGCCTACATAATTACCACTGATGATATTTTAACTTTTGACAATTGAATTACACAAAGTTTGTCTGAATTTATCTCTATTAAAAGTATATAGAAGCATAAAAACTCCCTTTGGCACCAAGAATTTTCCTCAGATATCTATTCTGGCTCCGATGAGAAAGATTTTACTGCCTTGTGGTCCGCTATATTTTCTTTCGGTGAAAAGCATCGACTGAAATTAACAAACTCCACCTTGCTTGCTTGAAAAGATGTAGGAGGCATACCTGAAGAGGTTTCACTAGAACTTTATCTGGGTTCCTTAGTTGCACTTTACTTTAACGTTAAGACGAGAAAATTAACCTATTCCCAGATACAGTAACGTTAGAAAGTTCACAGCTACGCCTTAGAGGAGTTGGCCCTCAATTCACATGAAATATGTATTCTCCATCTTGATTATAGCCTTATCACTCAGTTGAAATATGCACTTAGCAAAGTATACATACTTATGCTTTCAGCAGTTGGTTTAATTTTTCTTCATATTCTGCACGGTGCTCTTGTCCTGGTGGAACATTCAATTCCTGAATGCAAATAACATACAGTACCTTCCTTAACTTATTTAGCACCTTTTTTTTTTTTTTTTTTTGTTCTTTAATGATACTGATTTTCTAGTGCTTAGGAGTAGGTTTGGTGAATGAAGTCCTTTGTGGTCATGACAAAAGTTAAACACAAGACAGTAAGCATGCAAGATGAAAAAACTAGAATGGTTACAGGTAGATAGAAGGACAGTGAAGATAGTATGCTGTGGGTTATGCAAGCGAACAAAAATATCAAGAAGCGCAGCAGGCATGATGCAAGTGAAGCGTAATAATCATTACCACAAGATTATCCATTAAAAAAATAATCTATTACAAGAATATAATGAGCCTCCCAGTGAATAATCAAATCCGAAAAACTCCTCTTGGAATATGTCAAGATCCACCAGTCCAGTAAAATTTTATTCCATACTATTAGGAGACATAACCCATGCAGATATGTTAGGTATTGGTTAGATTAGCACTAGTTAGTTTATCAATACAAATTTACTCTTATGCATGTTAGGCTGTTTAATAAAAATTCTTATAGCTAACATACTGTAAACCATCAAAGAAGTGAATCCACAGTTTTAAAGAGTAAATAAGTAAGCTAGCGTACCAGAAAGTCGTGCACGGCAGATATTATTATTATTATTATTATTATTATTATTATTATTATAACTAGCTAAGCTATCACCCTAGTTGGAAAAGTAGGATGATATAAGGCCAAGGACTCTTACAGGGAGAAATAGCCCAGTGAGGAAAGGAAATAGGTAAATAAATAAACTATATGAGAAGTAATGAATAACTTAAAAAATATCTTAAGAACAGCAACAGCATTAAACAGATCTTTCATATATAAACTATTAAAAGACTTATGTACAACATAAAAACATTTGCTGCAAGTTTGAACTTTGGAAGTTCTACCATTTCAACTACCCGATTAGGAAGATTATTCCACAACTTGGTCACAGCTGGAATAAAACTTCTAGAATACTGTGTAGTATTTAGCCTCATGATGGAGAAGTTATGACTACAGTATTAGAAATAATTGCATATCTAGTATTTCAAAGAGGATCGTACTATCCGAAAAAATCCGAATGTAACGGATAGTCAGAGTTATGAAAAATCTTATGCAACATGCATAACAAACTAATTGAACGACTGTGCCAGAGATTAATAACTAGATCAGGAATAATAAATTTAATAGACCGTAAGTTCCTGCCCAACAAATTAAGATGAAAATTAGCAGCTGGAGACCAGATACGAGATAAATACTGGAAACAAGGTAGAATGAAAGAATTAAAACACTTCTTCAGAATAGATTGATCACTGAAAATCTTACTAGACTTTTTCATAAGCCATTTTTTTGTGCATATGAAGAAGAGACAGACCTAATGTGTTTCTCAAAAGTAAATTTGTTATCGAAAATCCCACCTAAAATTTTAAGAGTTACAGAGATAAAGGAACAGTATCAATGGTGAGATCTGGATGTTGAGGACACTCATAGACAAAGCAAGTAAAGAATATCTATCGACCCACTTATTTATCATTCTAAGGTAATACTGTAACAACATTTAGGAACAAAGATCTGTTATTTCCATAATTATCTTGGAATAGAAAATTCTATCAATTGCAAGTGACACCTTGATTACCTCTGCATATAAAATATTACTTTCTCTTTCAGTACTATCCGAGGACCCCATCCTTAGAGAAACCTGCTACCATGCAGCCTCCCCTAAAAAAACTGAACAACAAAGATTCAGATTTATGAAGTCGTCACCTTAACTACCGTGGGAAGAAGGGGAACTATTCCTATTCAAGGGTAATCATGGAAAAGACTAGATTTTAATTTAAAAATCATATCCCCAAATCTTACCTGAGAATATAAAATGCTGAATAATACACTTCCCAGGCAGTGGGAAGGTAATACTGTATATAAATAGGAATTAACTTAATTATCTGTTGAATGCCTGTCAATGCCACAACATCCACAATAATTTCGCAAACATTTGTTCATTTGAAAAAATTCTTAACCAAAATATAATAAACTATAGTACTGTAGTGAAAAGAACTTGATACAAATGTACAGTGAACCCTCGCTACTTCGCGGTTCGACCATCGCGGATTCACCACTTCGCGGATTTTTTTCATAACCCATATATATATACATATTGGTAATAACAAAATCAACATACTGTACTGAATAATCAATATAATCGATGCAAAAACTAACCTATACACATATGTGTACAGTAAATGCGTTTGTTTCTTCATTATGATCAGAGAAACGTAAACAAAACATTGGTTGCCATTTTTTATCGTGCTTTTTGGCGTGTTTAGGAAACGCATGATATAAAATCGCCTTTAATATTTGTGCCTGTTTTAGTTTAGGGTACTGTAGTACATGCATTAAGTGTTCTGTACATTAAAGGGTAGTTTGTTAACAGTACTACGTACAAGGGAAGGTTTTAAAAGTCTGAATATACATGTTAAATAAATAGGTAAATATGGTGTCACTACTTCGTGGATTTTCACCTATCGCGGCCGAGTCTGGAACCTATCTACCGCGATAAACGAGGGTTCACTGTAATCAATATGAAAACCCCATCATTTTCATTATAACAAAATGTAAAACAACAAATTCTCACATTAAATTTTCAACATATAAAGTTAGCTAAACTGTACCTAAATTAATAAAAGATACACTAACAATACAGTCAACCCTCCTTTATCACGGGTTCTTTCTTTATGGTTTCAGTTTTATGCGAACAAGAAAAATGTAATACCTACTAAATAAAAATTATAATTTGTGATAAAATTCACGCTGCGCAATGATTTCAAATAGGCAGCACTCCTTAACACTGGGAGTGCTTCATGCCACTACCTATATCTCAATCCAGCCGGTCCGAGCTCTCTCTGTACAGTGTATATCCCTTTATTATGGTAAAACAATTATAGCTATATTTGAAATAAACCAGATTTTGATCAAATTGGTGTTCCACTTAACTGTATCCAATAATAATGCATGTAATATTCACATTTTAGTATCATTTTATAATTGAAAACAGCCAATTATAATCATATGCATTGTTTACATTCAAATCAGCTGATCAATCCAGCGTAGTTTGCCATCAACCTTAATTTTTGTATCAAATAACTCCCTTATTATTAAGGCATGCTACCGAAGGATATTTCATATTTACTAAAAGAAACAATTATTACTTGATCTATCATTTTCCAATTAGCATACTAATTTCAAGTTTTATTTGAAATACTTCTCTCATATTTTATTTACTTGTACTGTTGTTGAATCGCATAACGTTACCAGGAGTTTCATTCATGTTGCTGATGCACAATATTTTATAGTTTATAGCTCTGTGGTGCTTGATTATATAGCTTAGGAAATTACTTATTATGGCTCTGTGAGAGAGAGAGAGAGAGAGAGAGAGAGAGAGAGAGAGAGAGAGAGAGAGAGAGAGAGAGATAATACTGTAACGAATATAACACATCGGTGCTTATGTAATCTATATTAACTATATATAGTATATATTTTGAATAAATTATGAAATAGAATAACAATACTATTATTGATTTGTATGTACATCAGCTGATCTGCTCACAGCACCCAAAATACTTAGATTGCTAAAATACACCCAAAATTTAAAACAAAGTACATACATGTTTAATTAAAGCAAAATTAACTATCTAAATAATCAATTTTCTAGAATGCAATAATGCTTCTGAAATAAAAAAGAGAGAGAGAGAGAGAGAGAGAGAGAGAGAGAGAGAGAGAGAGAGAGAGAGAGAGAGAGAGAGAGAGAGAGAGAGAGAGAGAGAGAGAGAGAGAGAATCAGCTGTTGAACAGTAATCGAATGCACTGTTTTGCGTTTGCTTCCTTAACAGAAATATTTATAACCGAGATATTTGTTTTTAGTTTATAAAATAAGCTTTATTTCTGTTTAAGAAAGTATGGAAATAAAACAATTTGTGAGTTTCAGCAACGTTTACAACTTCATCAACAAGATTATGTAAGCATACCATCTGCCACCATCTTGGCAAAATACGTTCACCAACTAAAAAATTCTGAAGGAATGTTTTTACTGTAAAGATAAAATTAATTCTTATTTATATTTTATTTAAAAACACAACTACAGCATATCATTATACTGAGCACATTACATGTTGTTAAGTCAATCCTTCCAAACTACTATGTAAGTAGAAAAATTATACGATTATTAAAACACAACAGCTGTTTTGTTTTTATTTGGTTCGGCTATTATAGCTGTATGCGTTTATACAATGCTTATCTTTTATTTTTCTAACCTACTGAAGTAGAAGATGGAATAAATATAATTACCAGGTTACTGCACTGTAGATATAGCATACTGCGCAAGAGATGACACATGAGTTGTGTCATGCTTCAAGAAAACACGTAGGCTATGTTGAGTCATCTAAACGAAAACACGAAACACTTACAGTACAGTTAAGCTGTACTGTAGTGATATTACTGAACATACACTACAGTAACAGCGAGTGTTATATTATGGTATTACTATATAGGAACATCTGTTTTGTTATGCGGAACAGTAAGGGGATGATGACAACTCGGTAAAGCTTTACTTTAGCACAATACTGTACTGTAGTCCTGCTGAGTCGAGTACGTAGTATACATGTATGCACATGTACTGTACACTGTACATATGTCTATAAACTGTGGTAGAAACCAAATGAAAACAATATTAGGCAGTATTTGCTGTGTTAATCATCAGCTCGGGCACCCACTCATGGCAAGGGGCAGTGACTTTTTAGGTTAGGAGGTAGCCCACCATAGTGCGACCAATATTCGCGAAAATTCGCTTATTGCGCCTGTGTCTGTAACCTAACCATCGCGTAAAATGAGGGCCGACTGTAATTATTTAAAACCTCCACTAAAGAAATTACTTGTTAAGACTACATACTGTTATCTTTAAATTTTTATAAAGCCCTATTCAAATAATGATTAGAAAAAAAAGGAATTAATTTTCAAAGTAGTCACAACTTTCTCGACAGATAAATTTTCAAAATAATTAAGATAAGTCACTACTGTTTTGGATATGCTTTGAATTTCAATATAGGTAATGAAAACTTGTTTCAAGTGGCAAAAGCTTGAACTATGAGCTCCTTTAACATGTAGGACAATACAAAATTCACAAAAAAATTGGTACTATAACTCTTATTAGCTAGTCAAATATAATTCATCACTTCTACGCTGTCAAGGCATAAAAAACTATCATTAGGATCCGCGCCCAGTATGTCAGCCAAAGAAGGAAAGTTTTGAATTTGCAAACATATGCCTAGTAAAACAATAAAAGTATAGGAAAAACTAAGCTTTGCAACCTTCAAAATTGCAAAATCGCAGTTAAATTGATTGACCCTCATGGCACTTCCTTATATACAATTACAGTAATTTTACACATTTATCAGTGACTAATCTACAGTGAAAAATTATTACTTGAAATAAGGAAAACAAACTTTCTAATCCTGTTTTGATTGTGATTATTTAGAATGATAAAGATTTCAGATCTTGCCTCTACTCAATTTTTATTCTCTTTTAACTTGTGTAATTACATGGATGTTTCAAAAGTAAAAAATTCTTGTACCTTATTTAATAAATCTTTTAAAGTATTCACTTTTTTTATATACAATAGAATGTCTCATAAGCATTGTTATGGTTCATCATCAAAATCTTCATAAATGCCACAAATATTGGATGTGTTTGAGCATGTAGTATTTACGACATTCAATACTCAATGTTCTCCGGGAACATTTTGTGATCTACCATCACCTATGGAATTGCATTCCACAGTGCGAAGGAGGGGAAATCAGTCATGACTGGCAAGATCTGTTTGTTGGATTCCATCCCTCGACACTCCATCATCATGTCTTCCCCACGTTTTTTTCATTGTTGGATTTGGTAATAAACCCAGGAAGATTGATATTTTGCAGCATTAGATGTTGGGGGCATACTTTATGAGTGAAAAATGAGATTACTGTTTCTCACAAAACCATCTGCAACATAATGAATCCAGTCCATCTTCTGACAGGTGACTGTAAAGCCAAAATAGTGCTTTTTCATCAGTAACCCTAATTTCCTTGTTAGTTGCAAACTCACTTTTGAAGATTCTACATAATTCTGAATCTGTTCATACTTTCTCAGGGCTTGATCTTTGTCTATTCGGAGTTTTGATGATGTGTCACACCCAAGAACTACAAGCAGAAAAAGGATAAATTTAAGAATAAATTCTCCAAGTTGCTTTTAGACATGATAGATCACCCTGATCGTTACTTAGTTGTGGTGGTCTTAAGTTAAAGGATAAAAATACAGCAATAACTCTCTTTACGCTAGTTCAGTACACGTCAGTTCCCACTTTATGCTACTCATCTTGGGTATCATATACAAAAATAAAATCCACCTTATGCTGTATTGAATATTTATTCAATTATAACCACAAAGTATTTTTAAATGATATGAATGAATGCTGCATACAAAAAAAACTATATTATTTCTAGGAACCTCCCCTGATTTTCATAATGCTTCTTCTCCAGAAACTCTGTTTAATTGCCTTTTACAAGTAAAATTTCTAAATTCTGAAATTTTCCTATTTTTCTCCTTTTAATAAGAACATGCATTTAGTATCAGAATGGGCTTTTTAATGTTAAGTGGTAACTGATGCTCCATTCTCTTTGTCTCTTCAGTTTCTTTACTTGCCAGGTACTGATCAGACCTACTCCATTTTATTTACTTATGACTATACATTTCGATGTCTCCCTCTAGAGTGTACACAGGAATTGTTTCTGGAAGTTCATTACCTGGATTCCCTTTGTGTATCGAGGCAGGCAGGGC
This sequence comes from Palaemon carinicauda, assembly GCF_036898095.1. Lineage (NCBI taxonomy): Eukaryota > Metazoa > Arthropoda > Malacostraca > Decapoda > Palaemonidae > Palaemon > Palaemon carinicauda. Next base: position 86,225,941 of record NC_090746.1, read on the forward strand.
TAATAATGTGATTTAATTAATGTTGTGAAAAGTATGTTTCCCTCATGGTACTTCTCAAGTGATAGCACGTTGTAATTGCTGTCAACAAAGTCAACGTGGAAAGTGCTTAAGGGAACGATGTAAATTCAAGGGAAAAGCCAGGGAAGAAGACTAGATTAGTCGATTAAAACGATCAAAATGACAATCCTCCACCTTTAAATAATCCATATAATCAGCCAACTTTTGATAGTAACAGAGCTTTTCTAAGTTCTTCTCCATCACGAGGCTCAATACTACGTAGTACTCTAGAAGTTTTATTCCAGCTGTTACCAAGTTGTGGAATGATCTTCCTAATCGGGTGGTTGAATCAGTAGAACTTCAAAAGTTCAAAGTTGGAGCAAATGCTTTTTTGTTGACCAGGCGGACATGAGTCTTTTTATAGTTTATTTATGACATATTTGTTTTAGATGTTGTTAATAGTTTATATATGACATGTCTGTTTTGACATTGTTACTTATTTTAGAATGATTTATTGTTAATTTGTTCTCTTCAATTATTTATTTCCTTATTTCCTTTCCTCACTGGGCTATTTTTCCCTGTTGGAGCCCCTGGGCTTATAGCATCTTGCTTTTCCAACTAGGGTTGTAGCTTAGATAGTAATAATAATAATAATAATAATAATAATAATAATAATAACTTTCTTTGTTAAAGTTCAGAGACCAGTGACTCCTCTCTTAAAACGGTAACTCTGGTTCTACCCATACCGTTTTCAGTGTTTCTTTCAGTAACAGTTCCTAAAGTTCACTGTGTATTACAGATTAGAAAGCCTTTCACATAACATCATATTCTTCAATTAATTTAGACCCTTCTGCTGTTAAACCCTTGAATGCTACAATCATATCACTCTACAAGACAACTAGATTATGAGTCATTAGACCATATTACTTATATGGATGACTTGGCATATCATATAATTCCCTTGAAAACTGTTAAGGTGAACAAAGTTTCAACTAAAATCAATCGTTTGCATCATATTTTGTTTGCAAATGTGATCATAGTAAATTAAGTAATTAGTACAACATTATATGATTAACATTTAATATTATATCTTATACATCTAATTTGTGATATATTTCATATGTATCTATCATACAGATTTATATAGGAAATATCTATATTTTCTTATAACAACAAAAGTCCATGAAATTCACTCTGGTTGTAAATAAACCAGGATATCAACTAATTTCCCTTTATTTTAACCTAGGATACAGGAATATGAGAGAGGTTACCTCGAAAGTGAGGAATTAGGTAGAATAGGTTGGCCAGAGACCCAGCCAGTTGAGATAATACCGCTAGAGTGTTTTGGGGTCCTTTGACTGGCCAGACAGTATTACATTGGATCCTTCTCTCTCGTTATGGTTCATTTTCTTTCCTTTGCCTACACATACTGTACATTGAATAATCTGGCCTATTCTTTACATATTCTCCTCTGTCCTCATACACCTGACAACAATTGAGATTACCAAACACTTCTTCACCCAAGGGGTTAACTACTGCACTGTAGTTGTTCAGTGGCCACTTTCCTCTTGGTAAGGGTAGAAGAGGCTCTTTAGCTATGGTAAGCAGCTCTTTTAGGAGAAGGACACTCCAAAATCAAACCATTGTTCTCTAGTCTCACGTAGTTCCATAGCCTCTATACCATGGTCTCCCACTATCTTGGAGGAGAGTTCTCTTGCTTGAGGGTACACTCAGGCACTCAATTCTATCTTATGTCTCTCCCTCTTGTTTTAAAGTTTTTATAGTTTAAATAAGAATTGTTTATTTCAATGTTACTGTTCCTGAAACATTCTATTTTTCCTTGTTTCCTTTCCTCACTGGGCTATTTTCCCTGTTGGAGCCCTTGGGCTTATAGCATCCTGCTTTTCCAACTAGGGTTGTAGCTTAGCAAATATGATATTTTAATTATAAAATAAATTTTTGAATATACTTACCCGGTGAATATATAATAGCTGCAACTCTGTTGCTCGACAGACACATACATAAAAAACTCGCGAGCGATCGCTATGCAGGTTGCGGGTGTGCCCACCAGCGCCAACTGTCGGCCAGATACCACTCTCGGATGTAAACAAAACCTTCAATTTCTTCTCATCCCACTGCGTCTCTATTGGGGAGGAAGGGAGGGTCATTTAATTTATATATTCACCGGGTAAGTATATTCAAAAATTTATTTTATAATTAAAATATCATTTTTAAATATTTAACTTAGCCGGTGAATATATAATAGCTGATTCACACCCAAGGAGGTGGGTAGAGACCAGAATTAATTATGTTTACAGCGTATAAGCTAAGAGTTTTTTCATTTTGGCAGTTATCAATATAACAAAACCAAAATAAATAGGTACCTGGTGAGGAAGTTGACTTAGATGATTACTCTGCCTTGTAAGTCCGTCTTCCTCACGGAGCCCAGCGATCCTCTTAGGATGCTGACAGACTCCCAGGAGCTGAAGTATCAAGGGCTGCAACCCATACAACAGGACCTCATCAAACCCCTAATCTGGGCGCTCTCAAGAAATGACTTTGACCACCCGCCAAATCAATCAGGATGCGAAAGGCTTCTTAGCCTTCCGAACAACCCATAAAACAATATTAAAAACATTTCAAGAGACAGATTAAAAGGATATTGGAATTAGGGAAGTGTAGTGGTAGAACCCTCACCCACTACTGCACTCGCTGCAACGAATGGACCCAGTGTGTAGCAGTCCTCGTAAAGAGTCTGGACATCTTTTAAGTAAAATGACGCGAACACTGACTTGTTTCTCCAAGCAGTCGCGTCCATAATACTTTGCAGAGATTTATTTTGCTTGAAGGCCACGGAGGTTGCTATATCTCTAACTTCGTGCGTCTTAACCTTAAGCAAACATCGGTCTTTCTCATTCAAGTGAGAATGAGCTTCTCGTATTAAAAAAATCTGATAAAATATGACAAAGAATTCTTTGACATAGGCAATGAAGGTTTCTTAACTGAGCACCATAATGCCTCAGATTTCCCTCGTAATGACTTAATACGAGCTAAATCGAACTTAAGAGCTCTAACAGGACATAATACTCTTTCCAGTTCGTTGCCTACGATCTCTGATAAGCAAGGAATATCAAAAGATTTAGGCCAAGGACGAGAAGGCAGTTCATTTTTGGCCAGGAAACCAAGTTGAAATGAACAAGTGGCTTTTTTCTGTAGAAAAGCCGATGTTCTTACTGAAGGCATGAAGTTCACTGACCCTTTTAGCCGAAGCCAAGCACACTAGGAAAAGTGTCTTGAGGGTGAGATCCTTCAGGGAGGCTGAATGTAATGGCTCAAACCTGTCTGACATGAGGAACCTTAGGACCACGTCTAAGTTCCATCCAGGAGTTGCCAAACGACGTTCCTTAGAGGTCTCGAAAGACTTAAGGAGATCTTGGAGATCTTTATTGTTGGAAAGATCTAAGCCTTATGTCGAAAGACCGAAGTCAACATGCTCCTGTAGCCCTTAATCGTGGGAGCTGAAAGGGAGCGAACCTTCCTCAGATGTAAAAGAAAATCTGCGATTTGGGCTACAGAGGTACTGGACGAGGACACAGATGCTGACTTGCACCAGTCTCGAAAGACTTCCCACTTCGACTGGTATACTCTAATGGTAGAAGTTCTCCTAGCTCTTGCAATCGCACTGACTGCCTCCTTCGAAAAACCTCTAGCTCTTGAGAGTCTTTCGATAGTGTGAAGGAAGTCAGACGAAGAGCGGCGAGGCTTTGATGGACATTCTTTACGTGGGGCTGACGTAACAGATCTACCCTTAGAGGAAGACTTCTTGGAAAGTCTACCAGCCATTGAAGTACCTCGGTGAACCACTCTCTCGCGGGCCAGAGGGTAGCAACCAACGTCAACCTTGTCCCTCCGTGAGAGGCGAACTTCTGCAGTACCTTGTTGACTATCTTGAATGGTGGGAATGCATATAAGTCCATAAAAGACCAATCCAGTAGAAACGCGTCTATGTAGATTGCTTCTGTATCTAGGACTGGAGAGCAAAAGATTGGTAACCTTTTAGTCAACGAGGAGGCAAAGAGGTCTATGGTTGGTTGACCCCAAGAAGCCCAAAGACTCTTGCCCACGTCCTTGTGGAGGGTCCATTCCGTGGGTATCACCTGACCCCTCCGACTGAGACAGTCTGCCAAGACGTTCAAGTCCCCCTGGATGAATCTCGTCAACAGGGAGATGCCTCGAATTCTTGACCATAAGAGAAGGTCCCTTGCGATCTCGAGCAGCGTGAAGGAGTGTGTGCCTCCTTGCTTGGAGATGTACGCCAAAGTTGTGGTGTTGTCTGAGTTGACCTCTACCACTTAGTTTCGAAGACGCTTCCTAATATCATCAAGGCCAAGTGGACTGCTAATAGCTCCTTGCCGTTGATGTGCATGCTCTTCTGACTTGAGGTCCACAGACCAGCGCATTCCCGACCGTCCAGGGTCGCACCCAACCCAAACCCGACGCGTCTGAGGACAACACGTGGTTTGGGTTCTTGACTGCTAGGGATAGTCCCTCTCTCAGACTGATATTGCTGTCCCACCATTTCAGGCATGCCTTTATTGGTTCGGAGACTGGGAATGATACCGTCTCTAATGTCTTGTCCTAGTTCCAGTGAGAGGCTAGATGGAACCGGAGAGGCAGAAGGGGTAGTCTCCCTAGTGAGACAAACTGCTCCAGGGATGAGAGAGTCCCTACGAGACTGTTCAAACTCCTGACTGAATAAACGTTTTCTTTTCAGCATTAGTTGGACTTCGAGCAGGGCTTGACTGCGAATCTCCATCCCCAAAAATAGAATAATCTGGGATGGGATCAGTTGGGACTTTTAGGTTGACCACAAGTCCCAACTCCCTGGCCAGACTCAACGTCCAATGTAGATCCTGCAGACAGTGAAGGCTGGACGATGCTCTGAGAAGCCAGTCGTCCAAGTACAGGGAGGCTCGGATCCCCGATAGCTCGAAACTGGTACCCCACATTCCTGTAAACAAACCTCAGAAACGGTTGGGAATCCGGGTGTATAGGAATGTGGAAGTATGCCTCCTGAAGGTCGAGAGAGACCATCCAGTCGCCTTCCATAAATGCTGTCAAGACAGCCTGGAAGACTTCATCGTGAAGTTTGTCTTGACAATGAACACATTGAGCGCATTTGCCTCTTACGTACTCCTGCAGTGAACATGGCTGCCAAATCATGGAGCCATCCCTGAGGGACTTGTTCCTGCAGAGAACGTGGCTGTCAGATCATTGGAGCCATCCCTGAAAGCCTTGTTTATGCATGACATAATTGTACAGCAAAACTTCAAAGGCTCGAAAACAGCTGTGAAGTTGACCTGTAAAAACTTGGAGCGTCTCATGGCCAGGCGCCAGGGAGAGTCTATGAGGTTTGAGAAGTCTATCTGGGCAGAGGCAGGAACTCTCAAGCCGAGAACTTCTCTCGTGGCATATCAGACTCTCGCTCTATAAGCCAGTTTAAAAGAAGGGAAAGCAAAGGCTGTATCCCCCAAACTCCTCCTGGTGATAAACCAGTCGCCTAGCAAACGTAAAGCTCTCTAGGAGAGCGAGAGAGCACTAGCTTATAAAACAACGGCTTCGAAGTAGCTAGGCCTATTGTAAGCTCTGACGTTTAGGCGAACGAGGAGCAGCAGTTACAAAAAGATCCGGACAAAGATCCTTAAAAATCAGCATGATTTATTTAAAGTCCATAGAGGGCTAAGCAGCTTTAGGCTCCTCTCCGTCTGACAGAGTCCTCAAGGGAATATCAGTAGGAAGGGGAACAGCAACTTCCTCATCTGAAGGAACCTTGTCCGATAATAGCCGAGTCTCAAGCAAGGGAGAGACCTACCGTGGTGGCAATGCTTTACAAGCAGAGTCCACACGCACTGGTGCATTAGTAGCGGACCAGGACGCAACGTCATGTAACTGCTTGACAGTCTGTGAACTGTCAACAACAACAGGTGCGAGAGACCAGGACGCAACGTCATGTAACTGCTTGACAGTCTGTGAACTGTCAACAACAACAGGTGCGTGAGGACGCACAGCGTCCACTCGAGACTGCTTTGACCGCCTAGACTGAGCAGTCAAAACAACTCTAGAATGCAGAGGTTGACGCTCAGCGTCAAAACAAGTCAACTCCGATTGTTAGCGAACGTCCTGAACGTCAACAGGAGCATCAGCAAGTGGCCTAACGTCCAAATGTGGCTGAAAATCCACACGAGACCGCATCGAGTGTGGTTCTAAACAACCTGACTGACGTGACTTAGCTACGCCAACGTCAACAGGACGCACAAAGGAACGTTAGGGTGGCTGAAAGCCAGGATCTCGATGAGATAAACGGCTAGGCTCAATGGACTTATCGGCAGAATAGTCTTCCATAAGGGAGGCAAGCTTATTCTGCATGTCTTGCCGTACAACCCATTTAGGATCAACGGAAATGGTTGCGGTAAGAGACGAGGGTAACGTCTGTGACCGCAAAACCTTGCCAACAAAAAGACTCTCGGAGTCTGTGTTACGCTTTTGTTAGGCGGCGAGCAGTCTTCCGATGACTGCATAGGGTCAGAGCTGTCCTAATGGCTACAACCAGGACGCTGGACCTGTCCTGAAAGGACTGACTTTCGCTTAAGGGCCTCGAAACCTTGTTTCAGGTTTCTTATGCGAAAAGCCTTCGGATGACGAGGAGAAAATCTTCTCTCTCGCCTTATGGTAGGGGTGATCTTGGTAAGATACACCCGATACCATAGAGGGAACGTCTGTTCGCTGATCAAGGCCTCTCGAACCCATAAGTCGTACGACATTACTTCTCCCCTGGGCTTGGGAGCTTGCAAGAGGTCCCGGACTAGGCGAACGACAGGCACGAACAGACGAACCCTCGGTCGCAACACTGATAACACTTTGCGCAATATCACTTTATCACTACGATTTCTGTTTTGCACTTATTTCACTGAAATCGAAACTTTTACTGATTTCTACCTGAAGCACGCAATTCTACCCTCATCAAAAGGTAGTAATTGCGAAATCAGTCGTACAATGCAAGCACATTAATACCAGCAAAAAACAGTAAACATATTTTAAGATAAAAAATTCAGTGGCTGGGGAAGAGACTAAACACTAGTTCATTCAAAACTACGTTTTCAATCTCTCACCGTACATTGCCTGGGGACAAGAATAAAAAACTAAAAACGTTTTATCCTTTCTCCCCGTACAGAGACTAGGGACGAGAGTAACTCGAGAACAACGTTACCCGCTTGAACGGAACGTTTTCTCTCCTCTCTCTCCCTCCGTCTCTATCTTTCTCTCTCTCTCTCTTGATTTCGCACCTAAGAGAAGAGCCCACTTACGTTTCGTCAAAAAAAAACATGTTATTTGACCAAAGGAAAAAACTGAAAGGTTTTTCAATTAAAAAGTTCCTTTAAAATAGAATTTAAAACATTTAAGCTTTGAAAGAAGAATGAACAAAACGTCAGAATCGATTAACTCTTTCTGCAAAGTGAAACCGTGATACTCTCTCTCTCTATCGTAACGATAGAGCGCAAACTGCGTAGCATAAATAAACTAAACGTTAGTTCATCTTTGAAACAGTACGAAGACTATTCAAAGAAAATCTTTCATAAAATATCTATTAAAAAATATTCATTTAAAAAGTTTTAAATCATTAGCTCTTTAAAAGCTATTTACGATTGAAAGGGCTCAACGTTGTTTAACTTCGGTTTCCAAGTTAGGACCGCCTACTCTCAGGAAAGGTCGCATATAAACAAATCATTAAAATTTATTTTTATGTTTATTATAAATGGAAAGTTAATCGAAGAGGCCTAATAAAGGCGGTGAGATATAAAATATATAGAGGAAAATCTATAATTAATTTATAACGTGATAAGATAATTGCTAAAAGCCTAAACACACTTCCGTCTAAGGGAAGGGTCGGCCATTTAAAAGTCAAAGAAAGACCATACTCTCTTTGTCATCAAAAATTAAATCTATCCAAAAACGAGTTCAAGGATTTATTTGAAGAAAAACACCTATACTGCGAAAGCTCAAACCAAATTAAAGTACTTCACCAAATATGATGGGAAAAACTCCAGGTTCAACAGTGAGTAAAAGTACGTCTTGTCGACACGTCGACAGAGAAGAAATTGAAGGTTTTGTTTACATCCGAGAGTGGTATCTGGCCGACAGTTGGCGCTGGTGGGCACACCCGCAACCTGCATAGCGATCGCTCGCGAGTTTTTTATGTATGTGTCTGTCGAGCAACAGAGTTGCAGCTATTATATATTCACCGGCTAAGTTAAATATTTAAAAAATAATAATAATAATTATCTCCTTTTCAAAATTACGTATCCCTATTCTTGAGAAATACCCTAAGTTGAATAAAACCTTAGGCTTTCTATTACACAGAGCCATACTAAGTGATTATCATTATTATCATTATTACTTGCTAAGCTATAACCCTAGGTGGAAAAGCAAGATGATATAAGCCCAAGGGTTCAAACAGGGAAAATAGCCTGGTGAGGAAAGTAAATAAGGAAACATATAGAATAGTGTGCTTGAGTGTATCCTCAAGCAAGAGAACTCTAACCCAAGACAGTGGAAGACCATGGTACACAGCTATGACACTACCCAAGACTAGAGAACAATGGTTTGATTTTGGAGTGGCCTTCTCCTAGAAGAGCTGCTTACCATAGCTGAAGTCTCTTCTACCCTTACCAAGTGGAAAGTAGCCACTTAACAAAGTATGGTAGTTAACCCATTGAGTGAAGAATTGTTCTCAGGCATATGATGAAAGAGGAAATTGTGTAAAGAATAGGCCACACTATTTGGTGTGTTTAGGTGAAGAAGGAAAGAGGAGAATGTGTAAAGAATATGCCAGACTATTCAGTGTATGTGCAGATAAAGATAAATGAGCGTAACTAGAGAGGGATCCAATTTAGTACTTTTTTTACCAGTCAAAAGAACTCAAATACTCTCTAGTGGCATTATCTCAATGGGTAGTTGGTGACATATGTAACCTGCTGGTTTGGAAAAGTATTCTCTTTCATTCATTTATTTTACTATTCAATATCACATACCATATCATTGGCAGAAAGATATCAATGAGAGAAATAATATATTCTAGTACTGTACAGTACACTTGTTAAAATTAAATGCTGTAGTGCTGCAATACTATACTGAGATATATATATATATATATATATATATATATATATATATATATATATATATAAATCTATATCTATATATATATATATATATATATATATCTATATATATATGTATATATGTATATATATATATATATATATATATATATATATATATATATATATATATATATACACACATATATATAGTGTCTGTGTAAAAATCACAAAAGCTGACACATGATGAATATAAAGTACACACTCACACTCCTATATATTTAAATATATTTCTGGGTCGACCTGTGACACCCGGTGAAAAGGGTCCTTCTTATCTCTTTTCTGATATAAATACTTCCTTTCACCGGGCGTCACAGGTATCTCCCCAGAAATAGATTTTTCCTTCGTCAAAATCCCTTACATATATATATATATATATATATATATATATATATATATATATATATATATATGTCTGTGCATGTGTATTATGCAAAAACCACAGGGAAAATGAAAATATTGAGTGAATCCTGACAAGTTTCGTCTGTGACTTTAAGTCGGCTACACTAAACTAAAGTTAGTTAGACCATTAAGATATTTCTTAAAAAATTCTTCTTTAATTAATGGAGACTTTTCCCTTTTCCCAATGATGAAGCCACCCTGTTCTTCCTTATGACTATCACAAATCACAGGCCTCATTATGGCTCTCGTTTCATTAGCGTTTGCGTTTGAGGCTATTGGCAGCCAATTATGAAAGTGCATTGATTGTTAAAAGTATGATGACAACTGTTGGAAATAAAACAAAATATTTTTATGCTCTTTTTAAAAAATGGTATTGTCAATTATTGTCCTTTGTTTCTATACCAAAACCGCCATGGGTGAGTCTGATTGATTATATGTCACTGTCAATCCTATTACAGTATAGGATGATCATCGAGTAAAATTAATCAATCTAATAACCTAATGATAGGCGTGGCTTTTATCAACAAATGCTGTTGGCCAAAAAGCTGTTTGGAAACAGCCACCAAGAAAAGCTAATTCATCAATACACTTACCAAAAAAAGGAATTATTTTTTATTATTAACACTGTATTTTACTTTGAATTTTACCATAAAGAAATGCAAACATTTGAAAAATAAATAAATGCACAACAGAAAATAGAAATAATAAAGATGGGTGATAATAAACATCAGACATTTATGCATTTATGGGTATCAACATTCACATGCCACAGCCTATATAAGAGCCAGAGTAAAATCATAAAAGAATAATGAAGCTCAGGAATTTAAAAGTTTGAAAAAAAAAAAAAAATAAGAACTGTCGATTGTGACATGATAATAAGGATTTAAACACAAAGAAAAGGATCAACATTTTTTATCAGTAAATTAAGTGCACTTTTTTCATGAAATTGTTTGATATCATTTTAGAAGAAAATAAAACATAATGTTTATCAGACATGTTTTCATTTACCTTGGTATTGAATAATTACCAAACACCAAGGGCTTGTTTTTCTTTTTTATATATGGGCCACCTATCCTAAGAAAGTTTGCTTATGAAGTTAAAAATAGTCTCTTCCCTTGCAGCCACATGCATATATAATTGCATACACAAATGATGATATTAACAATAATAGTTATGACGGTAATAATAAGGTAAATATGATATCTATTATATTAATAACAAACACAATACCTGAGAGGATGCTCCTGGGGCTGAAGTGAATGGAGTTGCTGATGAATAAGAAGATATACTAGATTTCCGGAGGCGCGCATCATTTCGACGAGGTGAACTGGTACAACTGCTGTTGCCTCCTGACGGTATCTCCTGAAAGGCCACATATTTCTAAGCAGCAAGTCAGAGGTGTAAAGCTTTAGTGTATTCCTAAGCTTAACCAGTATAAAGAGGACCATAGCAACAGAATGAACTTAAAAAAAAATTGCTCTGCCTAGCATCCACATGTAAACACCAAAGTATTCAAGAACTGCTGCTATATTCATAAAAAATATAGAGGTAATTCTCCTTTTTCAGTCTCATAATTCCCATGACAGGTGGTGATTGAGTAGAACGTTTGGTGAAATTTCATTGTTGAATATCTCCTATGATAAGGTATGAATCACTTTGACCTTTTGGTTATTGTTTAGAACCATAATGGCAAAAGACTGTGACACTCAGTTCCATGCTCCCCATGCCCCTTGCCCCTTGCCCTGCGATGAAATTTTAATGTTAGAAAGACACCGTATCGATAAACAAACTCTCGGTGGGGTTTTGTCAATTACTTTTTATTTCTCCTTCGATGAATCTTTTATATTTTGCCCAAAATTAACATTTAAAAAGCTTTTGCAGTTATCAAAAATCCTAAACTGTACACTGTTTAAAAAAAACATTTCCTTTTCTTTTGGTTTTAGTTTAATTCAGATTGATCAGTTCTTGAGTTATTAGGATTAGAATGTCAAAAAATGATAATGTCCTAAATTGTATTTTTCCTAGCTATACAAACCCATCATCATTTAATATAGGAATTCGTTTCAGCTGAGCTGAAGCGTATTCCTAAATCAAATGATTACGAGGTTTGTATATCGCGTCGGAACAACTACAGCTTTGAGTTACGGCCTTTAGAAGTTTAGGAATAACTTTGTGTTGTTTTTATCTAATATGTTTATTATCCTACATATTAAAGTTTTATGGATGATATGGTGTTAACTTTCAGATTATTTTTTTCTATATAATACAATTCATTGTTTTATATTATGCTGTGATTTTAGGCTCTTGGTCCCCCTCTTTCCTAGTCCTAAAAAGAGTGCAATCTAAGTGCATGCCCAACACATGTGTCTGCTGGTCTTGGAAGGCTAATGCATTTCTAATATTGTATAAATACAATGCAGTAAAACATACAGCCAAGCAGCAAAATTCTGTCCCTTAAATAACAGTGAGAATAATAAAATCGAGTGTCAAATCGAGCGTCAACTCAAGGAGCGTAAAATTACCTCCTCCAATGAAAGCTAACCGCTTACTAACAGTAATGAATCTCTTAGCCTCAAACACACCAAAAAATTAAAAGCTGTCAGAAATGGATGTCATGTAATTTTCTGAAGTTTATTTTAGAATATGGCGATTATCTGCCAAGAATCTACCAAGTATTGAAATATCCAAATTTTTGCATATGGCAGGGGTAACTTTAGGGCCATAAAATTTAAACTATTGCAAATTTCTTAATAAAACTTTGTTACTGATAAGTCTTGGCACATAACACCAATTTTTTAAAAAAAAGCCATATTTCCCAGATTTTTTCAATCAATTTTAACATGCACTTAAAGTTGAATATTTGTAAAATGTTATTTTCATTAGTAAAATAAATTTTTGAATATACTTACCCGATAATCATGTAGCTGTCAACTCCGTTGCCCGACAGAAATCTACGGACGGGATACGCCAGCGATCGCTATACAAGAGGGGGGTGTACTCACCAGCGCCATCTGTGGTCAGGTACTCCAGTACTTCTTGACAACACCACCTCAATTTTTTCCTCGGTCCACTGGTTCTCTATGGGGAGGAAGGGTGGGTCAATTAAATCATGATTATCGGGTAAGTATATTCAAAAATTTATTTTACTAATGAAAATAACATTTTTCAATATTAATCTTACCCGATAATCATGTAGCTGATTCACACCCAGGGGGGTGGGTGAAAACCAGTGTACATGTTGATCAAGAAGCTAAGTATCCCGTATTTCATTTTATCAGTTATTCAAAATAACAAATGAAATTATAAGTACCTGGTAAGGAAGTCGACTTGAACCATTACTCTGCCTTTAATAAGTACGTCTTCCTTACTGAGCGCAGCGGTCCTCTTAGGAGGCTGAACAACTCTTAGGTGCTGAAGTATAAAGGGCTGCAACCCATACTAAAGGACCTCATCACAACCTCTAACCTAGGCGCTTCTCAAGAAAGAATTGACCACCCGCCAAATCAACTAGGATGCGGAAGGCTTCTTAGCCCACCGTACAACCCAAAACAACAATAAAAGCATTCAAGAGAAAGGTTAAAAAGGTTATGGGATTATGGGAATGTAGTGGCTGAGCCCTCACCTACTACTGCACTCGCTGCTACGAATGGTCCCAGGGTGTAGCAGTTCTCGTAAAGAGACTGGACATCTTTGAGATAGAATGATGCAAACATTGACTTGCTCCTCCAATAGGTTGCATCCATAATACTCTGCAGAGAACGGTTCTGTTTGAAGGCCACTGAAGTAGCCACAGCTCTCACTTCATGTGTCCTTACCTTCAGCAAAGCAAGGTCTTCATCCTTCATGTGAGAATGAGCTTCTCTAATCAGAAGCCTTATGTAATAAGAAACTGCGTTCTTAGACATAGGCAGCGAAGGTTTCTTAATAGCACACCATAAGGCCTCTGATTGTCCTCGCAAGGGTTTTGACCTTTTAAGATAGTACTTAAGAGCTCTGACAGGGCAAAGTACTCTCTCCCGTTCGTTACCCACCAAGTTGGAAAGGCTAGGAATATCGAACGATTTAGGCCAAGGACGTGAAGGAAGCTCATTTTTTGCCAAAAAACCGAGCTGTAAGGAACATGTAGCCGTTTCCGATGTGAAACCTATGTTCCTGCTGAAGGCGTGAACCTCACTTACTCTTTTGGCTGTTGCAAGGCAGACGAGGAAAAGAGTTTTGAGAGTGAGGTCTTTGAAAGAGGCTGACTGGAGAGGTTCAAATCTAGATGACATAAGGAACCTTAGGACTACGTCTAGATTCCAGCCTGGAGTGGACAACCGACGTTCTTTAGAGGTCTCAAAAGACCTAAGGATGTCCTGCAGATCTTTGTTGGAGGAAAGATCCAAGCCTCTGTGGCGGAAAACCGCTGCCAACATACTTCTGTACCCCTTGATCGTAGGAGCTGATAGAGATCTAACATTCCTAAGATGTAACAGGAAGTCAGCAACTTGGGTTACAGTGGTACTGGTAGAGGAAACTGCATTGGTTCTGCACCAGCTACGGAAGACTTCCCACTTAGATTGATAGACTCTGCGAGTGGATATCCTCCTTGCTCTGGCAATCACTCTGGCTGCCTCCTTCGAAAAGCCTCTAGCTCTAGAGAGTCTTTCGATAGTCTGAAGGCAGTCAGACGAAGAGCGTGGAGGCTTGGGTGTACCTTCTTTACGTGAGGTTGACGTAGAAGGTCCACTCTTAGAGGGAGAGTCCTGGGAACGTCGACCAGCCATTGCAGTACCTCTGTGAACCATTCTCTTGCAGGCCAAAGGGGAGCAACCAACGTCAGCCGTGTCCCTTCGTGAGAGACGAACTTCTGAAGAACCCTGTTGATGATCTTGAACGGCGGGAATGCATACAGGTCGAGGTGGGACCAATCCAGCAGAAAAGCATCCACGTGAACTGCTGTCCGTCCAATGTCGCGCCCCAGCCCGAGTCTGATGCGTCCGAGTAGAGATGAAGGTCGGGGGTCTGAACAGCTAATGAGAGACCCTCCTTGAGAAGAATGTTGTTCTTCCACCACGTTAGAGTAGCCCTCATCTCTTTGGAAACAGGAATAGAGACCGCCTCGAGCGTCATATCCTTGTTCCAGTGAGCTGCTAGATGGTACTGAAGGGGGCGGAGGTGGAGTCTCCCTAACTCGATGAACAGGGCTAACGATGAAAGAGTCCCTGTTAGACTCATCCACTGCCTCACCGAGCATCGGTTCTTCTTCAGCATGCTCAGGATGCACTCTAGGGCTTGGTTGATTCTTGGGGCCGACGGAAAAGCCCGAAAAGCTCGACTCTGAATCTCCATTCCCAGGTAAACGATGGTTTGGGAAGGAACGAGCTGGGACTTCTCTAAATTGACCAAGAGACCCAGTTCCTTGGTCAAATCCAAAGTCCATCTGAGACTCTCCAGACAGCGACGACTTGTGGGGGCTCTTAAAAGCCAGTCGTCTAAATAAAGGGAGGCTCTGATGTCTGCCAAGTGAAGGAATTTCGCAATATTCCTCATCAGTCGCGTAAACACAAGGGGTGCCGTGCTTAGGCCAAAGCACAGGGCTTGGAATTGGTACACAACCTCTCCAAAGACGAATCTCAGAAAAGGTTGGGAGTCTGGATGGATGGGAACGTGAAAGTAGGCGTCTTTCAGATCCAACGAGACCATCCAGTCCTCCTGCCTGACCGCTGCTAGGACCGACTTCGTCGTCTCCATAGTGAACGTCTGCTTGGTGACATAAGCATTGAGCGCACTGACGTCCAGCACCGGTCTCCAACCTCCTGTCTTCTTGGCCACCAGGAAGAGACGGTTGTAAAAGCCCGGGGATTGATGGTCCCGGACTATCACCACTGCCTCCTTCTGTAACAGGAGCGACACCTCTTGATGTAACGCTAGCCTCTTGTCCTTCTCCTTGTAGTTGGGAGAGAGGTTGATGGGAGATGTGGTCAGAGGGGGATTGCGGCAGAACGGAATTCTGTAACCCTCCCTTAGCCACTTGACAGACTGAGCGTCTGCACCTCTTCTTTCCCAGGCTTGCCAGAAGGTCTTGAGTCTGGCTCCTACAGCTGTCTGGAGAGGAGGGAAGTCAAAGCTTGCTTTTCGTGGACTTGGCACCTTTCTTGGACTTGCCCCTGTGACTGTCTCCACGGGAACTTCCTCGGCTGGGGGCTCTGCCACGAAAGGGCGGAATGAATCTGGTAGCAGGTGTATCAGCTACAGGGGTGCGGTAAGATCTCGGCACTGAAGGTACGATTTTAGCCTTACGTGCTGAAGAGGCCATGAGGTCATGCGTATCTTTCTGGATAAGAGCCGCAGCCATCTCCTTGATTAGCTCCTCCGGAAACAGGAACTTGGAGAGAGGAGCAAACATCAACTGTGACCTCTGGCAAGGGGTGATACCAGTAGATAAGTAGGAGCATAGATGTTCCCTTTTCTTGAGGACTCCTGAGACAAAAATAGAAGCAAGTTCGCCAGAACCATCGCGAATTGCTCTGTCCATACAGGACATGATCAGCATGGCCGAGTCTTTGTCAGAAGGGGCAGTCTTCTTGCTCAAGGCCCCCAGGCACCAATCGAGGAAATTAAAAATTTCGAAGGCGCGAAAGACTCCCTTCAACAAGTGGTCCAGATCAGAAAAAGTCCAGCAGACCTTGGAGCGTCTCATAGCCGACCTACGGGGAGAGTCAACCAAACTTGAGAAGTCGGCCTGGGCAGAGGCAGGGACCCCCAAGCCTGGTTCCTCTCCCGTGGCATACCAGACGCCCAACTTAGAAGCCAGCTTAGGAGGAGGAAACACAAAAGATGTCCTTCCCAGTTGCTGCTTGGACTGCAACCAATCCCCTAAAACCCTCAAAGCTCTCTTTGATGATCTGGCGAGGACAAGCTTGGTGTAGGCAGACGTAATAGGCTGCATGCCTAGAGAAAACTCGGATGGGGGAGAACGAGGGGTTGCAGAAACGAAGTGTTCAGGGTATAACTCTCTGAACAGAGTCAGGACCTTACGAAAGTCTAATGAAGGTGGCGACGACTTGTGTTCCTCCACATCAGAAGAAGGATCATCCAGGTGAGCAGCTTCATCCTCAGAAACCTCATCTCCTGAGAGTTGAGAAGCGAGAGGTAACGGTATAGCGGCATGCTGAATGGCTGAATCCTGTAGAACGGGTGCATGCGCACTTGCGGATCCATCATCACGCCTCTGCTGAAGAGGATGAGGGCTGGCAATGACAAAGTCATGAGGCTGAGGTGAAGGAGGTTCTGCGGAGGTCTGAGGAGCAAGCGTGGTCAGAAGCGAATGCTGTAAGGCATGAGGCTCATGCTGCATGGTATGCGGTTCGTGTTGAATGGGAAGAGGCTCATGCTGCGAAGAATGCGGCTGCTGCATGCGTTGAGGAGGCTGCCTCATGGCATGAGGTTCCTGCCTCAAGGGTTGCGTCTGCCTCAAGGGTTGAGGAGGTTGCTGCGCAGAGAGAGGCTCTTGCCTCAAGGGTTGAGGCGGTTGCCGCATAGCATGAGGCTGCTGCCTCATGGGTGGAGGAGGTTGCCGCAACGCATGAGGCTCCTGCCTCATGGGTGGAGGAGGTTGCCGCAACGCATGAGGCTCCTGCCTCAAGGGTTGAGGAGGTTGCCGCATAGCAAGAGGCTCCTGCCTCAAGGTAAGAGGAGGTTGCTGCATAGCGCTGGTACCTGGCAACTCCCAATGCGGCAGCTCACGCATGGAGGCAGGAGGAGCCTCAACATCATACGTCTGGCAGGGTGGACTGCGCAGAGGTGGAGGAGCGCTCGCAGGAGGAGGTGTGCTAACCTTCTCTGCCTGAAACTCCTGCATCAAAACCGCAAGCTGAGACTGCATTGTCTGCAGCATAGACAACTTGGGATCAACAGAAGTTGGCTGCCTCATAGCATGAGGTTCAGCAGAGGCCTGTTGAGGCATCGCCTTACCTCTCTTAGGAGGTGTGCAGTCATCAGATGACTGCGGCGAGTCCGAACTGGCCCAGTGGCTACACTTGGGCCGTTGGACTCGCTCGGCTGGGACCTTACGTTTAAGAGGTCGTGAGACCTGGGTCCAGCGTTTCCTCCTGGAAACATCTTCCGCAGACGAGGAATTTAAGGGCTCAATCGTCTGGGAGTGGAAGTGACGATCTCTATCAGATACGCCCGCAACCACTGAGGATACAACTGTGCGCCGATCAAGGCCTGCCGAACCCTTTTGCCCTTCGACTTTGCTTCTCCCCTGGGCTTGGGAGCTTGCAAGAGGTCCCGGACTGGGAGGACGACTGGCACGCACAGAAGTATCCTCATGCGCAACACTGACACTGACACTAGGCACAGCACTGGCACTAACACTTCCCACTGCACTTTTCACTTTAAGTTCCTTGACATCTGCCAAGAGAAGATTGTGGTCACTCACTAAAGACTCCACCTTATCACCTAGAGCCTGAATGGCACGTAACATATCCGACATATCAGGCTGAGCACTCGTAATAGGTTCGGGGGTCACCACCACAGGGGAAGGAAAAGGTTGAGGATCATGGGGGGAGGAATAAACCAAAGAGCGAGAAGAACTCCTCCTAACTCTCTCCCTCTCTAACCTAGTCGTATACTTGAGGAATTCATTAAAATCGAATTCCGAAAGCCCAGCACATTCCCCACATCGATCTTCCAACTGACAGGATTTTCCCCTACAGTCGGAACAAACGGTGTGAGGATCAACCGAGGCCTTCGGAAGACGCCTACTACAAGTCCTAACACTACATCGCCTTTGTCTAGGAGCTTGAGAGTGGTCGGACATCTTGAATTTAGAGAACAGTCAAGGGGGAATTCCAAAGTAAAGCAAAGATCGTTAACCAATAAATCAATTTAATTCCAAAAGCTATCTAAGCTAAGGGAAAAGCTTCCTGTATAGCGAAGGCTAAATTTTAGAGCAATACTTCACCAAAACCGTGAACAAAGACTCCAAAATCAACAGCGTATCCATGTAGGTCTTGCCGGCGGCACGACAGAGGAAAAATTGAGGTGGTGTTGTCAAGAAGTACTGGAGTACCTGACCACAGATGGCGCTGGTGAGTACACCCCCCTCTTGTATAGCGATCGCTGGCGTATCCCGTCCGTAGATTTCTGTCGGGCAACGGAGTTGACAGCTACATGATTATCGGGTAAGATTAATATTGAAAAAAATTTTTTACTGTAATAGTGAAATCACTTGTTACCAGACTCTTGACCAATTCCCAAGAATCACATTAGAGAAGTCATTTAAATTTACAGTACTACAGTAAATCAATATACAAAATAATAATGCACTTCTTACTTGTTCAGATGCTTCAACTGATGCACCCAGTTCTACATTACTACCAGGAGAGATGCTTAGCTTATCCAATAGAACTCGCGTATGGGTTAATGCTGCATCCCTTTCTTCATTTGCTAACTTTATTCTAGACATCATGGCTTCATCTCGGACTTTCTGGGCTGCATGGATCTGACTAACCATTTCTAATATGAAATACAATGAAAAAAAAAGGACATCAAAATCAAAGAGGATTTATATGACGTCTTAAATTCTACACTCCATTCTGCTTTCTTCAGATATATAGTGATCACAAACCAGAACTAAACTACATATTCAGAAGTAAAATCGGTACAGTATTCTATAAATCTGCAATAAATACTCGCACTACTTAACCACCAACAATACTCCAGATGCATAAAAAATATTCTCGCTATGCAAATGACACATTATCTTTATATCCGAGTTTCATCTACTTCTTGACAAACAAATCACTTTGCTATTGCAATAAAGGCCAATGGGGCTGACGATAAAAACCAAAAACTGAAAATATCTAATAAAGTACAGTACTTGACCCACATTGAATTCTGTTTTTTTTTATGGTTTGCACTTCACACTTCAAACGTTTAATTTTTCAAAAACATTTCAAACACGCTCATACTGAAATTTATCACAATTATAATACAAAACACAAAACACAAATATATCAACTTCTCTCTCATTCTTTACTAGCTACTAAATCTAAGTCAATAATGTTTTAGTTTCTGCACTTCGTCAATGAAACTAATCATTAAAATCAGTAGTGTATCATTAATAGACTAATAAGACCACAGAGTCACATATATATAGTAGAGAATATCAAAGCAAGATGTACTCTTACCAGTTGCACCAATTTGCATTCTCATTCATTGTGCATAAGCTTTGTTTTTCAGTAATATAAAAATTATAGCATGGCAAAGCAAAAGATGGACAAGTAGGTAAGAAGACTCCATTGGGAAAGAAAAAGGCAAAATGATATGCCTCTGAGAAATGAAAAGATGCAATGAAGCACCTTTAATCATCTGTAAGGATATACAGTACAAGACAAAGCTGAAAGCAGTACCACGTTATGTGGTTATTTCATCAATGATCTGCATATGTCTTGGTGTAAGAGGGTCACTTTAGACTTATAATTTCATGCAAAATAACCAGGTCAGAATCTGGATACCAGTATCAAGAAATTTAATAAACTTTAAGACCCCAATAATGATGATAGAGTACAGTTCCCTTTTCCAAAATGCATATAAATTAGTATTTAGCATGGAAAATATTCATGATAGTCCAATATTTGAGATCTAAAGATCCTTTTGTACCCACACAAACCAAAGTCATGATACAATAATTGAATTTTAACAATAAAATTGGATACTTCTAACCTCATCTGATGTTCATATTGCTTTTCCCTGGAAGCTCAGTTATATCCACGTTTATCGATAAAATACAACAAATTCCCATGCTCTTTCCTTCTAATAGACTTTGGCCTCTAGCAAAGTAATGAGACAATTTACTGCCTCCTGACTTTGTCTACAGTCTTGAAGTTAACTATTCCCTATCCTTTAGACACCTAAAATCAGTGGAGAGAAAGGAGGACTTGTGTATGAATATTAGGAGAGTATAAAATTAAATTTCATTACCAAACTTTTTGTTTATTTTTATGAACCTTCAACAATGTTCATATTGGTGACTCCAACACACTAGGTATGCAGTTAATTAAATAGTCATGCCTTCTCCATCATGAGACTCAATACTACACAGTATTCAGATCTACTCAAACTGTCTTCCAAACCAACCATTGTATGCAGATCTCAATAGACTGTGCCACTCAGTCCATCTTTTGCATTTAAACCTCCTCCAAACTGTGCCATCAACACCATTCTTTGCATTCAAATTTCCAGGGAATGTGCCATTCATACCTTCCTTTGCATTCAGATCTCCTTCAAACTGTACCATCATTTGCATTCAGATCTAAAGATTGTGCCTTCCAGACTATCCTTTGCCTTTGGATCTCCCCAGACTATCATCTAAACCACCCATTACATTCAGATCTAGCCCGACTGTGCCGACCAGGCCATCTTTTGCATTTAAATCTCCTCCAAACTGTGCCATCAACACCATCCTTTGCCTTCAGATCACCCAAAACTGTCATCCAAACCATACGTTACATGCAGATGTTACCAGACTGCCAATCATATCATCTTTTGCATTCTAATCTTAACAGACTGTGCTATTCAGTCTTGTCTTTTGCATTCAGATTTCCCTAGACTGTGCCTTCCAGACCATCCTTTGTCTTTAAATCTCATGTGACTGAACCATTCAGACCATCCTTTAAATTCAACATTTACCAGACTGTGCTATTCAGACCATCCTTTGCCTTCAGCTCTCCCCAAACTAAGCCATTCAGACCATCTTTTGCATTCACATCTGCCCATACTCTTCCATTTAGATTATCTTTTGTCTTTAAATCTCCCTAAACACTTGCAACACTGCCTTCTAGGCCATTCATTGCCCTCAGATTTCCCCCAAACCGTCATCCAGACCACCCTTTGCATTCAAAACTTGTCTGACCGTGTCATCCAGACCATCTTATCCATTCAAAACTCCAGACTGTACCATCCACACCATACTTTTCATTTAGACCTTCTCCAGACTGTGCCATTCAGACCCTCCTTTGCATTCAGATTTCCCCAGAGTGAGCCATCAAGACCCCACTTGCATTCAAATCTCCTCACACTGTGGGATACATTGGTAATCCTTAAATATAAAAGGCAAAAATAATATTAGTGATGTTGTTTATCCCAACTTTACCTTGGTTTCTATGCCATAAAATGACAAATTCAGAGATAATTTGTATTTTTCCTAGCTATAAAAACAAGAGTCCTTTACATAATTGAGATAACAGCGATGCTGAAACACCACAAATAAAATATTATAATGATTATAGACCAAGGTGTAAACAAGTGTTCAGTAGTTATCAACTGGGAGCGTAGAGGCCTCAGCCCCGTGCTTGTTCGCCGAGTAGTCACTTTGATTGCCGCTGGAACTTTCTAGGGGGGTTGGTGATGGCAGGAAAGTATGAATAAAGGACTTAGGTTTCTATAATGAAACATCATTATATTTGCTGGCATGAAATATCACGAAAATGCCGAAAATTCTATGTTCACGCAGTCGTAAATTTGCGTGTTTTTAATTTCACTCATAACTATTTTTTCCCCCAACCAGATCTTTACACAGAACGTGTGCATAATCACCCTCTGTTACGAGTATACATGTCAATGAGAGTGATCTGTTTGGTAGTAATAAACTTACATGTCCACTGGTTTAGTGAAGTGGTTGAAATCACGCACAAATGGAACTAAAAAAAGCCATTGTCAGAGGCTTTACAAAAGCCGGACTGTAATAATTACGTCATACATGTGGTGAAAGGATTTGTCACAGAAGTGCGTATTAGTAGCTTATTAGTACATGTAAACATATTAGTCATCATCTTGCATGTTATCTTTTACTGATTACCAGTAAAATGAAAAAATGTTTTAATCAATTAGAGGTATATACGCTACGTTATAATATCATGATTCCTACACAGTAGATGATGAAAATAAATATTACATGTACACTTTTGAAAGAAAAAAAAAAATAAAAGGAATAATATTAAATTAGTAAATAAAAGCATTACTATTAGTGAAGGCCAATGAAGTTGATTATTAAGTTAAAACATAGTACAGTAAGTGAGAGGCAATATAATATGGCAATTTTTTAGATGTTACTTTTATAGTGGAGCAGACTTGAATTCTCGCAAAGTATCTTGCACGAAATAAATTCCTGTTCAAACTGGTTGGAAAATTATCCCAGGATTCCTCATCTCAAACACCGTAAGTGGTGAGAGTTCAGGTTCCTTACACCTTATGCACCAGTAGTGTGATTATACAGCAGGTCCACAACCTGTGCAAAAAGGGACACTGCCCAGAAAGTCTCCGAGTCATATCGATGGGTCATATGTTTACCTATGAGATGTCTGGTTCCAACCAAGTAACATAGGCATCATAATGGGTTTGGCTGGTTCCTCAGTATCAGGTGAGAAGGTTGACAAGGAATCTTGCAAGCGCACTCAAGTGAGCTGGGGTGCTCATAGTCGGGGAGCAAGTGTTAAAAAAATGGGCTCCATGCTTATTTTTAGTATGCAAGTATGAGAGGTGTCTTATTTTTTTTTCATTTTATAGTGCGGATTACGAACATGAATAGCGATAAACTTAAAAACTGTTAGGAAAGACAATATGAAGATGGCCATTGAAATGGCTGCAACGTAAAAATTAGAAATTTACGGTACAGTTATTACTGATAACGCATGTGTTATAGAGGTCTAGAAGTATTATTTTTGAAAAGTAAATCATAGATTAAGATTATAATGAGCTCAAAGATAGATTGGTTTGAACAACATTATGGCAACCAAACTGGCAGCTGAAGGAACCAAAGGAACTAACAAGATGATTCTTGGCCCCTTGAAATTCTTAAAACTTAAAAAGAATGTGTTAAATTACGCTTTAATGTTATAAAACTTGAAAAGATGCTTGTTTTCAATAACAGGTTTGATGAATCTATATAAAATCATGGTGACACCATTCTCAGGTTGCCTCTAAGGTGAAGAGAAAGAAATCTGTTTATAGCTCTCAATGTGTCTTATGTCGGTCACAGACTTCATAGGCATTTGTTGTGAACTGGGTGATGAAAAGGGCTACTTAAAAGAAGGTACTTTGTAACTGAAGAATTTTCAGTATACTGTACAGTTGAAAATGTAAAAATGATAAATGACATAGGAGTTGTTGCCAGTTGATCACCCATAAACAAGTAGTAAAGTAAAAAAGAAGTACTTAGAGAATATCTAAGGTAAAGAAAAAGACGAAGAATAAGGTAATGAAGAGCAAGCAAACAAATACATGTGCTCAAATATCATCTCATGCAATATCTGTTTCTTCTATGATATTGGAGATACAGGAGAAACTTTGCAAAGTTGCGCCAGATAATGCAGGAAAAAATTTAAACAAGGCTGTGTAGCTGAGTAAAAATCAAATTTGTGTCAGATTGGCTAACACAATCAATGCCTGAGCAATAGATGCTATGTACTACCGTACATATTAGACAAAGCATGTAACAAATGTTCTTAAGGGTTACAAAATAAAAGATGATAGTGGTAAAGTAGATACATACTAATATTGCCCATGCTGCCTCTACAACTGAATTGATTGAAGCCTTTTCGGAAGCTTTATGCGAGGGGAAGGGTTATGATATGGGAACTTTAGAAGCAGCATGTAAGTCCTTTTGCTCTGTTAATGATGTTAGTGAAGGCAAAATGATAATTGGAAGCAACTTGAGAATTTCATAGAAATAGAATTATTGGAGGACATTATTAGAGGATCGCATCATGTGTTCTCAAAAAGATAAGAAAAAATTCTGGAATATACATGCACTCAGATATAGTGCTATGTAGATTTATACATTGTGCAGCAGACAATTTTGAATTTTGTGGGGACACTGTAGATGGTAAAAGAACATTACATGGCTTCTTAATGACAAAATATCAGGTCAAGGAGGAAAATAATAATATTGTATCACTTGTTTTGAAGCCTTCAAATACCAAATCTTTACTAAATGTAAATATAAAGTTCACCAAGGGAAACCATATAGTTTAACAATAATGTATGAAGCAAAGCTCACTAATCTTGCTTAGTTACTACAGTAGTACAGTTGAAGTTCATCTCAGAAGAACCCTAAATGTATAGCCTTGAAGAAAGGAATAAAGATGATTACAGTTGTTCCAAGACAGAATTTATCTTATCTCTCACTTAGCCAAGATATGTGTCATTAATAGGAATAACAAAACCCGTGTTGAAAGTGTCCACGTTATCTTTGATTGCAGCCTCACCTACAGATCATTCTGTTCAGCTTACTTTTATGAAGTATTCAGAGAATGTCAATTCCCTGGTACTTGGATCTGGCAATAGAGTTGTTGAGACTGTAGACATGGCATTATATAAGCCTCTTAAAAAGCTTCAAATGCTAGAAGAGACACTCTAGGGAATGGATACTAAAACCTGCTCACAATTTTGGCAGTTATCTTTGATTTCAATTTCCAAAAATTTTGAAATCATTTCTATCCAATTACTTTACTATCAGTGCAAAGAATCTAAGGCCTCTGCCATGCTTAATTTTCTCATAAATAAAGTTATATCTGTATATTATATTTCCATTAACATTTTGATTTCTAGACTCAAAATATTTTTGAGACTATCATCATTCAAATTTTTTTTAGACACCAAAAACTATGAAAATGAGTCATACCCCATGCTCGCATATTGAAGGATCCCACAAGGTGACACTTGCCTCAAACAAATTAGGCGAGTGTGTGCTTCTCCCTTCTGTAGGCAAAACGATCAGGTTATCATCATCTTTCTGGAATATGCTCTGAAAAGCTAGGGTGCTCAGGTAAAGGCACTCATCCTCGCTTGCTAAACTTTGCAAGGGGACAATCTTGAGGTACGTGTGGGTGCGCATGTATGCGCTTAGGTGAACCAGAGTAGCTTGCATGTTAGAAGGCATACTCGCCAACACTACGGTACTCCATAGATGTACTTTTCCTGTAGGAAGGGCAATTAGAAGTTATGTCTCTTTTGGAAGTCTCAGTAGATGATTGAGACTAAGGTGGAGGTGGTCTGCTATCAAGGTAGAAGAGCAGATGACATCTCTTGTAAGAGCAGCAACAGTCCTTGCGGCACCCTCGCAGCAAGAACCTCCACTAACCATGCCTTGGAAGGAGAACCTTGCTGCCCCAAGGATGGCCACAACATAAATAAGGCATTACCCATCTTTAAAGACGAATACAGGCCCTTGAGTGGAGGCTCTCCTATTTCGCTAGGGGAAACGGCAAGGTCGTCCTGCCCAAAACTTTTACCTTAACCTAAAGTGCCACCACTCTTAACCAACTGGCTTCCAGATTAGACTGATGGGGAACAGTCACTGGTCAACGTAACGGGGGGTCAGAGAAAGAAGGCTGGATCTTTTCAACTTTAAGGATGACCCCGGACGCAAAGAATCCCTTTTGGACTTCCTCCTTCTACCATATGCTACCCACTGGTAGGGTAATCACTTCCGACACAAGGAGAGGCTGACTGCAGGAGAGGCTCAAGAGGTGTGGATCAGTCTCCTTGAAGCTCATTAAGGTGCCGCATTTATTGTCAGATACCCCTCGACATTTCCGCATTCTGCAAGCATCCCGACTAAAGATACATAGTCGCTTACACGCTGGAAAAGAAGAAAAAGAATTAAAAAATTTCCAAAATATTCTAGGCAGTGAGAATATCTGTCCTCACTGACAGCTGCTGTCAAACTGACTACTCAGTGAGCAAGCAAGGGGACGAAGCTTCCCTTCTCCTAATCGGTTACTACCAATTGTTTACACCTCGTTATAAAATTTTAAACTGCCGTGTATTTCAGCTTTGCTGTTATCTCTCCTACAAAAAGGACAATGGTTTGTATTTGTATAGGAACAAATAATGATTAAGTACTGTACTGTACAGTATTGTACTTCATATGAAAACTTATTGACTACATTCAATGATTTCAACAATGTAGGAAAAAAATATCATAAATTTACAGTAACCAAAATCTTACAATTGTCTATGATTAGATTGAATAAAGATCTGTGAAAGAAAAACAAGAGCAGTGATAGGACTTTTGAAATAATTCAAGAATTCTCTTATATTTGAAACTTTCTGGTCGTCATATTACAGAGCTTTGATTTAATAATTTCCTTAAAAACTGTCCGTGAAAAAATAGGAAATAGCTACCATGAATCAAGCATCAAAACAATATGATGCCATCAAAGGGAAGATACTTTTTTCTACAATATCTTATGCTCTCCTCTAACTAGAATATACTATCTATATATATAACTCCGGAGTTCCTACGCTAATCCATCACTGATATACACTATATAATAATATAACCTAAGGTCCTGAACTTTTGACATGTTTTCTGTATACACTAAACTACCTAGATGAAAATAAAACACTAAGATAACCTACAGGACAGCACTATTCAAGAGTATCACTCATATCAAATAATTCAGTATGGCTACTGTACTTAGTTTTTAACTACAAGCTCATTGTTCGAAAGAAAATATTAATTTAGTCAACAATTTCAAATCCTAATAAATATACTACTTTTGTATCACCAAACTACAGTATTAACCCTTTTATCCCCAAAGGACGTACTGGTACGTTTCACAAAACTCATCCCTTTACCCCAATGGACGTACCGGTACGTCCTTGCAAAAAACTGCTATTTACAATATTTTTTGCATATTTTTGATAATTTTTTGAGAAACTTCAGGCATTTTCCAAGAGAATGAGACCAACCTGACCTCTCTCTGACAAAAATTAAGGCTGTTAGAGCAATTTTAAAAAATATACTGCAAAATGTGCTTGAAAAAAAATAACCCCTGGGGGTTAAGGGTTGGAAATTTCCAAATACTGTGAGGGTAAAAGGGTTAAATAATAAACATCTGCAAAATTCAACAAAATCATGAGGAACTTTACCTGTAATGGCACCTGGCTGCAATCCACACTCTGTGTAGGAATCAAGAGATGCTTTTATGATTTGAATTTCCATCTTAGCCTGATGTAACTCGGCCATCAATTTACGATTATTGCACTTTGTGGTATTTAGTTCAGCTACTAATGTTTGAATAAATCTCCATTGTACTTCCAATGCATGCATTTCCTCAGATTCACCTTCACTTTGCCCACTTTCTTTTATGTTGTCCATAAGGTTATTTTCTTTACCAAAAATGGCAGTTCTGTAAAGATTTCGCGTCCCTCGCTTCTTATTAGTGAATGGGAGACTACTGCATTCACCTTGAGACTCTGTTATGCAAGGCTCACTCACATGTCGACTTATGTCAGTAGTCCTCCTTACAGGCTCTAAATTCTCATGAGGAAGTGGCAAGCTACTGTAGTCTATTGCTCCTGGAAGCTTAGTCTCGGGTTGGTCAAGATATACAGAACCTTCCAAATGACTGACACCGGTCTGGCATGTAATATATTGGCTACTTTGTGATATGTTATCTTGATTTGTAGTGTTAGAAGTATTAGGGGCCAATAAGCAAGGAATACCATGGCAAGGTGATACTGCTCCAAGGGGAAAATTCCCATTGAGACAAGGAGGATGGGAATTACTATTGACTCTTGGAGTAGCAGGAAGGCTATGCGAGTGCTGATGTGGCTTTTTGAAGTGTTTACAATGAAGTGAACCATTGCTCAGTCGTGATGCACTTCCACGATAAGAAGCTGGGCCGCAATCCTCTTCAGTTTCACTGAAAAAAATAATCAACTTTTAAAACTCTTAAAACATATCTTGTATTTTGATCAATAAATACTAAACACAAATGCTAAATACTATGGTGCGTTCCATTATAAACAATCATATATGGAACTATTCTATATCAATCTTGAATTTTTAAATGAGAAAAACATATCTTGAATTCTTAAGAAAGAAAAACATTTCTTGAATTAAGATATATTATGTCACTACTTACCTAGGATTCACCTCTTTTTTTTCTTCCCTAAAGAAGGATATTTGACATAAAACGTAAAACTACAAAAACTTTCCCACTCATTGTACAAAACTCCCTTCCCATAGGAATTAGCAAAGCTATAATCACGGTGAGAGTGGAGAGGTGGCTCCAGCTAAAGTGCCTGCCATATCAATAAAACATTATTCTTTTGCAGCAGAATAACAGTTAACATTTAAAACTAAAAATCACTGTTAGGAAGGCAGTGGTGGAATGGGGAATCTCATTGAATTTATTTTGTGATTACCACATTAACCTGTATACTGTAAAGTGGTAGTGGTAACCATTTGGAACCAATATTAAATAAATTCAAGAAAATCAGTCATCTTCCATTGCTTTATCTTTGCATAATAACACTCCACTCTGACGCATATCTCGTCTCTAGGAACATGATTTACTAAATGAGCAATTCCTATAAACTACCAATTTTTTAGGACTGTTACTAAATCATAAAATTAGGGAGACAAAACATCCCACAGTGAAAGATCAATTTTTTCTCCTTCAGTGCACGAGAGAGGAGAGCAGACAAGAGGAGGAGGTAGTTAGTGTAATGATTGTTTGTAGCAAGTAAGATTGTTGGTATAACTGAAGGTCTGTTTGTTTAATTTTTTCAATTTAGCCAGTTGAGAGTGGTAGTAAAAGTTCTGAAATTGCTTTTTTCGACTGACCACAGCAGGAGCACATTATCATTTTGAATGTTAAGATTCATTCATTTACTTATATGGGAAGTATTTTATTAATTCATTGGAAGTATTTTATTAATTCATCAGTATTATTTCATCTTTGCTTGGTCTGGTTATAAATAATAAATTGTTTATTATTATCAATTCTGATTATAGTGTAATATTTTAGTTAGCTAGGAGAGCTCATAAGGGTTTATTTTTACCTATTTGCAGATTGCACTGCCTCTTTTCCTCTAACCTCCTCTTTGATTGATTGATTGATTTGGAGTTTTCTGACATTTCTGACATCTAAGGTCATTGACGCCATCCTCTTTGATTGAAGGCAACTCATTTCCCTCTTCTTGTGAATGCCAACATTGATTTGTTTCACTGGTATTATATTAAACTGAGTGATGATGAATTTTGCTCTATAAGCAATTAAAGATTTGAATTGTTCTAGGATGATGTTGATGCAGATGATGACATGGCCTGCCTAAGAAAGTGTATTTGACTGCTCAGTCAACTTGACTGGAGTTATCATTAGCCCAAGGAGCTTTGGTACTGCCACTTTACAGACTTCTATTCTAGTGTGGGCGACGGTGTCCATTGCATATTCTATACATATAAAATTTCTTTTGTTAGTTTCAAGTCGGCTTTTAGTTTTGGTGAATATAATTTTAAGGATAATATTAAGTTTATAATAACTGGTGCATGCTCATTAATATGCCAATCATCTAACGTTCTACAAACAAAATTGAGAAGGCAGTTAGAGTATTAATTGAAAGGTCAATGCATAAGTCACCTGTCTGAACATGAAAGTGCGTAGACTCTCCAGTATTAAGGAGTCCCACATCTTTATTTTCCACAATTGATCATATAATGTTGCCCCTTGTGTTTGCTAAAATGTCGCCCCATAAAGGATGTCTATAATTTAAATCTACCAGTAAGAGAAAAGGTTTAGTGAGTTGTTGAATCATCTCTACCAAATAATTATCAGACATGTTGTCACTTGGAGGTAGGTAAAAAGAGAAAATTGTGTATTTTCTCCCTATATCAATTTGTATAAGCACTGCCTACAGAGGGGTACAGATAGACAAAGATATGTGGGGAACATCTTGAAGAACATATATAAGACTTCCACCAAGGTTCCCTGCTTGTTGATCATATTGTGTCCAATAGCTAACACACTTGCGGACAAGGCGTATTAGCATTAAGCTAAGCTTGATCTCCTGCAGAAATACAATTATAGGAGAGTCCTCATGAATGAGGAGCTCAAGTTCTTCATATTTGGCCTTTACACCCAGACAATTGCATTGCAAAATGGAGGAAAAAACTATGGTTTATTTTCTTGAAGAAACTTTGCATGAAGTCTTCCCACTGGCAATCTTTGATCTGACACTATTTCCCGGTGGTTTCTATAGAGAGGTTCTTGAAAAATTGGGGTTTATCTTTTTCTTCTTCTTTGTATCCTTTTGATCTAATTGTTGAGGGGGATGGTGGACCTCAACTTGAATTTCTGATTTATTTGAATTGTCTTCCAGTTGATCAGAAACATCAACAGACAAAACATCATATTAATTTGAAGTCATAACTTTAATGTTTCTTATGGAAGGGGCAAGAGAGATAGACGTCTCTCTCTTTTTCAATTTAAGAAGTGGTGAGCTACCAGGTTTTTGCAACTTCCCCATTACAGGTGCACGAGGTAAATTTGTTTAAAGTGGAACCTCCATCAAATCAGCCAAGGACACAACCTGAGAGAGGTTTGTATTATTGTTTGTAATGGGGAACAAAGGTTGAACAGAAATGAGCTATGCCCCAGTGTTAATACATCATGGCAAGGCCTTGGCATTTTATCATTAGATAATGTATTTCTTTTCCTAGAACTACTGGTAGTACTAGGTGGGTTTGATGTCTCCTGCAGTAAATTTCCTCTTAATTTTAATGCCTTTGCATAGACGCTTGATTCATTCAGCAGTCTTTTGACATTTACCACACTAATGTGTTCTATACAGTATTTGTTGAGGGCAGCTTCTTCAAACTTATACAGCTCATATATCCTATCAGTGCATTTATGATTTGAGTTGCAGTTTAAACACCTGGCTTCAAATGTACACTCGCCATGGTAAGAATTGGAACACATGCTATACATTTTTTCATTTCTATAAACTTTAGATGGGTGTCCAGATTTAAAACAATTAGAATATTGCAGTGACTTCTGCTTGAAAGGTAAAACTGCAATAATAATTCAATTTTCAATAATAATATGGAAAGGTACTTCAGCATCCTGGAAAGTAATGATAGTTATTAATGTTCCAGGAACTTTATGTACTTTCCATACATTTAGTGGACATATGGCCAGTATCTCCTCGGGAAATTCATATAGGTCTTTGTTGAAAACTACTCCCCTTTCATAGTTAATATTTAGGTGGGGTTTGACATGTAAGGTAATATCATCATTACTTGTCTTCAAGTTTGAACAGTATTAGACTGTGTGCATGATTTGGCATGGAGGAGATAACTTTTTTCCATAACAATATATACAGTATCTCCTAGTGCAATAGTTCCTACTTTTTTCTGAATTAATTTGCATATTTTGAAATAATTACCTGTAGCCCCATAGGTTCACCTTTAAGCTACATTGGTGGTTTTGGCTTTCTCTGGGAAGGCATAACTACATCATCATCTTTTTCAAACCAGTCACCAGGTATATACACATTCAAATCCTTTGGTGGCTTATCGCAAAGAGCACCCATGATATTTAAGTTATTAATTTTAATATTACTAATGTTACATATTGCTTTAAATGCTTTGTCACGACTATTGTAAGATATCCATGAATTCCATTTTTATCCTTATTTCTTTTATCAATTCATAGCAACCAAATGCTCTATCGAGATTATCATAATTTGTCTCTATTGGAATTTGGGAAACATGAAGGATTCGCAGTTTCCTTGTGTTACCCAAATTGCTTGGTGTTGGAACGTAAGTAGAATGGTCCTTTTTAATTTAAAGATCGTCAACAGAATTTTCCTCAATTAAATTGACAGAAGTTGTCAACAGTGACCAGGGGGGGAGGGTGTTAGTCAGCATATCAAGGGTATGGGGCGCCATTTTTCGAAGGGTCCATAGGCAAGGGTGGGTTTTTTTATTGGCTGTTTGGTTGGTTTATAGGCTTGAGAATATTAAGAAAGCATCATACATTGGAGAGGAAACTTGCAGGCTCCACTATCAGCACAGCAAGAGTATATTTCCCACATGGTCCACTCCATACCCTACCAAAACAGACATAGAGGCACAGGTGTAAGCTACACCTGCCTATTAGAACTGAGACCAAGAAAATATGGAATCATCCTCCCAATACTGTATCTGTAATGATGGGCTTCAGGCCAGAAGCTGATAGCCCTACCTCAAAGATTGGCTCCCCCAGATTACGATGACCTTGAGAATAGTTCCGCCAAACACTGTCCAAACCATCTTCGGGATGGTTGAGATCATCCAATACTATCACATATGGCTTTGAATGCAAATGCCTTCCAACCATGATCCCTTCTCCCATTAACCTATGCAAGCAGTAATAACAAAAATGGAAATAGTCATATCATTCAAGAAATTAATAATAAAACAAATAAACAAACAAAATCTACATAAAGATAAGGGAAATACCATTCATAGAGTTAGGACAGCAAGATGAAAGAGAGTTTATAAAATTAGGGAGTCGAAGAGATATTGAGAAGAAGAAAGAGAAGAGAGAAATTTAGATTCGAAGTGGGGGAGCAGTTTCTCCGAGTTCAAGAGCCCTCTTGCCCATCACAATGCTTCAACATAGAAACAATACACCCTGTTGAAGCACAATGATTTCATCAAGGCATTTTGTTGTTAAGAGGGCAGTTGGTCTGGAAATTAATCTCCGTTCTTCCAGTAAAAATCTTATCAATTCTACCTCTTATTTGGCTTGGGAAAATACACAGCAGAGTTATTGAGATTGCCTCTAAAATAACAAATTGGGAGATAATTAGTATTTTTCCTAACATACAAACCTGGAGCTATTTATAAGGTATTACTTTTGGCAACGCTGAAAACCAGCCAAGACAATTTTAGTGAGGGATAATTACCCCATCCGCTAGTTAGCAGGAGGGGGTTGAGGTAAACTGGCTACCCCGCTCACTCACACCTGTCGGTTGAGTAACCACTTGTGCTTTCTGGCAGGACTTCTAGGGGGACAGGGTGGCGGGCCAATTTGTATAAATAGCTCCATGTTTGTATGTTAGGAAAAATACAAATTATTTCCAAATTTGTTATTTGTTCCGACACAGATACAAACCTTCGCTATTTATAGGGTGACTTACTCTTAGGAAGGAGGAAGTTCTACCACCTGGCATTGGTCATGACCCGGGGTTCCCTCTAATTGATCTTTGATCTAATTAGTAGGAACCCTACCCTCGCTAAAATCAAAGAAGTTACAAAGTAACTCAATGATAGCGGCCTGCAGAAGCTTGTGTGAGAGAGACTCGTGGCTTGTCTTTACGTAGGAACTCGAGGAAAAGCATGAGTTCTAAGACATACCCAATACCCTTCCTCACGAGGTATTGGTGACGTAACAAAGTATTTATTCATACTCAGGATGCACAAGGGAAAAGAATCTTACCTGCAGAGGGGTGAGGTCTGTTATGCTTCGGTCTTGCGGAGCTGTTTCCCCAGGGGGGGGAAAAGGTGAAAGACAGAAGGGAGCCAGACATTCTTTTCATTCACCCCAGACTAACCCGGATAACCTCAGCCCTCAACCCTCTGCTACTTGTCCATCAAGGAGCCTGAGGCATTAGATCTCTTGTTGTGCAGCCACCACAGGACGAATGGAAAAGGTTTCCATGCTCCTGTGGGTTACGTCTTTCAGGTAGTGGGCTGTGAAGGTTATCTGACGCTTCCACACGCCCGCTTACAATACCTGTGCTACAGAAAAATTCTTTTTGAACGCCAGAGACGTCATGAGCTCTGGGTCAGTTGGACAGAGGAGGGTCCGGTGTTAGAGCGTATTCGATTACTTTCCTTATCCAGGAGGAAATAGTATTCCTCGTGACCCTCCTCTTGACCTCCCCCGTGCTGACAAAAAGTGCTTGTACAGGGGGGGGCGAGCTTTCCCTGTTTTTTTTAAGTAACACTTCAGACTCCTTACGGGACATAGTAACAGTTGGTCTGGATCTTTGGTTACTGAACTAAGACTCTCTATCCAAAATGGGCCGAACCTGGAGTCCGGCACACCCGGATTTTCAGTCTTAGCTACAAACTCAGGGACGTAGTTGAGAATTACTTCCCCCCCCATCTCCTATAGTGGGAGACATCAGAAGATAGACCATGAAGTTCACTAACTCTCTTGGCCGAAACCAGTGCGAGCAGGAACACCGTATTCCTCGTGAGGTGGCGATCGAAGGCCTGGTGTAGTGGTTCATAGGGGAAGCCCTTCAGAAACCTGAGGACCCGTACCACGTTCCAAGGGGGAGGTCTTAGCTCTGCCTGGGGACAAGTAAGCTCGTAACTACGTATGAGAAAAGAGTTCCAACGAAGAGGAAATATCGACTTCTTTCAGTCTAAAGGCAAGACTCAAGGCTGAGCAGTAGTGTTTGACTGCCGAGACCGAGAGAAGCATTTCTTCCCGAAGGTATACAAGAAACTACGCTATAGTTGGAACAGAGGCATCGAGGGGAGAGATACCCCTTCCACGACACCAACCACAGAAAACTGACCACTTCACTTGGTAGACTGCCTTTGTGGATCTCCTGAGGTGTCCAGCCATTCTTTCCACAACCGGTTGCGAAAAGCCTCTCTGTGTGAGAAGGTGCTGGATAGTCTCCAGGCGTGAAGTCGAAGTGAAGCTACGGCTTTGTGGAAGATGATGGCATATGGTTGTTTGAGGAGGTCGTGCTGTGGAGGGAGCTCCCTCGGGATCTCTGTGAAGAGATGCAGAAGGTCCGGGAACCATTCAGACAGAATGGAGGAAACGCGTAAGCGTCCAGGTTTATCCACCGTAGTTGGAAAGCATCTTGCCAAAGAGCTTGGGGATCCGGGACTGAGGAGCAGTAAAACGGGAGCCTGAAATTCAGGGCCGTTGTGAACAGATCCACAGTCAGGGAACCCCACAAAGTCAGGACTTTGTTGGCTATCAGAGGATTCAAAGATCACTACCACCGTGGTGTTGTCGCTCATCAACACCACGGAGTGCCCCACCAGGACCTGGTGGAACTTTTTGAGGGCCAGAAAGGCTGCCCTCATCTCTAAGAGATTTATGTGCTGGTACCTTTCTGATTCGGACCATTGGCCGGAGATGTAATGGTGCAGCATGTGAGCCCCCCACCCTTCTTTTGATGCATCCGAAAAAAGCATCAATTACGGGGGAGAGACGAGAAGATCGACCCCCTTGCAGAGGTTTGGCTCTGCCAGCTACCACCTCAGGTCCGACTGTTCCTCTAGCCCTATGCGGACTAGGTGATCCCGGGAATCGGAGTGTTGGTTCCACTGGGATTTTAGTCACCACTGGAGGGATCTCATCCTGAGGCAACTGTTGGGGACCAGTCAGGTCAGGGAAGAGAGGTGACCGAGAAGGCGAAGCCAATACTGCGCCGGGAGCTCTTCCCGACTGAGGAAGACCTGTGCTATCTCCCTCAGTCTCTGGAGAGGGGAGCAGGTGAGACTTCTCGAAGTTTACCACGATCCCCAGATCCTGGCAAAATCTTAGAAGCTTGTCTCGGTGGTGGAGAAGGGCCGCCTCCGAGTCTGCCAGAATCAGCCAGTCATCCAAGTATCTTAGGGGACAGATACCGACTCTGTGAGCCCAAGATGATAATAGTGCGAATACTCTCAAGAATACCTGGGGTGGTGTGGAAAGACCGAAACACAGTACCCTGAACTGGTAATGCTTCCGACTGAACATGAATCTCAGATACTTTTTGGAAGATGGGTGAATTAGGATCTGGAAGTATGCGTCCTTTAGATCTAGAGTGCAGATGAAGACCTGATGTCTTATCGCTTGTCTGACTGTGTCGGCCGTCTCCATCCTGAAAGGTATCTGTTCATCAAACCTGTTCAGGGCCGAGAAGTCGATGACTGGTCTCCAGTCTCCAGACGCCTTTTTCACAAGAAAAAGTCGACTGTAAAAGCCCGGGGACCCGTTGAAGACCTCCTGGAGAGCGTCCTTCTCCAACATGGACTGGACTTCTGTCCTGAGGGCAAACTCCCGTCCGGATCCCTTCGCACAGGAGTTCGATGGAATTGGCACTCGAGTCAGTGGAGGGAGAAAGAGTGTGAACGGGATAAGATACCCTGAACGAATCACCTCAACCGTCCAGGGTTCGGCCTCTGCCAGCGGCTTTGCAGCCATTCTCCCACAGGTGGGTAAATGGGATGATTGCCTGTCCTATTGGGACCAGCCTCGGCCGGATCCCTTCTTACCCTTTCCTCCACGAAAGGACTTTTTGCTGTGAAAGGCTTGCTTCGCACCCTTTTTACCCTGCTGTTTTGGGTCTTTAGCCCTTTTCGGTTGCGGATTTTGCTGTGCTTTCCGCTGTGGCTGAGAGGGGTAAGGTCTAACTGTTAAGACCTTTTGGATGAGGGTGTCCTGGCTGGACTTCCTCCACCTCTCTGCCACCAGCTCAACATCCTCAGGATGGAACAAAGAATTGCCCTCGAAAGGAGCATTTCTCAGTCTCGCTACTTTGGCCTGAGGGAGATGTCTATGGAACTTGCCCATGACGGCATCTCTCCTCTTCAGGATAGTGTTGGCCCAAAGGTTCACTACCAGATGGGAGAGGAACTCGATGGCCCGAGTGCAAGACAATAGGAAAGTCTCCAAAGACTTCCTGGAGGACTCCTGAGACAGATCCTTAGACCGCATCTGTTGTCCTAAGGATCCTGGTTCAGGATTTCAGAGGCCAAAAAGGAGACTGGAAGTCCCGTAAGTTTCTCGAGGGTGTGGCCTTCGAGAGTGGCTCTATAAAGTGGTCAAGAGGCAGCGTTGCAAGAGATTCCCCGAGGATCTCGTAATACCTCCTCTGAAACACAAACGGAGGAGATAGGACCATGGAAGACGAGCTGGAGCAGAGAGAGGAGGTGGACCCAGTTGCCTGGAACACTGCCTTCTGTTTGGTACTCTTCAACCCCTTTGACCAGGGCAAAGCTGCACTGGTCCTCTGAGGTTTCTGAGTGCCGTAGAACTGGTCAAGGACCGTTTCTTTTCCATCCAGAGGGGCTGCCGATGCATCTGGTAGTCCATTAATGGAATGGATGCAGACTAGGATCTGGCAGAAGGCATGTTCCGACTCCTTCCTCTCATCCTCCATAAGCTTAGGGATAGCAGCTGCTGGCAGAGCGTCGTCCTCGAGATCGCTCTGCCCTTCCACGTCCGAGCTCTCATCCATAGGAGCCCGGAGCGGGTCAAAGTTGTCAACTGGATAAACTGGGAATAGGGAGACTGCTGAGGAGGTATTCGCTTCCAGCTGCCTGGTAGGCAGTGAGGAGGGAAGCCTGGCCGAGGATTTGGGGATGGTGAACAAATCCTTCGGTTCCCTCCCACGAGGCCGGAGGTCCTCTGTTCACAAGGGTCTAGAGGGCTCCGTCGGCTACGGGTGGAATGTAAGTCCGCTGCCATATGGGGTAAATCCCGTCCAGTTGTAGGCTGTGCCTCCTTAGGCACTATCTCGACCGGTGAGGGACGGAAGGAGTCTCCATAGGAAGTAATACTATCCTCCTTGGATGGTGAAGGACGAATCCTTTTCCTTTTCCCCTTTGGTCTGGCCTGTGGCTTCTTGAACTGCAGGGGGCTACCCTGAGGTTCTTGCCTAATCTCCTCCAGAGGTCTTTTGCGAGGGGATGACCGTTTCCTCTTGCCAGAAGGACCCGCATGCACAGAATCTTCCGAACTCCTAGGGTCGTTGGGAGGAGAGGACCCTGGGAAGAGAGGAGGCGATAAAGGGATCCTAGGCGAATCACCTAAGGACTGGGAGTAGGGAAAAACTCCTTTCATGGCTTGGCGAATTACATTGAATAGGGCGCTAAGCCACAGGGGGTCAAGGGCTCCTGACGAACTAAGGAGGAGGTCCTTGGGAAGACACTGCTACCTAGGTTTAGGAACCTGGGCAGGTTTCCTAACCCTCGCATCTGAGGGAGGCTTCCCTACAGGCAAGATCGGCACAGGCCTACCCTTAGGGATAGGATCTGGGCTCAGTCGCGCAGGCGACTGTTGTCTCTGTTGAGGCCTAAGAGGCTTGAGAGACTGATCGTGAGCTGTTGGTAGACGGAAGGGTGCTCGTGAGCGCGCCCTTCCTGATTGCGCGCACCTTGTTCGCACTCGTGGTGCGCATAAGGTTGTTCGCGCTCATGGCGCACAGTAGGTTATTCGCGTACATGGCCCGCTACAGGTTGTTCACGCGCATGGCAAGCAACAGGATGTTCGCCCATATGGCGCGCCATAGGTTGAACCCGCGCACCATGTTCGCCATTTTTTTTGGCCTCGACAAGTTGGTCGTGCGCGGCAATTTGGCCGTGCGCACCAACTTGGTCGTGCACACGAGAGCTCTCAGGTTGGTGAGAGAACTCACTGCTACACTCAGCTGATGGTTCACGATAGCTTGTGTTGTGAGCGCGAACGATCAACACAATGAGAGTTTGAAAACTCTCTGTCATATAAAGAATGACCATGGTCACGAGAACCCGAAAGTTCAGCGTGAACTGTGTTGCACGAACACGAAGGATCAACGCAACGAGAAACCAAAGTTTCTCTGTCACGAGAGCCCGGAGGATCAACGTGACTAAGGGTACGAGAGACCAAAGGCCCAATGTAGCCTGTGTTGCGAGACCCCGAAGAGTCAGCGCAACGAGAAACCAAAGTTTCCCAGTCACGAAACACCGAAGTGATAGGGTGACTAAAGTTACGAGAGCCCAAGGGTTCAGCGTAACTCAGGTTACAAGACCTCGAAGGATCAACGTAATGAGGAACCAAGGTTCCTCTGTCACGAGACCCAGAAGGGTCAGCGTGACTGACGGCACGAGAACCCGGAGGTTCAACGTTACCATTGTTGCAAGACCCCGAGGATTTAGCGTAACAGAAAACCGAAGGTTTCAAGCCACGAGAGCCCGAAGGTTCAGCGCGACACAGTCCCGAGGAACACCTGCTGTCATGAGAACCCGCAGGATCAACATGACAAGAGCCCGAAGGCTCACGATCATGCCAGCCCAAAGGGTGATCGTCACGAGACCCCGAAGGGTCAACGTGAGGAGAACCAGCAGGTTCAACGTGAGGAGAACCAGCAGGTTCAAAAAGACGTCTCCTCACAGCCCGAG
Organism: Palaemon carinicauda; assembly: GCF_036898095.1. NCBI lineage: Eukaryota > Metazoa > Arthropoda > Malacostraca > Decapoda > Palaemonidae > Palaemon > Palaemon carinicauda. The sequence goes on from NC_090746.1 coordinate 86,265,505, forward strand.
GAGGAGAACGTCCGGGGTGGAGAGGGGTTACCCACCCCTCCACTCAACGAACCTCCAGAGAGGAACGTTCAACAGACTCCGCCCGAGGGGGAGACTGATCGAGGACTACAGATAATTCCTCCGCAGAGGAGGAGAGTTCACCCGAAGGAGAACTACGCTTATAACAAGGTTTTCGTTCCACCTCTGGAGGAGAACCAAATGCGTACGGAGATTGCTGATGTAAAGAGGCAATCTTCTCTCGCCAATGAGAGATATGTTCCCCAGAACAGGAAGCTTGCCTTGGAGAGAGCCCTGCCACCACCCTTGGTGGGTTAGCTGACTCCTCGGCGTCGGAACCAGACTCTCAGACTGACCGACGGGCAACAGCACCTGCGCCCAAAAGAGGAGGATCAACCTCCGCAGAGGAATGAGATGACTGCCTTCTCTCTGCTCCCCTTCGGAGGAGTTCGAGGAGAACTTCCTTCAAAGGGGGACCATCGACAACCAGCGATGGCCACAAAGACACAAGGTCTAGAGAGGAACAGGCACTCCCTGGGGAATGGGAAGGAGTCGATTCACTAGGGGAGCCGTCACCTTCACCTATCCCACAGGGTTGACTGGAAGGGCCTGGTCGAGAATTAGCTTTGGGCAGAGATTTGGGCGCAGAGGAACCAGAAGCCAGCGATTTCTTCAATTTCGAGAAAGACCCCGAAAGCGAAGTTTCGCGCTTAGACTTCTTCTTCTTACGTGCAAACCTCTCCCACTGGGAGGCAGGCCACTCCCTAAACTCGGAACAGGTGTTGTTCCGCGAACACTGACGTCCCCGGCAAGCCAAGCATAAAGGGTGAGGGTCCGTCTCCACGGAAGAAATGAAGGTACCGCAGCGGCGGCCCTCAATACCTGGACATGTCCGCATAGCGGGACAATAACCAAACACACACCAATACACACAAAAGAAAAAGGAATAGTAATAAAGTAAAGGCAGTTTGTTTTAACGGGAGAGAGATACGGTACGTCTGCGGGGTAGCCAGTCTACCCCAACCCCTTCACGCTAACTAGCGGATGAGGTAATTATCCCACACTAAAATTGTCTTGGCTGGTTTTCAGCGTTGCCGAAAGTAATACCCTATAAATAGCGAAGGTTGGTACCTGTGTCGGAACAAACATAAATGGAACTAGTTGCTACTCATGTTTCTACATGACCAATAAGTCCCCGTAATAAAAAAAAAAAATAATTAGACATTAACATGACAAATTCAGATAATTTGTATTTTTCCTAACTATACAAATCTTAGCTATCTAATAGGGGTATTACTTTCGGCGTAGCTGAAATGACGAGCCATTAATTTTTAACGAGGGTTTACCACCCACACCGCTAGTTAGCGGTGGTAGGGGAGGGTAGCCCTCATACACCTGTGCTTGAGCTCACTTTGCTTGGAGGTAGGACTTCAAAGGGGATAGGGCTGGCGGGCAAGTTTAGTTAAATAGCTAAGGTTTGTATAGGTAGGAAAAATACAAATTATCTGCGAATTTGTCATTTGTTCCGTAACTGGAATACAAACCACGCTATTTAATAGGGGTGACTCACCCACTAGGTTCTGGCTTTTGGCTTTGCTCGGGGTCTCCTTATTTGAGTGTGTTAGCACTCAAGAAATAAGGAGTCCCTGCACCTCATTAAAACCTTACTACACAAGGTCTGCGGCCTACGCAAGATGTGTGTGAAGGTATGAAGTGTGACTCGTCCTAGAAAGTTGTTCTAAAGTTCTTTAGATGGAAACTTGTCAACTAGGACTTTCCCAATACCACCTCGTCAGGGTGTGGGGACGTAACAGTACTGTATTAATATTAATACTAAGAACACAAGGGAGCAAGGTTTACCTGCAGTGGTTTGAGGTCAGCTATGCAGAGAACCCAGGATGCTGCTTTCCCCAAGAGAGGGGATGATGAAGAAAAGAATAAGGGCCAGTCAAACCTTTTCATTCATGCAGACTAAAACCGGGTAACAGAGCCCTCAACCTTCTACTTGTCCATTAAGGAGCTTAAGGTTTTAAACCAGCTGTTGTGCAGCCACCACAGGAACGATAGACATAGTATCAAGTCTCCTGTGGGTCACGTCTTGCAGGTAGTGGGATATGAACGTTGTTTGCCGTTTCCACACCCCAGCTTGAAGAACCTGCGTCACTGAAAAAAAATTTTTGAAGGCCAGGGACGTAGCTCTGCCCCTGACATCATGTGCTCGGGGGCGACGTGACGGAGGAGGGTCTGGATTCAGTGCCAGGTCAATAACCCTGCCAATCCATGCAGAGATGGTGTTCTTGGTCTCTTAGTCCCAGTGCTGACGAATAGTGCTGGCACACGAGGACGGGCTGCGGCTGTTCTTTTGAGGTACAGCCTCAAGCTCCTTACTGGGCATAGTAAGAGATGGTCTAGGTCATCTGTTACAGTACGGAGACTAGAAATCCAGGAGGAGTTGAATCGAGGATCCGCTACTCCCGGATTCTGAGCTTTAGCAATAAACTCAGGGACGAAGCTGAACGTTACCTCCCCCCATACCCTTGAATGGGCTATGTCATACGAGAGACCATGAAGTTCGCTGACTCGCTTGGCCGAGGCCAAAGCTAGCAAGAACACTGTCTTCCAGGTTAGGTGGCGATCTGATGCCTGGCATAATGGTTCATAGGGAGGTCTCTTAAGAGACCTGACAACTCGAACCACGTTCCATGGGGGAGGTCTCAATTCCAATTGAGAGCAGGTAAGTTCATAACTCTGTATGAGTAGAGAAAGTTCTAGCGATGAAGAAATGTCCATTCCTTTCAGCCTGAAGGCGAGGCTTAAGGCTGAGCGATAGCCTTTCACTGCCGAGACTGATAGATGCATTTCTTCACGCAAATACACGAAGAACTCCACTTTGCCTGGTAGACTGCTGCTGATGACTTTCGCATGTGTCCACACATCCTGATTGCAACTTGTTGCAAAAATCCTCTCTCAGAGAGGAGATGCTGGATAGTCTTCAGGCGTGAAGTCGTAGAGAACCTACGGCTTTGTGGAAGATGTTGGCGTGTGGTTGTTTGAGTAGATTGTGTCGTGGAGGGAGTTCTCTTTGCGGCTCCGTTAGGAGTTGCAGAAGATCCAGGAACCACTCTGCGTGATGCTAGAGCAGAGCTATGAGGGTCATTGAAAGATTGACCGATGTTCTGGTCTTGTTGAGTACCCTCATCATCAGACAGAACTGGGGAAAGGCGTAAACGTCGATGTTGTCCCACCGTTATTGGAAAGCATCTTGCTAGAGAGGCTTGGGGTCTGGGACTGGGGAACAGTAAAGCGGGAGCCTGACGTTCAGGGCCATTGCGAAGAGGTCCACAGTCGGAGATCCCCACAAAGTCAGGACTTTGTTGGCTACTAGATGATCCTAAGACCACTCGGTACTCACTATCTGAGATGCTCTGCTCAGGTTGTCGGCGAGCACATTCCTCTTGCCTGGAATGAAGCGTGCCGATAGTGGTATCGAGTGGATTTCGGCACATCTCAGTATCTCTAATGCTAGATGGGATAGTTGCTGCGAAAAAGTACCTCCTTGTTTGTTGATGTAGGCCACTACTGTGGTGTTGTCGCTTATCACCACCACAGAGTGACTTGCCAGGTACTGTTGGAACTGTTAAAGGGCTAGAAAGACAGCCTTCACCTCTAGGAGATTTATGTGGAGGTACTTTTCTGACCCTGACCAGAGGACTGACGTCGTGTGGTGCAGTACGTGGGCCCCCCACCCTTTTTTTGAAGTGTCCGAAAACAGCATCAAATCCGGGGGAGGACGAGAAGATCCACTCCCTTTCGTAGGTTCTCGTCTGCCACCCACCACTGGAGATCCGTCAGTTCAGCAAGTCCCATGGGGATCTCGATGTCCGGTGAGTCGTACGCTTGATTCCATCAGGACTTGAGTCACCACTGGAGGGATCTCATCCGGAGGCGACCATTGGGAACTAGATGGGCCAGCGATGAAAGATGACCGAGGAGAAGTTCTTCTCGTCTGAGAAAAGGTCTTGCGACCTTCCTCAGCTTTGCTATCCTGTCGCCTGATGGGAAGGCTTTGTGGAGAGTGGTGTCTATAATCATGCCTAAGTATACCAGTCTTTGAGTGGGAAGCAGGGAAGACTTCTTGAGATTACCAGATCCTGGCAAAGTCTCAGAAGTTTGTCTCGGTGTTGAAGAAGGGTTGACACAGAGTCTGCTAGGATTAAACAGTCGTCCAGATAACGGAGGAGACAAATGCCAATCCTATGTGCCCAAGATGATACTAAGGTGAACACTCTGGTGAAGACCTGTGGTGCTGTGGAAAGACCGAAGCATAGCACCTTGAACTGGTACATTCTGTTGTCTAAGCTGAATCTTAAGTACTTCCTTGAAGACAGATGGACTGGGATCTGGAAGTACGCATCCTTTAGGTCCAGTATGCACATGAAGTCTTGGGGTCTTACTGCTAGTTTGACCGTGTCTCCCGTCTCCATGCTGAAAGGAGTTTGTTTGACAAACTTGTTCAGAGCTGAGAGGTCGATGACTGGTCTCCAGCCTCCAGACACATCTTCTTGACAAGAAAGAGTCGATTGAAGAAGCCTGGGGATCCGTCGAGGACCCCTTGGAGAGCGCCCTTCTTCAACAAGGTCTGGACTTCTGCCCGAAGGGCTTGCCCCCTTGCCAATCCCATGGCAAGGGAGTTCAATGACACTGGATTCGTCGTCAAGGGAGGTAGAGTTGTTATGAACGGGACGTGATATCCTAGACCGATCACAGAGATTGTCCAGGAATCGGCCCCGAGTTGCTTCCACCTGTTTGAGCAACTTTGTAGGCATCCCCCCACTGCTGGAAATGCAGGGGGGCTGCCTATCCTAGCGTTTGCGGCCTCGGCTGCCCCCTCTAGGATTTTTGCCTCCCCTGGAGGACTTTTTGCCTTTCCTTTCTTTGACAGGTAAGGGCTTAGACACCATAGTCTTTGCTGCTGTTGTCATCATAGTGGTCTTGACTGGACGGAACTGCTGTGGTGCTGGAGGCTTATAGGGCTTGGATGTTAAAGCCCTATGAAGGAGGGTGTCTTGATGAGACTTCCTCCACCTCTCAGCGGCATGTTCCACATCCTTAGGCTCGAAAAGAACAGACCCCACTATGGAGGAATGTCTGAGCCTATTGATCTCAGCGCTAGGGACCTTCTGATGGAATCTCTCTACTACTGCCTCCCGACATTTCAGGATGGTATTTGCCCACAAGTTCAAGACTTGGTGGGCCAGAAACTCGATCTTGCGAGTACCTGAGAGAAGGAAGGTTTCCATAGCTTTCCTGGTACGTTCCTTGGAGAAATCAGATATCAACGTGGCTTGCATAGCACACTTCGCGACTCTCCTGATTGAGGATCTCGGCTGCCGAGAATGAGACCTGCTGGTTGGAGTCTCTCAAGAGGGACTCCCCTGCTTAGCTCTTCCAGCGAGTGGTGAAGTGGAAGAGCTAGACAAGGCTCCTCTAGGATCTCAAAGTACCTCCTCTGGTGTACGCGAGGAGGTGGGAGGAGCTTATTGGTGATACAGGAATGGTTGGAGGAGGACATCTTGGAGAGCTACCCTCCCCTACCCCGCTAAATAGCGGTGTGGGTAGTAAACCCTCGTTAAAAATCAATGGCTCGTCATTTCAGCTATGCCGAAAGTAATACCCCTATTAAATAGCGTGGTTTGTATTCCAGTTACGGAACAACTAGGTTTTATTATTAGTCATTTTTCAGGATATACAGTGCCTTTCTAGATAGCAGAAATTTATAGATAACTCATCTCACAAATAACTCAATTCAAAAGTATAGGCTATATATAGAAATAAAGTGCTATTACAATACACTTTTACATTATCAAGCTTAATAAGAGTCATAACACAACTAAATAAAAAGGAAAGCAAAGGTTTATAACATACCTGTCACTTTGAGCATCACGAATGCGAGTAATGGGTGACAGTGGCAGATCACGGTGAGTAGCCGAGTCCAAAGATGGGGCACGATGCATACCTTGTTGATGTACCCGAGAACTTTTACTAAAAGTTTAAAGGGAAAAATTAGTTACTAGAAAAATAAACAGTACACATGTAAGCATAATTCATCAAATTTTTATACCGTAGAAGAGGTAGCATTATCAACATACTGTAGTTTTATTTCTAACTGTTTATCAGACATTATCATACATTTTCCAACAACTTTACATGAAAGTATTTTGAAGATGTCACTAAAACACTACAGTACTGTAGAGTAATATTGAATAATAAATATTTCCATAAACTTCTGATGTTCATATTGGAGGTGATTTGGGCACTGATCACATGTATACTGTATATGGTCAGACTCTATGTTAGCTAGGGCAATGTCACTGTTCTTTGCCTCTGCCATTCATGAGTAGCCTTTAAACCTTTAAAAGAATATTTTCCTCATAGTACCTCTTTTGTAATAGTAAATTGTAAAGGTTACCAACCAAGTTAACAGTGCATAAAGGTAAAGGGACTTGCTGTTAGTTCAGGGGAAATCCAGGGATTACTAGATAGTTGACTAAAGTGTTGATGACGACGATAATGACAAGCTTCTACTTTTAGATAATTAGTAATTGAGCTTTACAAGATATTTCTAGCTTTCTTTATCTAAGTTCAGAGTCCATTGAATCCTCTCTTACAATGGTAACTTTGGTCCTACCCATCCTGTTGCCAACCTAACTAACTCCCCAAGTTGAGTATACTGTAGTTTTTAAAGAGGTTCTTTCGGTAAGGTATCTGAAATTTTGCTGCACCTTACAGATTCGAAAGCCTTTCACAGAAGACATATTCTTTTCTTCCTTTAGACCGTTCTGTTGCTAACCCATGCATGTCACAATACTAATTGATCTATAATACAACTAGATAATGAAGCAAAAGACAGAGTGGGTAGTCTAGATCCTAATATCCCTACATTCTCCATAGTGAGTGCTCCTAAATTATATAGTATTAAAAAGATGGATGACATGGTATAGGCTATCTTACAATTCCCTTGAACCTTATATCAACTAAACTCAATAGTTTGCATCATGTTGTGAACTACAGTCTTTTTTTCATTTATTTATTATGCAAAGCTGAAAATTAGATAAAAACAGTTAATATCATCACAACTTGAAAATCCACAAACAGTCTCCAAAATTTTTCATACCTCTTGTCATTGTCTATATTCATTGCATCTCAAAAGATAGCATTTACAGTATTGTAGTAATGGATTGGATTAATGAATTTGGACTATATAGCCCAGTGCTAGATTCTGAGGCCATTTCCTTATCATTGCAAAGACTAATCAATGGAGGAAAAGTGGTAGAAATCAACAGGTGACATTTAACTCCCAATATTCAAGGAGGTATAACTACCTTTTACATTTTTATCTAATCTAATACTCATGACTGTCTACCATTACCATGTAGTATGAAGTTAGCATATTAAGAACATCTTTACTTTGAAAACCACAGAGAAATAAATATTCTGGAAAACAAGGATAATTCTCAGCCATATTTTCAGAGGAAGTCTTTCACTTGCTAAAACCAATTAAGGATTATGATGGGAGAGAGAGAGAGAGAAGGGCAATTAACCTGCTGAAAAACCTAATATGCTTAAATGAAAAAATTCAACTCACCTTAACTGATAATCATGGCCATTGATATGTGGCAAGAGACGGGCATTTAGTATGTGTTTGGGAGTAGAGCTCAAAAAAACAGAAGAAGCTTTACGTGGACGAGGGACAGGAGGGGTAGACACTCTAGGAGATAACAGGCCATCCCTAAAATTAGAAGGTGAACCAAGGATAGTATCTTCTCGCGACCAAGTTTAAAACAGAACATAATACAGCCATAATGCAATTAAGATGATATTTTGGATATATAACAACCATTCAATAATGCATGTGAATTTAGAATAACATATATACCACCCAAAATATATAAACACACTTACATGAAAAGGTTTGACAGCTTGAATTTTTATTATACACCACTTCAATATTTCAAAAATTTTATCTTCAGCCTGCAGCTTTTAAAGAAATTTAGTTGATTTAGTATCATGAATAGATGTCACAAAAACAGAATTTTAATAACAAAATTTTTTATTTCCATACTCACCTGATGTTCATACTGTTTCATCTCCAGTAGCTCAGTTTATTTCTGTTTACCCCCAAAAATTTAAAGTATTTTCCCCATTTTCTTTCCTTTCAAAAGATATATGCCCGTAGTAAAGTAAAGAAACAATCTAGCGGTTAATGGCAAAGAGCGTTAGCAGTTCTATGATGTTCAGTTTTACAACCACATCAGTGATATGAAGACATCCCCATCCAGATTGTGATTAGTTTTTACTGTGTTTTAAGTCGCTTTCCCTGCTGGGTTTGTTGGCATTCCTGCACAGAGATTACACTGTACTTAAAATAACCGTTATAAGGAGTATGTGCCTAACCTCTTCCTCTAAGGAAAAGTATGTTTGAAATCCAGAGAAAGATAGGAAAGTTGTTTATTGCGGAGTTGATGAATTTATGACACACCAAATATTCACTTACCAGCCAAGTTTTGTTAATGACGAGCCTTAAAAGCTCTTAACACATTAAACTTTATTTGTCAATCTCAGAGGGCCAGCCAGCCTTTGCTTGTAAGCGGCAAGTCTGACTTACCTCCCTATTTGCTTACTCTAATCTGACTTCCATAGTCGACTCGGAGACCCTCAAATTCTTTAATAACTTTAGATACTTATGCTGCTAAGCCCTTATAGTCCTTCATTCCTAGTCGCTCTTTCAAATATCTAGGTTGTGAGGCAGAAGATCAAGTTGGTATTTGAAACATTATATTCCTCATTTTGCAAAAGCAAACACTTTAAACCTTGTTTTTCATTTGTGAGATTGCATTTCATATCATAGAATTCTCTTAACTGTTTAATGTTGTTAAAGATGTTTTGGCTAAAGCTGGTCGGTTGCATCACACACCAGACAACAGTGTGTTTTGTTTGCTTGCATGCTTGGCTACTAGCTCACCACAAGTTTATATTAGTTGGGTAAATATTATCACTTATCCTTTCAGTAGTTATGAGTCTTACTATAAAAGAGAATTAAAAATCTATGCAAGGGTATTACACTGGAGGTGCCACTACATATGCTATACCTTTCATCACAGAACCTCAATTTAGACACAGTAGCTAATGTGCCAGTTGTAAAGAATGTGTAAGACAAGTGTCAAATTAAATCTTATAGCTAAAACTCCTTCCTAAGTTATTTCTAAAGGAAGTTCTAATTGCTTCCTCAAAACATTTGGAGACAGCTTTGTCTAAAAACTATTCAGTATATACTTCTCAATTACCTCTTTTTTTGTTGTGGATAATAAGAGTGGTTAAATTCTTATCAGTTTTACTAGGAATGGTTGCTAATACTAGTTCTCTTTAGTTTGTAATCTTTGATTCCTCCAGGACGTTTTGACTTGTACAAGCCTAGTCAAGTTACCTGGCGTTAGAGATTTCAAAATAATTTCCTCCTTTGAGCCCAACATTACTGATAATATATGAAAACCCTTAAAATGAAGGTTTCCAAGCTGGTTTACTTAGGACTCTTTGTGGGTAATAATGGGAATATACTTGGAATATGTTGCTTTGCACTTAATTTAACTATTTTAAAAGGCTTTATTTTAGCAGCGAAAGCTAGCCTTTTTGCTTATAGGGGCAATGATGATGGTACTATGACTCCGACATTTGTCTTTACTACAGCCTAACTAGTTTACTTTTGTTAGTCCTATTAGGAATTTAATGTCATTAACTCCTTTTGTGGTAGGTCAGAAATCTATTTAGTTTTTGATTCAGAATAATAATTCAAATATAATCTTCCATTTGTTTCCTAGGCAAAATCACATATCATGCATGTATGGTATGAAAAGTAATGGGCCAAGAACACTACCCTGAGGAACACCAGATATTACATTCCTAGTCACTATGGTACCCATCAATAATTACGCTCTGCAATCTATTACTTAAAAATTCAATAATCATGCTAAGAGAAGACCCACCTAATCCCATCTCTTTTAGGCTCGAAAACAAGGGGCTCATGATTAACATGGACAAAGGCAGCACTAAAATCAAGGACAATCATACAAACTTTCTGACTACAATCAAGGGATTTCTGTATAGCTTTGGAAAATGTAAGAGCATCACATGCTAAAAGGCATTAGCAAAAGCCAAACTGCATATTAGGGGAAAGATAATTACCTCCAGCATAAATATTTTAGATAATGTGGGAGTCATGGATATTGGGCAGTAATCAGCAGAAGTAAATCTATAAAGACACATTTACCTAATGAAGTAACATTACCAATTCTCCAACATGTGCAAAAAGAACATCTTACTAATTTGTTAAAAACAACAAATGACTTAGGGGCTAAGAAATCAGCTGTCTTTATAAAAAAAGGACTAATACCATTTGGATCTACACCTTCATAAAAAGTCCAGTATGTTTTAATTTCACAGGACCAAAAAGCTAAACTAATTAGTTTAGCCTCAAGAAAACAGAAATGAGAAATATCTTTCTCCTTACCTTTTAAGAAAATATAAAAAAGGAGAATTAAGCCCATACAATTTTCTTTTTTTTATAATGGCCATAGCATTAGTCAAGACTATTATATGGCAAGGCTAAATTCATGTGTATACAAACTATTTATGATACCCACAGAACACCATGACAGACGCCATTAAATTTCACTTGCTACAATGCTGACGAAGGACAGATGGTTTTTACTATTTTACTAACTCAGTCGATCGCTTATAACTTTTGCCATTATAGAAAATATGTGGGGGCGGACATCTAAAGGAAGTTTGGCATAAGGATATCTAAAACAACACTCAACATATAAATACATTCCATTAAAGTTTCCAAAAATAAAAAATTAACTTTAATTCAGAAAACATCAAACATGAAAAATTATTTTCCTATATAAAAAAATCATACAAGAACATATTAACAGTAATGATATAATTGGTAGAACTTTTATATATAAAATTTCTAGGAATACTTATAGCAATATAATTTATATTTAATCACACGGAAATAATAAGCCTTCAACATTGCGGTTAAGTACTTTCACTGGTTAAATAGCATCAAATTTATATCTTTTACTGAAGCACAGTTAATTTGCATATCAAAAAGACAAATCAAACTAGAAAACTTATAAAGGAAATTATTTTAATTATCATACTATTTACTTAAAACCGGCATGAAAGTAACAGGAGAGCTTATTCTTTGGAAAAATAATCATAAATATCTGAAAGTTCTATAGCACACAATAAAACCTCACTACAGAAACACTACCACAAACCAAAGAAGACGCAAAACTGATGTCAATATCACAATACTAGCAACCTATGTCAACAGGATTAACTCCACCATGAACAAAAGTAAGCTCAATATCAGGAAATGAAACCTTACAAGGAGTGCAATGTAAGAATGTTTCTTACCAAGCTTATACTGATCACTTACTTAAGCTTGTTATATGTTTCACTCACAGCACCATCACATAAAAAAACACACACGTGCACAAACACACACACACAGCAAATTTTCATAGCTCGTCAATCCCTGTTATGTTAGCAAGCTGTGGGGACCCATTCTGTTATTCTTAATGTCCATCTATTATATATCCTCTGATACATAAGTTAATACTGGTAAGACCATCTCATTAAATACTTTTCTTTTTAGAGAAAGTGGCATTTTACATTTCATAATCTCATATTGTTAGCCAAAAAATCTCCATTACAAGATTATCCTTCTTTTAATTTCGGCCTAATGTTCTGGAGAAATACAGTACTTACTGCCTGTCATAAGTATGCATAAACATTAATAATCCCTAGAGGTTCATCAGTATCCCTTATTTGTTGCCACTCTATATTTACACTGAACATTGCTTTAGTTTTACTCGTATTCATTTTATCCTACAGTTCTGCTTTATTCAAATATATAATTTCTTGCAATTCCTCTCATGATTCACTTAATAAAACTATGACATCAGCCATACCTGAAGTAGTAGACCAATTCTCCATTAATGTTAATTCCTACACTTTCCCAATCTAAATTCTTAAAAGTTTGTAACCATGCTATGAGTAATTTAAGAGAGATGAGGTCTCCCTGTCTAACTTCCTTCTCTATCAGATTTTTCCCACTATCTTCATGTAGTTTTAGGATTGCTGTACTACCCATATAGAGATCTCCAAGTATTTTAACATAAGATTTGTCTATTCCTTATTTTTTGAAGGGCTTTCATCACTGCTGAAGTTTTGACAGAATCAAAAGCTTTCTCATATTCTATAAATGCCATTTATGTGGTTTGTCATACTTTGTTGAGTTTTCCATTACCTGGCCAATTACATGAATATACACGTAGTCAGTTGTAGAATACCCGCTTCTGAAACATGCCTGCTCTCTTGGGTAATTAAAGTCTTGCTGTATTTCTATTCAGCCTGATGTGATCTTTGTAAATATTTATCATATTACTGAGAGTAAACTTACTGGGCGGTAATTTTTCAGGTCTTTTGTGTCTCCCTTTTTATGAATTACCATCAAAGTTTTTCCAGGCCATAAGTATACAGTATAGCATTCTTGCAAACATTTTATGTGAAGTTTAGAAATTTTTACTAATATGAAAATTCTTTCATCTATTATTAAATAAATTGCTAGGTCATCTTCTCCAGCTGTTTTGCTTCTTTTCATACATTTTTAATACTTTCTTTACTTCTCCTACAGTTACTTTTGGTACTGGCTCAGTGTTTCATCATGTCTATTGGCATAAGTATCTATTATATCACTATTATATAGTATTGTAAAGAAATCCTCAGCATTTGCTATCACTCCAACTCTATTGTTATTTCCATTATCATCCTATAAAGCAAGCATCTGTTGGTGCCTTGTTATAATTTTTTTTTCAGCAATTATATGTTTCTTCTTTTCTTTAATATTTCCTCTATTTTCGTCTGATTGTGTTTACAATTATCTTGGGTTTTTAGTTTCTTTATTGTTTTGGATAGTTCTGCTAATTCTATTTCAGCTCTCTTGGGTTTTATCCTCATTTCCAATCTTTTCTGAGTTTTCTTTGATCTTGTTAGGAACTTTTCCACTTATCTCTTGTGATGATTTCAATAAAAATTTTGTTAAATTACTATTCATTTTTCTTTACTTACTTCCATTTCATTATGTAGCTGGGAGTACCTACTGTATTTTGTATTGCTAAAGTAAACTCATCAGATTTTTCTCTTAATACAGGAGTGTTTATTAACTTAATGTTTTTTCTTAAAAATTTTATTTTGATAATAAAATAAATTTTTGAATATACTTACCCGGTGATTATATAAGCTGCAGCTCTGCTGCTCGACAGAAAACTCTACGTAAAATATCCGCCAGCGATCGCTATGCAGGTAGGGGGTGTACTTCAACAGCGCCATCTGTCGTGCAGGTACTCAGTACTCATTGTAAACAAAGAACTCAATTTTCTCCTCGGTCCACTGCGTCTCTATTGGGGAGGAAGGGAGGGTCCTTTAATATATAATCACCGGGTAAGTATATTCAAAAATTTATTTTATTATCAAAATAACATTTTTCAATATTTAACTTAGCCGGTGATTATATAAGCTGATTCACACCCAGGGGGGTGGGTAGAGACCAGCAATAAATGTTTACATTATTATGAGCTAAGGATTTTTTATTTCATTTTAGCAGTTATCAAAATAACAAACATAAAATAAATAAGTACCTGGTAAGGAAGTCGACTTGAACAATTACTCTGCCTTTTTAAGTACGTCTTCCTTACGGAGCCTCGCGATCCTCTTAGGATGCTGAGCGACCCCTAGGATCTGAAGTATGAAGGGTTGCAACCCATACTACAGGACCTCATCAAAACCTCTAATCTAGGCGCTTCTCAAGAAAAGAATTTGACCACCCGCCAAATCAACCAGGATGCGAAAGGCTTCTTAGCCTTCCGGACAACCCAAAAACAACAATAAAAACATTTCAAGAGAAAGATTAAAAAGGTTATGGAATTAGGGGAATGTAGTGGTTGAGCCCTCACCCACTACTGCACTCGCTGCTACGAATGGTCCCAGGGTGTAGCAGTTCTCGTAAAGAGACTGGACATCTTTAAGATAAAAAGACGCGAACACTGACTTGCTTCTCCAATAGGTTGCGTCCATTATACTTCGCAGAGATCTATTTTGTTTAAAGGCCACTGAAGTTGCGACAGCTCTAACTTCATGTGTCCTTACCTTCAGCAAAGCTTGGTCTTCCTCACTCAGATGGGAATGAGCTTCTCGTATTAACAGTCTGATAAAATAGGATAAAGCATTCTTTGACATAGGCAAAGATGGTTTCTTAACAGAACACCATAAAGCTTCTGACTGTCCTCGTAAAGGTTTAGTTCGTCTTAAATAGAACTTAAGAGCTCTAACAGGGCATAAGACTCTTTCTAGTTCATTTCCAACCATATTTGATAGGCTTGGAATATCGAACGATTTCGGCCAAGGACGAGAAGGTAGCTCGTTTTTGGCTAGAAAACCAAGTTGTAAAGAACATGTAGCCGTTTCAGATGAAAATCCGATGTTCCTGCTGAAGGCGTGAATCTCACTGACTCTTTTAGCTGTGGCTAAGCAAACCAGGAAAAGTGTCTTTAAAGTGAGATCTTTAAAGGAGGCTGATTGTAGCGGCTCGAACCTTTCTGACATGAGGAATCTTAGTACCACGTCTAAATTCCAACCAGGTGTAGCCAAACGACGCTCCTTCGTGGTCTCAAAAGACTTAAGGAGGTCCTGTAGATCTTTGTTGTTGGAAAGATCTAAGCCTCTGTGACGGAAGACTGATGCCAACATGCTTCTGTAACCCTTGATAGTGGGAGCTGAAAGAGATCTCTCTTTCCTCAGGTATAAAAGGAAGTCAGCTATTTGAGTTACAGAGGTACTGGTCGAGGATACTGATACTGACTTGCACCAGTTTCGGAAGACTTCCCACTTCGATTGGTAGACTCTAAGAGTGGATGTCCTCCTTGCTCTAGCAATCGCCCTGGCTGCCTCCTTCGAAAAGCCTCTAGCTCTCGAGAGTCTTTCGATAGTCTGAAGGCAGTCAGACGAAGAGCGTGGAGGCCTTGGTGTACCTTCTTTACGTGTGGCTGACGTAGAAGGTCCACCCTTAGAGGAAGAGTTCTGGGAACGTCCACTAGCCATCGAAGTACCTCGGTGAACCATTCTCTCGCGGGCCAGAGGGGAGCAACTAACGTCAACCTTGTCCCTTCGTGAGAGGCGAACTTCTGCAGTACCTTGTTGACAATCTTGAACGGGGGGAATGCATATAGGTCTAGATGTGACCAATCTAGGAGAAAGGCATCTATATGAACTGCTGCTGGGTCCGGGATTGGTGAGCAATATATTGGGAGCCTCTTGGTCATCGAGGTTGCGAAGAGATCTATGGTAGGCTGGCCCCATGTGGCCCACAGTCTCTTGCACACATCCTTGTGTAGGGTCCATTCTGTAGGAATGATTTGTCCCTTCCGACTGAGGCAATCTGCCATGACATTCAAGTTGCCTTGGATGAACCTCGTTACTAGAGAAATGTTTAGATCTTTTGACCAGGTGAGGAGGTCCCTTGCGATCTCGTACAACGTCATAGAGTGGGTCCCTCCTTGCTTGGAGATGTACGCCAAAGCCGTGGTGTTGTCCGAGTTCACCTCCACCACTTTGCCTTGAAGGAGAGACTTGAAGCTTTTCAAGGCCAGATGAACTGCCAGTAGCTCCTTGCAGTTGATATGCATTGTCCTTTGACTCGAGTTCCAAGTTCCCGAGCATTCCCGACCGTCTAATGTCGCGCCCCAGCCCGTGTCCGATGCGTCCGAGAAGAGAACGTGGTTGGGAGTCTGAACAGCCAGGGGCAGACCCTCTCTGAGGCTGATACTGTCCTTCCACCAAGTCAGGGAAGACTTCATCTTCTCGGAAATGGGGATCGAGACCGCTTCTAGCGTCTTGTCCTTTTTCCAGTAAACCGCTAGGTGATATTGAAGAGGACGGAGGTGTAGTCTTCCTAACGATACGAACTGTTCCAGGGATGATAGTGTCCCTATCAGACTCATCCACTGCCTGACTGAACATCGTTCCTTCTTCAGCATGTTCTGGATGCATAACTGGGCTTGACTTGTTCTGGGGGCCAACGGAAAAGCCCGAAAAGCTTGACTGTGAATCTCCATCCCTAAATACACAATAGTTTGGGATGGGACCACTTGAGACTTTTCCATATTGACCAGGAGACCCAATTCCTTGGTCAGATCTAGAGTCCACTTTAGATCCTTCAGACAGCGATGACTGGAAGAAGCTCTTAGAAGCCAGTCGTCCAAATAGAGGGAGGCTCTGATGTCCGCTAAATGAAGGAATTTGGCTATATTCCTCATCAGCCTCGTAAACACAAGAGGAGCTGTGCTTAGGCCAAAGCACAGGGCTTGAAACTGGTAGACAACCTTTTCGTAAACGAATCTCAGAAAAGGTTGGGAGTCTGGGTGGATGGGGACGTGAAAGTATGCGTCCCTTAGGTCTAAAGAGACCATCCAGTCTTCCTTTCTGACCGCTGCTAGAACGGACTTTGTGATCTCCATGGCGAACGTCTGCTTTGTGACAAAGACATTCAGCGCACTGACGTCTAGCACCGGCCTCCACCCTCCTGTCTTCTTTACCACTAAGAAGAGACGGTTGTAGAAGCCCGGGGTTTGATGGTCCAGGACTTTGACTACCGCTCCCTTTTCTAGCAAGAGAGACACCACCTGTTTCAATGCTCGTCTCTTGTCTTCCTCTCTGTACCTGGGAGAGAGATCGATGGGAGACGTTGCTAGAGGGGGTTTTCGTACAAACGGTATCTTGTACCCCTCTCTGAGCAACTTCACAGATTGTGCATCTGCGCCTCTCTTCTCCCAGGTCTGCCAGAAGTTCTTGAGTCTGGCTCCCACTGCTGTCTGAAGAAGGTGGCAGTCAGACTCTGCCTTTAAAGGACTTGGTTCCTTTCTTCTTCCCACGTCTCCCTTCGGCACGAGCACCTCCTCTGCTGGAGGCTCTGCCACGAAAGGGCGGAATAAATCTGGACGCTGGAGTGTCCATCCTTGGTCTTGACAAGGTAGGCAAAGGGGTGGCTTTGCGGGCAGAGGACGCAACCAGGTCATGGGTGTCTTTCTGAATCAAAGAAGCAGCAATCTCCTTAATCAAGTCCTCTGGAAAAAGGCACTTAGAGAGAGGAGCAAACAGAAGTTCTGATCTTTGACACGGTGTCACTCCAGCTGACAGGAAAGAGCAAAGGTTCTCACGCTTCCTGAGGACTCCGGATACGAACGATGCCGCAAGCTCACTAGATCCGTCACGTATGGCCTTGTCCATGCAGGACATGATGAGCAAGGAAGATTCCTTCTCAGTCGGGGAGATCTTCCTGCTCAAAGCTCCCAGACACCAGTCCAAAAAGTTGAAGACCTCGAAGGCTCTAAAAACTCCTTTCAACAGATGGTCTAGGTCCGAAGGTGACCAGCATATCTTAGAGCGTCTCATGGCTAGCCTGCGGGGAGAGTCTACAAGACTTGAGAAGTCGCCCTGGGCAGAGGCAGGAACTCCCAAGCTGAGAACTTCTCCCGTGGCATACCAGACGCTCGATCTGGAAGAGAGTTTAGCAGGGGGAAACGTAAAGGCTGTCTTCCCTAGACTCTTTCTGGACTGCATCCAATCTCCTAAAACTCGTAAAGCTCTCTTGGACGAGCGTGCGAGGACGAGTCTCGTAAAGGCAGGCGAGGATGACTGCGTACCTAAAGCAAACTCTGACGGAGGAGAGCGTGGAGCCACAGACACAAACTGGTCCGGAAACATCTCTTTGAACAGAGCAAGAACTTTTCTAAAGTCCAAAGAGGGTTGCGTGGACTTGGGCTCGTCAAGGTCCGAATGTGGTTCATCAACGTGTGCCGCATCGTCATCATCAGAGAGTCCATCATCCGAGAATTGAGGAGGAAGCGGCAATGGAGTAGGTATCGGCTGGTCAGCTGAGTCCGGTCGCACGGGTGCACGCGTGACTGAACCGGACGCAACGTCATGGAACTGTTGCCCAGTCTGTGAGCTGGCAACAACCATAGCAGCGCGGGGACGCACAGCGTCTACTCCAGACTGTCTAGTCTGATGTGGGCGAGCAGAGGCAACCACACTGGGTTGCGGAGGTTGACGCACCGCGTCAAAACAAAACAACTTTGACGGTTGTTGTACCTCGCGAACGTCAACGGAAGGTTCCGTGCGTCGCTGAACGTCAACATGCGGCTGGCAGGGTACACTGGAACGCATGGGTGGCGGGACTCTCTCAGCTGGAGTGCGCAAGAAGGTCGCCTCAGCGTCCACAGGACGCACAACCGTGGTTGGTTGTAGGCAAGAGGTTGGTGCAGCAGCAACCTTCTCCGCACGAAAGTCCTGCATCAGAGACGTTAATTGGTACTGCATGGTCTGCAGCAAAGACCACTTAGGGTCTGCAGGAGCAGGTGCGGCGACAGACGGTGTAACTGCCTGAGGCGGTACCGCTTTGCCTCTCTTAGGAGGTGAGCAGTCATCGGAAGACTGCAGCGAGTCCGAACTGACCCAGTGGCTACAACTGGGCCGTTGGACTTGCGCGGAAGGGACCGACTTGCGCTTAAGAGGTCGTGAGACCTTGGTCCATGGTTTCTTACGAGAAACCTCTTCCGCAGACGAGGAATAAATGGGCTCTCTCGTCTCTGTGTGGGTGGGGCGATCTTGGGTAGATACGCCCGAAACCACGGAGGGAACGTCTGTTCGCTGATTAAAGCCTCTCGAACCCTTTGGTCGTACGACATTGCTTCTCCCCTGGACTTGGGAGCTTGCAAGAGGTCCCGGACTAGGAGGACGACAGGCACGAACAGACGAACCCTCAAGCGCAACACTATCCACAACACTATCACTCACTTTATCACTTCCCACTGCACTCTTACACTTCAGCTCCTTGACGTCCGCCATGAGCTGGTTACGGTCACTAGCCAAGGACTCAACTCTCTCACCCAGAGCTTGGATGGCACGCATCATATCTGCCATCGAAGGTTCCTGAGTGCCAGAAGGGGGATTAGGAGCAACCACTACAGGGGAAGGAATAGGTTGTGGGGCATGAGGAGAGGAAAAATCAACGGAACGAGATGAACTTCTCCTGACTCTATCTCTCTCTAGCCTACGTGTATATTTCTGGAATTCGATAAAATCGAATTCCGAAAGCCCAACGCATTCCTCACATCGATCTTCCAATTGACAGGTTTTATCCCGACAATTGGAACAAACGGTGTGAGGATCGATAGAGGCCTTCGGAAGACGCCTTGAACAGTCCCTAGCATTACACTTCCTGAATTTAGGGACTTGAGAAAGGTCAGCCATTTTGAATTGGTCAAAGGGGAATTCAAAAACTATCCAAAGTCATCAACAAATAATCCGATATCAAAAAAAGAATGCAAGGATTTATTGAAGAGAAAGCCTGCACAGCGAAAGCTCAAAACTAGAAACGTGTACTTCACCAAATAGTTGTGAAAACAAATCCAGTTAGCAACAGCGAATTAGTAGGTCTTGCCGGTAGCACGACAGAGAGAAAATTTGAGTTCTTTGTTTACAATGAGTACTGAGTACCTGCACGACAGATGGCGCTGTTGAAGTACACCCCCTACCTGCATAGCGATCGCTGGCGGATTTTTTACGTAGAGTTTTCTGTCGAGCAGCAGAGCTGCAGCTTATATAATCACCGGCTAAGTTAAATATTGAAAATTAGTTTATCTCTCTTTTTAGATCTAAAAATATTTTGCTTCTCACGATTATATGATCGCTTCACTTTAACTTGTTTAAAACTGTTACATCTTCAACTAAATTAACTTCTTCACTAAGAACAAAATCTATCTAATTTATATTTCTCCATTTTGGCTTCTCCTTGTCCATTTCAAAATAATTTGTATTTTTCATAGCTATACATACCCGAGTCATTTATATGGGCTATTCCTAATTTTGTTTCTCTACGACCAGGAAATCAAAGAAAAAGGCGTTTGACTGCTTTGCATTACAGTTGCTAAGTGCCAGTAACCACAGCGCATGAGAGTGCAGGGAGCCATCGCATGACGCTCTTCACTCTCTCCTGATCGAAAGACTTGTGGGGCAGTTGAGGTAGGATCTGTGATGACTCAGGTTTGTATAGCCAGGAAAAATATAAATGGTTTTAAAAAATTTGTAGTTTATTCCTACGCAGATACTTTCGCATCAACACATGGGAGTCTTCCTTGGGTGGGAGGAAGTCTCCATTAAGATGTATGCCCTTCCTCTCTAATAGATACGATTATTATTAGGTACTAACAAAAGATCAAAAGTGGATAAATTTGAACTGTGTAGCCAGCTCATGAAGGGGTAAAAGCATACGTTCAATCCAAGAGGATACTGTATGTCTAGTGCCAGAGGTAAAGCTACATGATCATCGTCACATACAGAATATATCCAATACTGTATATCATCAATGATAACTGAAAAATATGGCATTCTTATTTGTATTAAGGTGAGATCCAAGCGAAGGCTTCAAGTCCAATAACGATCCCCATTCTCCTTGATACACATTACATACCCTTTTAAAGCCGAGAATAACTGATGCCTTTGATAAAACGGTTACATGACTCATAAGAGCGCATGATTAGATTATGTGTTATGCTGCAACAGAAGGCCCTAAAGAGCCCTAAAGAGAAACTGTCTAGGGACCTGCGAATACATTCTCTAACATAATAGTCTGTAAAAGTGGTTAGTTTTTTCTAACACCAGC
Organism: Palaemon carinicauda; assembly: GCF_036898095.1. Taxonomy (NCBI): domain Eukaryota; kingdom Metazoa; phylum Arthropoda; class Malacostraca; order Decapoda; family Palaemonidae; genus Palaemon; species Palaemon carinicauda. The sequence continues at coordinate 86,286,347 of NC_090746.1, forward strand.
TTTGACAACTTGTGCTACAGAGTGGTTTCTGCGAAACGATAGGGTTGCGGCAAGACCACAGATATCAGGGGCTGAATGAGGGGCCTCAAGCGACACTTCTCCCAAGGATTTATAAGCTCTCATGATTGTTTCTCTCAACCAATATGAAATTTTGTTTTTGGATACTTGCTTTATGGAGCAACCTGTGCTCATGAACAAATGGGAGATTTTAGGCCTAAGATATGCTGTTCTCTTTTAGATATTTTTTAACTGCTCTCACGGGACAGAAAAATGTCATCAGGGTCACCAGTTACCTATTTGAGAGATATGAGAAAGTCAAATCTGATATCGTTTTCAATCGGATTCTGTGTTTTGGCCACAAATTTAGGAAAAATTGATATGGATAATTCTTTCCACCCTCTGGAATGTGATGCAAGATAAGATAGACCACATAGTTTGCTTATTTCCTTGGCCGAAGCTAAGGCAAAGAGGAAGATGATCTTCAATGTAACGTTGCTGTTTATGACTTTATGCATGGGTTCTTAGAGGCTTTCCTTTAGGCCCTGAGAACCTTAGTCATGTCCAAGGAAGGGGGTTTGAGTTCTCAAGGAGGACAAGTCTGCTTGAAACTCCAGATGAGATCTGAGAGTTCCCATGAAGAGGAGATGTCAAGCCCTTTTAGTTTGAAAACTTGGCTCAAAGCCAAGTGGTAATCTTTTACCACAGCGAGTCTTTTACTGCAGTGACTGAAAGAGAGCTTTTATTTCTCAAGAATAGCAAAAATTCTACAATCAGGGGAATAGTTCCCTCGAGTGGAGCAATATCCCCCTGTGATAACAACCACAGAAGATTTTCCACTTGGCCAGATAGATTACTGTGGACAACTTTCAGAGATATTTGGAAAGTTGTTTTGCAGTTGGACTTGGAAAGGCTTTTTTTCAGAGATGCTGGATAGTCTCAAACCATGAAGTGACAGACAATGCACTGCATCATGGAACTTTCTTATGTGTGATTATCGTAGTAGGTTTGGCCATTCTGGAAGTTCACAGAAGTTCCAACAGGTCTGAATACCACTCTGCTGCTGGTCACTTTGGAGCTACTAGCATTACTCTGACTTCCTGGGATGTTCGGGCTCTGTTCGGGCTCTGATGAATCAGACAAAATGGCGGAAAGGCATAAAAGTCTAGTCTGTCCCATGGTTGCTATAAAGCATCTTCTATTACTGCAACTTGGTCTGGGACTGGTGAGCAATACACTGGGAGTTTGTGATTCAGGCGAGTGACGAACATGTTGGGGAAAGTCAAAAGTATCTTTGTCACTAGTGGAAGCATTCTGAACCAACTGTTGTCCCTGATTGATTCAGATGGTCAGCAATCATGCTCCTATTCCCAGAGATGAATCTCACCAAGAGAGAGATTGCTTTGGTCTGTGCCCACCTAAGTATCTCTACTGCTAGTTGGCATAGCAGGAGAGAGGCTGCACCTCCTTGTTTACAGAGATAGGTCACTACCGTGGAGTTGTCGCTCACCAGCACCACGGAGTGACCTTTCAGTCTCTGAGGAGTGGAGTAACACTAGTTGCACAGCTTTCATCTCCAGGCCTTGTCCTCTTCTGGTTATAAGCCCGGGGATTTGCTTCCTTCCCAGATAAGTACCCCACCCTTGGCAAGAAGCATCCAAGAACAGAAGGAATTGTGGGGGAGAAGCCTGAAGGGGGGCTCCTGCTAACAGGTTCTACTCTCTGAGCTACCAATAGAGATATGCCACAACCTCCTGGGGCACCGACAGCAGGGTTGCAGGGTGGTCAGAAGCCTGCAACTACTGGCTCTTCAGAACCCAGTACACAGAGCGAAGATGCATTCTCCTCAAGGGGAAGAGTTTCTCCAAAGAGGAGTAATGGCTTAGAAGTTTCTGCCAAGTGTGTGCAGGAAATGGCTTCCCTTTCAGAAAGGTTTCTGCTATTTCCCTGAATCTCACGAGCCTGTCGGCAGATGAAAACGCTCTGGCTTTGACTGAGATGTCAATAACTAGGTAACTGATGGATTGTTGATGGACGAGGCTGGACTTGTCCAGTTTCAGTTGGATCCTTCACTCCTTGCAAAGATCTAGGAGTTTATCCCTGTGCCTCAACAGAAGAGGTCAGGATTCTGTTATGAGAAACAAGTCATCAATATAGCTCAAAACCCTGATGCCCAAGGCATGAGCCCAGGCTGAGACATAGGAAAAATTCTGGTGAAAACCTGAGGGGCAGTTGATAGGCAGAGGCATAAAACTGCAAACTGGAAAATTTTGTCTTGAAAGGGAAACTTTAGGTACTTCCTTGAAGCAGGATGAATTGGGACCTGAAAGTAGGCTTCTTTCAGGATCTCCTTTCTTCAAAGGAGATCAAGGAAGTGTTGGCTAAGTGGCTGGATGTGTCTGATTTTATAGAAAACACACACACGAAAAAATTGTCTTGTAGTCGTACTTCAGCTTATTACATCGACACTTGCCTGAGTCGTTTCCGCAATATCTTGAAAGGGAGACAGAAACAAACCACCTAAGATAGGTTTTTTATAAAAGACCTACAAGTGAAGGTGACAGCCAAGACAAGTGAGGAACAGAAAAAAAAAAATAGAAAATAAGATAAGATTAAAATTTATTTTAAAATTAAGTGTAGGTGTAAGCTAATTTCATTTATGTAAATTTAAAGTTTAAGCGTTATGATACATAGTATAAGCAACAGTGTAAATAGTGTAACGAACGTGTACCATTCAAGTCTCTCTCCTTCCCTTCCTCCCTCCTTCTCCCTCCGCACACATGCTGTTAGTATGTATGTATCTTTTATGTGTGTGTGTGTATATATATATATGTATATATATATATATATATGTATATATATATATATATATATATATATATATATATATTATATATATATATATATATATATATATATATATATATACATACATACATATATATATATATATATATATATATATATATATATATATATATATATATATATATATATATATATATACATATACTGTATATATATATATATATATATATATATATATATATACTGTATATATATATATATATATATATATATATATATATACATACATACATACATATGTATATTTATATATGTAAATATATATATATATATATATATATATATATATATATATACAGTATATATATATATATATATATATATATACAGTATATATATATATATATATATATACATATATATATATATATATATATATATACAGTATATATATATATATATATATATACAGTATATATATATATATATATATATATATATATATATATATATATATATATATACAGTATATATATATATATATATATATATATATATATATATACAGTATATATATATATATATATATATATATATATATATATATATATACATATACATATATATATATATATATATATATATATATATATATATATATATATATATATACAGTATATAAATATATATATATATATATATATATATATATATTTTATTTTTCATTTATAGTTTATTGGGTACTTCTCTAATTCCTTTCCAGACAAGGGTGCTTTCTTTGTTGGAGCCCTTCGATTTGTAGTATTCTGCTTTACTAATTAGAGTTGTAGCTTGGCTAGTAATAATGATAGTATGATAAAAGCCCAATAAGATATCCCAGATATTTAAGTACTGTATATGATACCGAAGAAGAGCAGGATCAGAAGGAAGTTAAAATATAATAAAAACACTGAATGCATTTCCCTTCTTTGTAAAAGACAAAAGCAATGAAAGAATTGGGTTAAATATGATGACACCACTCATATTTGGAGCTTCTGTGATGGGTATACTTAAAATTTCCATAACTTTAATCTACATTCCAATTTATTATATGAATGCTCAAAAAGTTCATATAACGTAAAACCTGTATATATCACTCTTTCAACATTAATTAATGCAAATTAAACAAACATCAAATATCGAAAAAATATTTTATAATTTACTAACGGTAAACTGGAAGGTGGAGAAACCAAATGAAGATGGGCAAAGTCATCCATGCTGTGTATGAAACCATGTGGATGTCAAAGGGATCACTCTGCAACATACCTGTGAAGAGAAATCTTTTAACCTATGTTCAAACTTTAAAATAACTTTGATAAGTTTACTATATAAAAAATATTTGCATTTTTGCTTTTATCCTCCATGAAGGTCAGCATTCAATATTCAAAATATCCCTAGTTAACAATACAAAAGAAAAAAGGAAGCTCTGTTAATGTGAGAATAGTTGCTTATTTTAGGTGTTAATATTCAGAAGAGTTAAGGTAATATTCTAAAACATGCATTATTTCCATGTTAATTAGTTCTTTACTAAATCTCTAAGCAAAATAGGATTTTCACAAATCATGGAATGAAAATAAAAGTTTATTAAATGATTAAATGTTTTAGCAGTTTATGCATTTCTATCTACTGTGCACTATATAAAAAAAATCTAGGATATTCTCTCTGAAAGGCTAATCATTACATACCAAGTAAACTTTTCAGTGGTTATGACCATGAACATAACCAAAGACTGTAATCATGTTACGGACAAAACATCTGCATTGATGAAATACAACCTAAAACAGTAGCATATACCAGATTGATTTATTAAAAATATTTTCATTATAAAATAAATTTTTGAACATACTTACCCGGTAGTTATATATATAGCTATACGTCCCTGACGTCCGGCAGAAATTTCAAAATTCGTGGCAATCGCAGATTGGGTAGCCAGGTGGACCACCTGCGCGCCCCTAGCGAGATACCTAGAACCATTCCATGATTCCTCAGATCTTCCATGCCTCTAGTCTCTAGAGCCTGATGAAGAATGAAAGTGCATTCTTCGACCTCTGAAACGAGGGCTTCTACACCAAGCACCAAAGAGCTTCTGTCTTGCCTCACAACTTTTCAGTTCAGTCCAGGAAGAACTTCAGGGATCTTACTGGACACAGGACCCTTCTCCAACTCCTCCCCAACTACATCCGAAAGGTTCGGAAACTCAAAAGCCACGGGCCAAGGTTGAGAAGAGCGTTCACTCTTGCCGAGAAAGCCTAACTGCAATGAGCCGATAGCTTTGTATCTCGAGAAAACCACTGTTTTCACTAAAAGCATGAATCCCACTGACTCTTTTAGCTGTCGCCAGACGGACTAAAAATAGTCTTCATCGTGAGGTCCTTAAATGAAGCTGAATGCAAGGGCTCAAACCTGTCACTCTTAATGAACTTCAGGACTATATCCAGATTCCAAGCTGGTGAATCCTGGAACTATTGCTTTGATGTTTCGAACGATTTGAGAAGTCCCTGTGGGTCTTTAACATAGGAAAGGACCAAGTGTTGGCCTGAATACAGTTGCTAACATACTCTTGTATCCCTTGATGGTAGAGGATGAAAAAATTACGTTCCTTTGAAGATATAACAGGAAGTCAGCAATCTGAGTTATAGAGGTACTGAGTGAGGAAAGAGTTGACTCTGCACCACTCTCTAAAAACTTCCTACTGGGATTGGTAAACCTAGAAGGTAGACATCCTTCTTGCTCTTGCAATAGCCCTAGCTGCCTCCTTCGAAAAACCTCTAGCTCTTGTGAGTTTTCCGATAATCTGAAGACAGTTAGATGAAGAGCTTAGAGCTTGTTGATGGTAACTTTCCAAGTGGGGTTATCAGTAAAACTACTCTTAATGAAAAACTTCTTGGAGTGTTTACCATCCATTCCAGAACCTCTGTGAACCACTCTCTTGAGGGCCAAAAGTGGGCCACAAGAGTCAATCTGGTCCCTTCGTGTGACCCAAACTTTTTGCATCACTCTGTAATGAATATTGAACGGGGGAAAGCGTACACGTCCACGTCACGAGCTGCTTGACGCTCGACGTCGCGTTCCGCTTGATGCTCGACGTCGCGTCCCGCTTGACGCTCGACGTCACGCCTTGCAGGACGCTCGACGTCACGTCCTGCAGGACACTCGACGTCACGTCCTGCTGGACGCTCGACGTCACGTCCTGCTGGACGCTCGACGTCACGTCCTGCTGGACGCTCGACATCACGTCTGGCCGCTTGACTCCTTTTGGTTAAAGCGGCTGAAACACGCCATTTAACGATGGAGTTGTAAAGACGTTCGTCGTCAGGAACCTCTCGACTATAAGCCTTACGACGCTTGGCGTCCAAGTGTGAAGCTTCTAGATGCTTAGGGTCCAGGCCTTCTATTCTCTTGTTGTCCGCAGGCTGAAAAACTTGCATGAGCAAGTTTCTGTTGTATATCTTGCAGCATATTAAAACTAGGGATCACTTGTTGTGATACAGATGTCACGTCTACCACAAGTCTGCTTTCTACGCCGTTTAAAGAGCGTGCAGAGCGTCCTGAGGATGATATCCAGACTGATGGTGGAGGAGGAGCAAGAACCGAGGTCATGCCAGGCTCAGACAACTGTCCTGCAACTGGGTGAGTTAGACATTTCTTGACAGTTGCCGACGTCCTTGAAGGACGTTTGGCAGGAGAGCTTTCTTCGGTAGAATGAAATCGCTCAGGACTGCTTTAAAGCCTACAACCAGTAGCTTGCGGTGTCATGATAGGACGCTGATTGACCGTATCCATCTTCCTTTCCAGAGGTCTAGAAGCTTGACACCAGCCTCGTCTGGGCACTGCGTCATCCGAAGGCGTCAATAGGTATGCTCGCTCCTCGCGGGCTCGGAAGCTAAAGCATCTCGTTTCCTTTTGTCGTTCGACATTCCTTCTCCCCGGGGTAGGGGAGCTTGGAAGAGATCTATAGTCGACATTCCTTCTCCCAGGGGTTGGGGAGCTTGGAAGAGGTCTATGGTTAGAACATTTAACATTCCTTCTCCCAGGGGTTGAATAGCTTGGAAGAGGTCTATGGTCGACATTCCTTCTCCTAGGGTTTGGGGAGCTTGGAAAAGGTCTATGGTTAGAAGAACGACAGGTCCTAGCAGACACACCCTCTATTGAGGGGTGGTGCTTAGGCCGAAACAGAGACCAAAACTGGACAACTTCCTCCTATACACGAACCTTCAGGTATTGCATGAAGTTCGGATGGATGAAGATGTGGAAGAAAGCATCCTAGAGGTCTAAAGAGACCATCCAATCGTCCTTCCTTACTGCTGCTAGGACTGATATCAAAGTCTTCATGGAGAACTTTGTCTTCTGAACGAAGGAGTTAAGAGCACTTAAATCCAGGACTGGTCAATAGTCTCCTTCTCCAAGAAGAGAGACATTTGATGTTGCATAGCCTGTCTCTTTGGCTCCTCTCTGTATCTGGCAGAGAGGTCTAACGGAGTTACTATTAAAGGAGGTTTCACTAGCAAAAATAATCTGCATCCCTCCTTTAGAAATAGTACTGACCAAAGGTCTATTCCTCTCCTCTCGCAGACTCGCCAGAAGTTGTTTAGTCTGGCTCCTACTGTTGTCTGTGCGGTTTAGAGATAAAAAGTATGCAGAACCTTTCTTGCTGATTTAGAAACCAAATCCTGTGTGACCTTTAGGGCTAAAGTGAAAGAGACCTCTTTGAACAACTCTTGAGGAAGAAGAGAGGAAGAAAAAGGGTGAGTGTGTACCCCAATTCTGACTTCTAAATGGGTGTAACCCCATGGTCAGAAAAGAACACATTTGGGCTCTTTTCTTAAAGACCCCTGCTGAGAAAAGGGCTGCTAACTCATTGGAACTGTTCTTTAAGGCTTTATCCATGCTTGACATAATGAGGCTGAGACTATCAGTGTCCACATCCTTCAAGGCAGAAACCTTCTTCCCCAAGGATCCCAGAGTTCGGTCAAGGAAAAAGAATACTTTGAAAGCATTGAAGACGCCTTTGAGAGGATGATCAAGCTCTGACGTTGACCAGAGTATTTGGTCCTTCTCAAGGCCATCTGACGCAGAGCGTCTACTTGACTCGAAAAATCTCCTTGGGCAGAGGTAGGAACTCCCAAGCTGAGAATTTCTCCCGTCTCGAACCAAACACTAGATCTGGAGGCCAATTTAGCCGAGGGAAAAGGGAAAAACAGTATACCCTGGATATTCTTGGATTGTATCCAGTCTCCCATCATCCTCAAAGCTCTATAAGATGATCGGGACAGCACCATCTTTGTAAACAGAGACTCCTTCGACACCTTCCCTAGCATAAACTCTGAAGGTGGGGAACGAGGAGCAGCAGGCACAAAATAATTCGGAAACCCTTCAGAAAAAACTCTCATGAGTTTCTATGTCAACCGAAGGATGAAGGAACTTAAGATCTTCTCCTACGAGAATTCCTCTAAAAGATAAATAAGGGAAAGGTGATCGTCGATCCCTTCTTCCTACAAGTCTCATATTATTTCCTAGGAGTTAACTCCTTAAGGTCCTGTAATTCTGGCCTCAATGGGTCCAAGATCATTACTTACTTTTACTTACTTTTAGGGGTTTATTTCTCGTCCTCCATTAGACACCAAGAGTCTGTACAGGCGGGCGTTGGTGTGTGAAAATAATTCTTCCAGTTAATATTTTTCTCTGAATATTTTCAGTTACAGCGTCTGGTATAACTATGTTCCAACGCTAGATGAAGGAACTTAGGATCTTCTACGAGAATTCCTCTAAAAGATAAATAAGGGAAAGGTGAGCATCGATCCCTTCTTCCTACAAGTCTCTAACCGAGGTAGAGACGTATTATTTCCTAGGAGTTAACTCCTTAAGGTCCTGTAATTCTGTCCTCAATGGGTCCAAGATCATTACTAACTTTTACTTACTTTTGGGGGGTTTATTTCTCGCCCTCCATTAGACACCAAGAGTCTGTACATGCGGGCCTTGGTGTGAAAATAATTCTTCCAGTTAATATTTTTCTTTGTATATTTTCAGTTATAGCGTCTGGTATAACTATGTTCCAACGCTAGACGCTCGCGGTCATTACGATCGGAACTAAGACGTTCGGCTAGACTGGTGTAATCACGACATCCGAGTACCGATGCTCGACGTCCCGTCTAACTGCTTGACGTTCGGCGTCACGTCTAACTGCTAGATGCTCGGCGTCAAGCTTGGTACCCGACGTCAAGTCCAACTGCTGGATGCTTGACACCATGCAACTGCTTGACGCTCAGCATCACATCTAACTACTAGACATTCGACGTCAAGTCCAACTGCTGGACGCTAGACGCCATGCAACTGCTTGACGCTCGGCGCCACATGACTCTCGGAACAATGACGTTCGCAGTTTAGACTCTCACGACTAAACGCTCGCGATTTAGACGCTCGGAACTATGCTTGACACTCGGCATCACGTCCAACTGCTTGACGCTCGACGTCACGTAACTGCTTGACGCTTGACGTCCTGTTTAACCGCTTGACACTCTACGTCAAGTCCAACTGCAGGACGCTTGACGCCATGCAACTGCTTGACGCCATGCAACTGCTTGACGTTCAGCGCCACGTGACTTTCGGAACAATGGCGCTCGCGATTCAGACGTTCGCGATTAAGATGCCCGGAACTATGATGTTCGCGATTCAGATGCTCGGAACTATGACGTTCGCGTCTAGAACATTCGCTCATTCAATAAGAGAGACAAAGAAGTTGCACCCAGTTCCAAACATCGTGTCAAACTCTTACATCATCGTTAGTAGTGCTGGACGTTCGACGTCCTACTGGAATCTCGATGACGTCACGCTGGCTTTCTACGCCGTTTAAAGAGCGCGAAGCTCGATGACGTCACGCTTGTCTCCTGCTGGAAGCTCGATGACGTCACGCTTGTCTCCGGCTGGAAGCTCGATGACGTCACGCATGTCTCCTGCTGGAAGCTCGATGACGTCACGCTCGGTGTTACGTGTCATGATTTCCACCTACTCAACGCTTGGCGTGATGTAGGCCATTCCTTAACGCTCGGCGTCCTTCTTGACGCTAGCTTATTTATCTAGAAGGAAGTGAAATACGTAAGACGCCAGCCCTGTCTGTGAGCTGAGCCAACACAGTGAAGATAACACTTTTACCTCGCCTTACCTAAGGCGAGGGCGAACATCCTGGGAAGCGACAACAGGAACGCTCGAAGGGACGTCTGCTTGAGCGCTAACGCCCCTCGTTTCCTTTCGCCGATCAACATTCCTTCTCCCAGGGGTTGGGGAGCTTGGAAGAGGTCTAAGGCTAGGATAACGACAGGTTCAAGCAGACGCACCCTCCACTGACTGATTAAAATCACTGCACTAATTTAGCATTGAAAATTGCCCTTTTTAATACTCTTTCACATACTGTAAGACCAAAGGAAAGACATGTAAACCTTTTACCTTGTAAAAAGAAAGTAAATTAAATGTAATCTATTAATAAGACCTGCCCGCTGCGAGAGATATTAATCTTCCACCAAAGGCTTGAATGAGAATTCAATAGGTTATTTTATTGATATTAGAAATAACAATGGCAAGTAATTTGTGAGACTACCGATTGTCTGAGAACTACGTAGCGTAACTTTAACAGTACGCTAGTTTATTTAAACTCTGAAAATAGATCGATGATTCTCTAAATAAAGTATACTCATAGGACAAATATATTCTTAAAAATAATATATTCCTTTTATATTATAAGAACTTAAATACTTTGGTTTTTAAGTAGAATTTTACTTTTCATAAATAACGATACAAAGTAATTTGTGATACTGTATCGATTGACTGAGAACTGCGTAGCGTAACTTTAACTGTACGCTAGTTTATTTAATACTTTGAAAATAGATCGATGATTATCTAAATAAAGAATACTAATAGGACAAATATATTCTTAGAAATAATATATTCCTTTATATTATAAAAAACTTAACTACTTTCAGTTTGTAAGAAGAGTTTTACTTTCCATTCTCTGCATCGAAAAAGAAATGAAAATGTAAGTCATACTACGTAGTAACTACGTAGATTACGTCATATGATTGTGACGTCATAGAGTTGGCGGAGTGTTTACCTACCGCCATCATGTTTTTAAGAGTAGGTTCGTTATTTTTTCAGTAGGTGGAAAAAACTCCTAATCCTACTCCTTTCAAGTCATGAACATATCGATCATAACCCAACCACTACTCTCAGTTAAAATAAAGCCAAACTAGCGAAAGCCAAACAGTAAATTGTACATCACCAAGATGACTGCAATTATACAGGTTACAGCGAGTGAAAATTCCAACGATGTTGCCGGCGTGACCGGCAGGGAAAATCTGAGGAATCATGGAATGGTTCTAAGTATCTAAATAGGGGCGCGCAGGTGGTACACCTGGCTACCCAATCTGCGATTGCCGCGAATTTTGAAATTTCTGCCGGACGTCAGGGACGTATAGCTATACCCTATATAACTACCGGGTAAGTATGTTATTTTCATAATAAAATAAATTTTTGAATATACTTACCCGCTGGCTATATAAGAATGGCTAAATTCCCTGGACACCCGGCAGGAAATTAAAAATCTCGCGCGGCTATCACGGATATGCCAGGTGTACACTAGCACCCTCGCGGTACTACAGGTAGAACTATACTCAACCAATTTAGATTTTCCATGCCCCATGGTCTCTAGAGGGGAGGAGGGTGGGTTTTTAACTTATATAACCAGCGGGTAAGTATATTCAAAAATTTATTTTATTATGAAAATAACATTTTTAAACATGAAACTTACCCGCTGGTTATATAAGAATGGCTGATTGACACCCTTGGTGGTGGGTCAGGGACAGCTATATAATTGGAAATTCACTTAAGAGTTACATAAACAACTTAAGCGGTTCTCACCTGATAAGGAAGCTGACAGCAATGCTTTGCCTCATTTTGTCTGCTATCCTTAGGAGATCCAGCAGTCCACCCAGGGGGCTGACGATCTCTAGGAGCTGTTAAACGGTTCAATAACCTATAACATGACAGGACCTCAACCAATACCCTTGTTCCGGGCACTCTCTAGGAACAAAATGACCACCTGACTAGATCAAAGATTGCGGAAGATTGCCGACCAATCTTCACGTACAATTATAAAAAACATATACAGTATAACAGTTCCAAGAGAAGAACAGGGGTACTAGGAATTTAGGGAAATATAGTGGTGGATGTCCCACCTACTACTGCACTCGTTGTTACGAGTGATCCCAAAACGTAGACGTCCTCATAAAGAGACTGGATACGGTCTAAGTAATGCAAGGCGAATACAGGATTACCCCTTCACAAGGCTGTATATGCGATGCTTTGCAGAGAACAGTTTAGTTTAAAAGTTACAGAAGCTCCTACAGCTCTCACTTCATGAGTCTTTACTCTTTCGACATCTTATGATCTGTCACACAACAGTGTGAAAGAACTTTTGTAATTAAAGTCTATACGAGATGATAGAGCATTTTAGACATAGATAGCGCAGGCTTCTTGACCGTGCACTAAAGAGTCATGAATAGACTCTTAACTTCTTTGGTCCTGTCCCGATAAAACTTCGTCGTTTTAACCGGGTAAAAAAAAAACTCTTTGCAGCCCTTCACAAACCAAATTCGAGAGGATAGAGATCCCGAAAGGTTTAGGCCATGGATGAGAAGGACGTTTGTTAATGACCAAGAATCCAGGTTGCAAGGCGCCTATGGCTTAACCATTGTGAAGTCCATGTTCTTGCTAAAAGAGTGAACTTCACTGACTCTCAACTATGGTAGACTTACTCAGAAAGACTCCAAAGTTAGGCCTTAAAAAAGAAACCAAGTGTAAAGGCTCAGATCTGTCACTACCGCAAAATTCCAGAAACGACCCCTAAATTTCAGGCTGGCGCATCTTGCTGACACTTCCAAGTCATCTCAAATGATCTGAGAAGATCTATAAGGTCTTTATTTGATAGATCCAATCTTCTGCGTCTGAAGACAGCTGTCCGCATACTCCAGTACCCTTTGATGGTCAAGGAGGAAAAAATGTGTTTTCTTCTAAGGTCTAAGAAGAAACAGGCTACTTGTCTTAGAGTTACCAAATGAAGAGCCAGCTTTAGCTCTACACCACTCCATAAAACACCCTATTTGGGTTGCAAAACCTTGAGGCAAAGGTCCTTTGTACAAGCGATAGCCTCAGCTGTCTCCTTCGAACAACCCTCTAGATCATAGGGGTCTTCCGAAATACTGGAAGCAGCTAGACCTAAAGCTTGATGGTTTAAAATAAAGTGTTCGTGATCCTGACACACGAAAAACGGACTGATGACATGCTTCCAGCATGCACCCAGCATGGTCCCAGCATGAGTCCAGTATGGTTCGAGCCTGCTGTATATGCTCAACATGTCGTGAGAGAGAGAGTCAAGATCTAGACCTCCTCCCAAAACCCATCCAGATCAGTCGCAAGAAATCGACACTGAAGCTAGGCTTGCTGAAAAGAAGCATCAACAACATGAACCTCATGCTGTGAAGTTAAGACCTGATCGTGTGTACCAACAAATGTTCAACACATTTAAAGTCAAAGCTTGACGCGAGGAAGCGTTAGCTGCGAGGCGAGACAACAGTCTGTCCATACTGCTGTGAGCAAAAGACTTGACTGTATACGTCTAATATGCGACTATAATGTCACATGTGCTTGCATTCTCGTAAGGTGCCAGCGTGCTGTATGCGTTCACCTTGTCGAGTGGATACAGCGCTCTGTGTACGTCTCGCCTGTTGTAAATCTACAGCGTGCTGCAAGGAGGCAACAGCATCGTGTCCGGTCAGTGGCGCAAAGGAGCAACTGTTAGTCTATCATGACGCGGAAAAAACCTGACTGACCTTATCCAGTAAATGTCCAGGCTGGCACATGCGTCTAGATTGCTTAGGATTTCAGATTGACCTGTTTGCCGAGAGTTGATCGCGTGTAGCATGCGTCCGTATGAGTGGAGACGCGTATCCCGCAGATTGCGAAGATGGGACAACTAGTTGAAAGGATCAACTTTGACTGTCAGCGTCCAACATACGACCAGACTGGCGTCTGCGTCTGTGACTGCGTGTACGTGTGCGCTGCTAAAAGCGTATGCTCTAACACTTCCCGCAACAAGAAGATATCTTTGCGAGGAAGCGTTACCGAGCATCAGAGAACTACGCTGTCTGATACTAACGGAAAACCATCCCTTTGATCTATGGTAGTCCTTACTCTTTTAGGAGAAAAAATTCCCCCCCCCCCAAGAATTGTAAATGCTAAAAAGAGATGAAATTGACCTCTTTTAGCTCAGACCAAACCTACACTCACAGGGCAGCTTGTGCGCCAACTCAAGCGTGAGCGAAGGCTATGAGAGATCATCAACAGCAGTCCCGTGAGCGACCTGGAAGTCCTTATGACATTTCCAGCCCGCCTTGTGCGCGACCTGAACGTATCCCATGCTGTGAGATACCGTCAACAGTAGTCGCTAGACCCCAGAAGAAAGTACAGTACTAGACATTTCCCCAAACAGGGGGTGGAGAAGAAGTGTGAACAGAAGCAAACTGAGCACCTTTTCTCTCGAAGAATTATGAGTCTTACCCGATTTTGGTGCTGACACGTCGCCTTTTTTCAACAGAAAAAACTTCCGGAGAACATCAGTTACTGCGGGATAAGTTACTAGAAAACATATGACTCCTGAAAGGTCTTGGACGTATTGATTGTTGACTACCAAGCCTAGGTTTTGCGTCCTTCGACGAGGACAAACTCTTTTTTCCCTGAATGTGCTTCAGATTCCAGAGAAAGAGCCAGGATTATATGTGACTTGTCTGACTTCCGCTTCTCTCGTGGAAGAAAAAACACACTCGATTGCTTCCCGTTTAAGCATCACAACACACCTGCTATGAGGGTAAGTTCTGTTTGCGTGCATACATGACGATAAACTTCCTAGTCTACTAGACAGGAAGAACGTAGAACGTCATCCGATTGGAGCTGTGCTCTAATTAAAACGTTGACCTTCCTGTGCAGGCGCATCAGTGGCGACATGGGCGCGCTTGCGTTGTTCCATATCCACATCCAATTGACAACCACTCGCCTTGCGTTTGCTGTCACGATTGGTTTTACTATGGGAATAATCTAGCTGGCGCTGCTGCTCCGCCGAGTCCTGGCGCGCCGCGCTGACGCTCCGCCGCGTCCTGGCGCGCCGCGCTCACGCGATGCTCGCGCTGACGCTCCACCAATTCATGACTCAAGTGGCGTGGGTCGTCAAGCTGACGCTTGGCGCCTGCCTGCCGCTGTCCCTGACGCTCCGCGGCTTCATCAATTAACTTCTGAGCTTCGTCACGCTGCCGCTTAGGTTCTGCTTGCTGCAGCCATTCTTATCTAACTAGCTGGTAAGTTTTATGTTTAAAAAAAGAGCGTTTTAAAACATAATACATTAAATCAGACAAGATCTGCCCGTGGTGAGAGATATACTCTTACACTCTACTCTCATAAAGGCCTTAATGCACTTCCTGCTGTTGCAGCTGCAGGCGCTGCATCAACCTCTACAGTAAGGTTCGCTATTTCTCTGAGAAAGATCTAATGTTAATTTATCTATTTATCTATATTACTATTAACTTACTGAGCCATCTTCTCCTATAGGAGCCCCTTGGGTTAAAGCATCTTGCTTTCTCAACTAGGGTTGTAGCCTGGGTAGTAATAAAAATAAAATAAATAGAGACACCATCAACTCAACTAGCAAAAACTCTGAAGTCGGAACGAGGAGCAGCAGGTATAAAATAAAAGGGAAACTCTTCAGAAAAATTCTCATAAGTTTCTGAAAGTTATTCTCTTCCTCCCACAATACTATATCCTAGGAAGAGAAGTCTTGATTCTTAGGAATCCACTCATTAGGATTCTGAATTCAGACCTCAATGCTTATAGGTTTTAATTCTAGTTCTCTAAAACAAGAGTTAGCCCAGCAGGCCTTGGTCCGAGAATATAATATCTTTTAAGTTAAGATTTATTTCTTAATATAGCGCCTGGAGCAAAAATAACTCAACGCTAGACGATCATGGTTAGGTAGACATTAAAGTCTATTGTCATAGGTAGCGAAGCGTCCACACTAACGCTGAAGCTTCCACGCGGCTGAAGCGTCCACACTGATGCTCCGTTCCGTTGACGTTCCACTTCCTTGCCACACCGTTCCGCTGACGCTTCGCCGGCTCTGCTGTCTGTCATAACGCTTGGTAGCATGCTCTGCTGCCTGGCGAACGTCGGCGCGCCTGAATAGACTGATACTAGGGGCTATGAACGGTCCATTTGCGTTGAGCAGGTAATCGAAGCGATGCATCCACTTCCTCCCACCGTTGAACATTGCAGCTAGTAGGCCGCCTATGCGACAACGAGTTATCACCGTTAAAGACACGTCGCCTGTGCGACCGTGTCAAGACCGGAATCGTGACACCCGACCGCACTGTCAACGGCAGGCTGATAAGACTGCATAAATGAAGATAATTGCTGTTTCATGCCTAACAGCAAAGAACAGAAGCAACCTTAGGCGAAATGTAATCAGCATTATCTTCGTCGATCCCTAGCACTTGTCACTGTCGGGAGATGACACCCATCAGGTGGAGGCGGCGGCACTAAGTCCGCGCCGCATTCAACATAAATACGCAGAACGAATCTAATTTTGTCTTCAGCTTAGCGACTGAAGCGCGCGTATAATATTTGAAAACACTAATACCTCGCTTTATCTATAGCAAGGGTGAGCGTTCTGGGGGACGACAGAAAAACGCTCGAGAGGACTTCTGTTCGGGTCTTAAAAGACTGTAACGCCTGGCTACCCTCTCGATTCCTTTCGCCGTTCAACTTAACTTCTCCCCTGGGTCCGGGAGCTTGACAGAGGTCTAAGGCTAGGATCACGACAGGTCCGAACAGAAGCACTCTCCACTGAGTAAAATTCACTGCGTAATTTAACACTAAAATTTGCATTCTACTCTTTGGTAAAAAGAAAGTTCCACAATCATTTGAAAACCAAAGTATACGTTCTCTCAAACGAAATGAACTCTTAGAGAGAGACTTACAATTCTGTCAATTGTTTGAATGGGAATGAAAAGTCACTGAATCCCATATAAATGCAGCGAAATATTAAATATTACCTTAATAGATATATTTATATCGACTACAACCGACCCGTAGAATGTCAACAAATAAATGAAAAACACTGCTAATGTTAGCATGTTACGCTAACATTGCTATTGTTAGATTGCGCAGCCCAATATTACCGTATTTTTTCATCGGTTTATTATACATCCAAGAAGGTAATGTAGAAAGAAGAAAAGGCTTGTTTTTCCATTATATATCGTTTCCCCAGTATGTTTTCCCCACCCAAAATCCCGAGTTCCACTGTGGGTCCCCCATTATCGTTGGATATAGATATGTATATATTTCTGAAACTGTTCATTTACGATGGGAACGAGTGTCATTTTCGAAAAGAGCGGACCTTTTTCTATAGAAAAAAGTAGTTTTTTCGGTATTATTATACTGTATTACAGGGCAATGTAACCTAGGAAATAAACTATTTTGTTCTATAGAAAAAAAGTCTGCTCTCTTCAAAAATGACACTCGTTCCCGTCGCAGACGAATAGTTTCAGAAATATATATGTATTTATCTGTATCCCACGATAATGGGGGACCCCCAGTGGGAATTCGGGGTTTTGGGTGGGGAAAACATACTGGGGAAACAGTATATAATGGTAAAACAAGCCTTTTCTTCTCTATACATTACCTTCTTGGATTTATAATAAACGGAGGACAAGACAAAACAGTATAACTGGATAAACTTTGGCGGCGCCGTTGCAAAGGCTATGTCTCGTGAAAAAATATGGTAATATCGAGCTGTGACAATGTTAGCATGATATGCTAACATTAGCAGTGTTTTTCATTTATTTTTTGGCCTTCTACTTGTCGGTTCTAGTCGCTCTCGTTCATTCGTTTGTACACAGTAAGTTTCGACCTTCTGCGCAAAAACCTGCACATAGGCTCCTCCTCCAATATTATTTGATCCAGTACAACTATACCATTCCTTTTATATAATACCCTCGTATACATATTACGTTTGAGCCAAGAATTACTCGTTTTATTATCCAATATCTTATAAAATCATCTCATTTTATATTCCCATTAAATATTATTCATCATACATTCCATTTTATATTGCTATATTACTTTTATACATTTTCTTATTACCTTGTCACGCCCAGATTTCACATAAATACTTGCTCTGGACAAGTTTCCCATTCTGATTCATTGATGTTTACCGTCTAGACTCCGTTGTTTTCCTGTTAACCAATCACGAACACATACGTATGGGGGGAGGTAATATTTCCCAACCCCCAATCCCAATTCCAATGATGATAATTTTCTTAAATCTCGTAATGTAATAGCCCAATGATTACAGTTTTCCAAGTGCAGTACTAAACTAAGACAAAGAAGTTAAGACGCCATAGGCTTACAGTCATAACACCCCGATGACCCACAAGTTTCGTCGTCGCGGTCATAAAAGTAAGCAATTAATTTCTTTAATTTTAATGTGTTAGTTTTACTATTTTGTTAGCGTGCGAAGCTCAACATTACCGCTTGCCAGTACATACGAGTTTGATGTTTTATTTTCATGCGAGCGTAAGCGAGCTAGTGGCGGAACAAGAACCATTATATAAAGTGTTGCTAATGTTATGAACTTCTAGGTTAGGTTAGGTGGGTTTGTTAGGTTCTGTACCATTTTTGCTCCTTTTTATATATTGTGTAAAAGGTATATGGAAAAATGCTTTAAAATACACATGCTAATATTACCGTAGCATTGCTAACGTTACCAATGACATCGTAACATTGGTAACGCTGTGTAACATTGGTAACGTTGCTAATGTTAGCGTTCGCAGTACATACGTGAGTGAAGTGACACGGAATTTGAACAAGTCATATTTAAACATTTTAACAGAATACAGTATATATAACTAAAGGCATTATATTTAAACATTTTAACAGAAAATATATGTTTTCATGTAGGAAATAACATGATTTAACCGGTTTTCACCTTCATTTCATCCGTAATAACAGCAACCAGTTCGGCTACTTAGAGTTAGTCGAATTGGTTGTTCTGTTTGTTTGCGGTTGAAATGAAGGTCAAATCACGTTATTTATTACGGGAAAACATATTTTCTGATCGAAATCAGAGTCTGTAATACAATAAAACTTTACTGTTTTTTCACTAGGTTACATTGCCCTGTAATACAGTACAATAATACCGTGTCTTTCCCTACACACCTAGCGAGGTGGCTAACGCCCCACTGCGACCCCCCCCCCCCCACCCTTACACTGCCGTATTCTAAGTTAGGCATAATAATGCATACAGGTGGCCGCTATCATACATACACCCCATTAACCCACCATAACTCAAAACCTACGAATTTTCACCCTCATTCATTATCAAAAACTTAAAACCACATAATACACTGTAAATAAATCTTCTATTCAACAAACCGTTTATTGCAATACAGTACTCTATAATTTTAACGTCACCAGAGCCAGTAATATTGTATATATGCCGATTCTGGAGTTTGTGGCTATATATTCCTCTGTCAACGTATACTTACTCTATAACAACACAAATTAGCAACCTTAATAAAATTCCCATATGTATAAAATCTATAATCAATAGCAAAACATGCAACTACGCCAATATTCTGCATTAATACTGAACTAAAACAAAAATGTAGTGGGTTGGGATGAGATTCAGAAGACATACGTCAGTTTAGCATGACTATGGTAAAATCAGACTACAAATAAAAATAATGGCTTATTTACTATCAATTCAAAGCAACCAATAATGAAGTGTTAATTAAAGTTACTTACATTTTCTTCAGATTTTCTTTAATTCCCCTTCATGAGGTCGTAGAGACGACGGTATTTTCAACCTCAAGCATATTCATTTATAATATCATAGTTTGTTGTCTAACCAAAATATTTGTTGTGATTTTACTCCGAGAATCGAAATTACTTTGGTATTTATAAAGTTCTACTTTGCAAAGATTAAAATATATATAAGTATTGTTTCTCCTTTTTCGGCCAGCTCCCAATAATTCATTCGTTGTTAGTAACAAGTTTCAGATACAGGTCATGGATAGTGTGAATTTGACTTTGACAGCTGATATCAAAATATTAGGAGATTCTTTGAATGTCTTTTAAAAATAATGGCGTTTGAAAATTAGTATCCTGTAGAATACCTTTGACGTAGACGAGAAAACTGCGATCATTATATCAGTAATCAGACAAACTAAATTATATTACTGCTAAATTTCAGCAAATGTTATAAACCTTCGGGTGTAAAACACTAGACTTTCATAGCAAATATTGGTCATGGATACAACTGTTCATGTCTTGACTCCCCTTGCGTTATAACGAGTAAGATTGGTTCTCCAGTTGTAACATTTGATCAGGCCTCGATTTCATTAGCGATAAAGCAATATCATTCTGTCCTTGATGTATCATACTCATATAAAAATCATATAGGATATCAAGCAGAATTGGATGGTATTTTGAGTGATCTTTTGGACTTGAATTGATCACATTTGTATAATGGAGATAGGCCTGTTGTTCCTTTGAATGAGAATCTAGTCAGCATAATTGATAGGCGTATCCATTCTCATGTGCTAAGGTACGGAGTGAAAGACAAGTCGTGGTTCAGTGATGATTGTAGACGTGCTTCTTTTGAAAAGCCGGGGGCCTATCATCTCTAGAGGGGTAACAGATCATAATTGACTTAGAATAACTATACTCATCTAAGAGCTTTTGCTCAAAGTTTATGCTTCAATTGAAAAGCAATACAATTTACCATAAAAGTAACCCTTTCTGGTTCAACCCAGGAACATGAGTGGTTAGCTACCATTAAATCTGCACTGTTTGGTGTAGATACAACAGTTCTTTATTTACTTAAACCAGATAGCTCTGCTAATCACTGTCTAGCCTAACTAGTTAAGCTTTTCGATATCATGAAATAAAAGTTCTCTCGGTGGACTTTGATGTTTATGGAGGTTTAAATCCAAATGGTATTTTTCATTTATTTTTCTATAGATACCAGATTCCTTAGCTCCAGAGTTGTCTGTTATTCTACACAAGTTAGGAAAAATAAGAGCTTTTAGCAATTGCTGGAGAATTGGTAATGTTATTCCACTATGTAGGCTAAATGTGTTTGTGGTAGCTCGGGTCTAACTGATACTGCCCAATTCCCATAACTCCCGTGTTATCTAAAAAATTTTAACATCTTTAGGCAAAACGCTTTAATAGGTTTGCTGAAGGTAATCATCTTTTCCTTAGTTTTACAATTAGGTTTTCGTAAAGGTATTGAAGCATGTGATGCCCTTCTTACAATTCCCAAATGCTGTATAGATATCTCTTGGCGTGATCATGAAGTTCGTATGATTGGCCTTAATTTTAGTGCTGCCTTTGACCGTGTTATTCATGAGGTTCTTGTTTTCAGACAAAAACAGTTGAGAGTGGGTGGGTCTTTCTTTAGCATCATTACTGAAGTTTTAAGCAATAGATCGCAAAGAGTTGTTTTGATGGGCATCTCAGTGAGTACATGAATGAGATATCTGGTGTTCTTCAGGGTAGTGTTCTCGGCCTATTACTTTTCACATTATATGCGGTTTGTCCTAGAAAACAAGTTCATTGTCTATATACAGATGCTGCTACTCTCTTTCCATCAATTTCATCTCCTGAATATAGATCTGATAAAGCTGAATCCCTTATTAGAGATCTAGCTAAAATTCGTGCATGGTGCAAATCATGGGGCATAAAGTTGAGTCCTAACAAACCTCAAAGTATGATCGTAAGTAGGCAGGATGAGTGGATGACCAGACGTCCCTTATTTCACAGGGTTGTCCCATGTTTAAGACGTGTCCCGTATCGACCATCCCCAGGACGCCTTTTGCCCCGTATTTTCATTATTTGAAAAAAAAAAAATATATGCTCGTCCTACTCTGAATTCATAATACATGCTTAAACCAAACACCATCCCTTAGGAGCATATGGATCAAGGGCAAAATATGACAATGAAAAATAGCATACTAACAAAATAAGGAAAATAATTTCAATAGGCGTATGGAAAGGTTTTCATCATGAGAATTTATTGTTTGCAATTTATTCAATATATTATGGCAGATCACTTTAATTATAACCCTTGGAGCTGCGAAACATGCTTGATTACAATATTGAAGCTTTGACGCATGTAATGAACAGCTGTTAGTAACAAAATCTATAAATTAGGTGTCCTTTATTTCAATTTTCGAAATCTGGTCAGCCCAAAACATTCTATTATTCTTTCGAATAATTACATTATACTAGAAATGCAACAAAATACGAATTGCAGTCACGCAGTTCCTTCACTATTTAAGCTTGATATAATAATAGTATCGACGTGAATATCGAATATTAGCCACGTGTTACTCAATACATCACTCAAACCAGCAAAGAAAATTAATTAATCATACATTTAGGCAAACTGTAAAGTTCATCCTGTATGGCGTCCTAAAGACATTCTTAAGAATAATTTGGAAATCAGAATCTATTCCTCTGATAGAATATGTCATAAAAAACACTTTACAAGAGACTGTCTCTATATATTTTGAAAAAAAAAATAATTCCCTTATCATCATCATCCATCGAAGTAAAAAATCTTCAGCTCCATCACTAGTAATATTATCGAAATTCGGATTAGTAAATGGAACAGCAACACATAAATGCTCGGAACTCCCTCCTTTGATTGGCTATAACTACCTCAGCTGTGATTGGTTGTTGTCTTTGTTTACCAATGCTTCGACTCACACACACACACACACACACACACACACACACACACACAATGTCGTAATCAAAGCAGACAATTATTCCTCCGAATAATTAATCTTATACTTGAAATGTAGCAAAATACGAAGTATAGTCATGTACAAGCTAGACAAAATAATAGTATTTATTTTAATATCGAATATTATCTCTAATTCCCTTTAAAACAAAATCTAACATCGTAGCCAGAATCCAGTTAACTAGTACGTATTTATTTAGCTTATGCCTTTGAACAAGATCCATTTTATATTAATTAATAAATGAATATTATCTTACGCCTGTTATTATAAACAGTGAAATTTGTAAGTCTTAATTTCTCAACAATAAATATAGGTATTTTACCAGTAATCAGTTTAATCCATTCATAGAATACCAAATTGGATGACGTCATATCCACCCACCAATCACAGCAGAAGACGACTCAGCCAATGAGACGCCAGATATTTCCCTCTTAAGTAATAGGCTGCAGTTGGGAAACAGGTCAAATTCACAAGTGACTGTTAGGGATTTTTTGCCCTGTTTTATACATTCACACAATATGATATTTAAGATCCATTTTATTACTAAATGATTGTTTTGAGCTTGATTCCATACAATTTGCAGTGTTTTAGTCATCATTTATCTGAAATTATGTGTTGGAACTTCACCCCTACCCACCTTATATAACGACATATATTATTATTATTATTATTATTATTATTATTATTATTTGCTAGTCAAGCTTCAACCCTAGTTGGAAAAGCTAGATGTTATAAACCCAAGGGCTTCAACAGGAAAAAATAGCCCAGTGAGGAAAGGAAATAAGGAAATAAATAAATGATGAGAACAAATTAATGATGAATCCTTCTACAAACAGTAACAACGTCAAAACAGATATGTCATATATAAACTATAAAAAGACTTATGTCAGCCTGTTCAACATCAAAACATTTGCTGTAACTTTTAACTTTTGAAGTTCTACTGATTCAAGTACCCGAATAGGAAGATCATTCCACAACTTGATCACAGCTGGAATAAAACTTCCAGAATATTGTGTTGTATTGAGCCTCATGATGGAGAAGGCCTGGCTATTAAAATTAACTGCCTGCCTAGTATTACGAACAGGACGGAATTGTCCAGGAAGATCTGAATGTAAAGGATGGTCAGTGTTGTGATTTTCACCAGTTAATTAAATCTGCCCGATGTACTGGGCGGATCGCAAGGCCTTGAAGAGGCAAGATTCCCAAAACCCTCCAGGAGTTAACTAAAATACGGCGATAAAATTTACAATTTTATTACAAAAATAAACTCTGATAAAGACAAACAACATTCTTAAGCATTCACAAAACTCACTGAAAAACAAGACTGACCCTAGGTAATGTAGCATGTGCTCTTCAAGCACAAAGTCCACACCGGACTCATTAACAAACTGAAAATAGTGCCAATTCGAATTCAATACACAACGAATCACACACCAAATATCCCTATTCTTATTTAACTCAGGATTCAGATCCCCAATCACAAGGATCTCTACACTAAACTGCGATATAAAAACTAAACGTCTTGCACTCGAACTTCTACTACAACCAACCTGGTAGACAAGGTAGAGAGGAGAGATAACAATTAGAGGGGACTTACTTTGGTCGGGGACGTTGGATCAAAGAGGACGAGCTATCCTTGCAACCCCCGACGTCACCTTTTTGGCGCAATTTGCCCTGAACCTAAATTTCTACATTGGATTTTTTTAACATGTTACAACAGAATGACTTTATTTTTCCTAATCTTAGATTACCAGCAATTGATTTTATTAGTCTCAGCGCCTTCCTACCAGGTGGTTTCCTTTTTTGGCTCTAAACGTTCACGTCTGGAACTACATTCATTCGCCCGCGAGTTTCTCCTCTCCCTCCAATTTGACGTAGTCGTAGGCGGAGTCAAATGGCGGGAATTTCGATTGATCGGGTCGAAATTCCCGACATCCTCCACGCCCCAAAATAAGGAGCGATGAAACGTCGGTCAATTGGATGGAGCTAGACTCGGGGTGAGGGGAGTGGCTTACTCCGAGACTCTGTTAGGCTCGCTGCGTAGCGCTCCGCAACGACTCGAACAGAGTACGCACAATATACTACAGCAATGTTACCCCGGGGTAATAAACACAATCAATAATATACAGTCATATAACAGATCAAAATAGGCAATGGGCCTAGCAATTCTAAAGCACTCGTGTAATACACATAAGGAACAGCAGAAATAAGTGATATGTACACATTTTACAATTCAATTGGCAAGCAATTAGGCAATGGGCCTAAGACAATTCAAGAAATGGTAGAAATGCAATCATAATAAGTCAAGTGCAACGACAATTAGGCAATGGGCCTAAGACAATTCAAAAAATGGCAGAAATACAATCATAATAATTCAAGTGCAAAGACAATTAGGCAATGGGCCTAAGACAATTCAAGAAATGGCAGAAATACAATCATAATAATTCAAGTGCAAAGACAATTAGGCAATGGGCCTAAGACAATTCAAGAAATGGCAGAAATACAATCATAATAATTCAAGTGCAAAGACAATTAGGCAATGGGCCTAAGACAATTCAAGAAATGGCAGAAATACAATCATAATAATTCAAGTGCAAAGACAATTAGGCAATGGGCCTAAGACAATTCAAGAAATGGCAGAAATACAATCATAATAATTCAAGTGCAAAGACAATTAGGCAATGGGCCTAAGACAATTCAAGAAATGGCAGAAATACATATGACAATTCAAATTCAGTCTGTCTCAACTCACAATAATCGAGACTTCTATAGCGCTGCTACATGCAGGCTGTTACTTAATGGAGTACAAGAGGGAGGGGCAGGTTCTGTGCAACGCTCGGTCTGTACGCACGAGAGACCATCCCGTCCCCGTACTCCACCCCTAAGCACTTCCAACCTCCGCAGATTCACGCACACCTCACAAACTCCACCCTCCCTACATTCCAGATAGAACACGCCCCCTTTTCACTTACAGTTTACAGCTACTTTTTATATATCGTCACCTTTCAGTAGACAGTCCATTAGTTCTCGCTGTTTCGCGGCAGCCCTTCTCAATGGGCGTGCAGAACGTCCTTGTGCGTTCGTCTGCTGTTTCATTTTCATTTTCACTTCTTACACTAACCGCATAGTTCTCACCTTCCTCGTCGCTGTCGTCCGTTCCTGTGGCTGGTTGTTGAGTTGTCGTAGCTGTTGCCATACCCTGGTCGTTCCCAGACGTCTCCGCTATCCCTGGCATTCCGGCTGTCGAACTGTTCGCACCCTCTTCTCCGTCATCGCCGTCGTCTCCTTCATGGTCATCCTCAGAGGGGGCTATTTCTAGGGGAACCAGGTGGCTGACAGCTCGCAGCGATTCGACACCCTCAAACAACACTTTCGCCGAGCGTACGACTCCGTTGTCGTCAGGATACGTCTCCACGACACGTCCCAGTGGCCAAGTCGCTCTCTTCTTATTGTCCTGCTTCACTAGCACGATGTCTCCGGGGTGCAGCTTGGAGGGTTCCCCGGGCCGACTGTCGTGCCGGGCCCTCAAGGCACTCAAGTATTCCTTTCTCCAGCGTTCCCTAAAGGCTTTGAGCGAATCTGTCAATCTTACGTAACGATCACGTAGCTTCCGAGAGGTGAAGGTTGCGTTCAGATGGTCGTCCGGTAAGATGGGGGCCATGAGGTGGACTTGGTGTCCTCTTATCAAATGGGAGGGGGTGAGGACTTCATCCTCGCGCTCGTCACCGCTGTACATGAGCGGTCGATTATTCACCACTGCTTCTGCTTCTTTCACGAGGGTTAGCACGTGGGCGTCCGGCAGGTACTTCTTTCCGAGGGCTATCTGGAGGGTCCGTTTCGTTACTCCTATCAAACGCTCGAAGAACCCACCCTTCCAAGGTGCACGGGGCGTCTGAAACCCCCACTTTATGCCAGTTTTCCTCAGGAACTGCTGGACTTCATCCTCTTCATAAAGTCCCTGCAGGAGGTGGCTGGCAGCCTTGAAGGTTTGATGGTTGTCGGACATGATGAGCTGTGGGGCACCGTGGGTGGCGCTAAACCGTCTAAGTGCCAACACGAATTCTTCTGCTTCCAAAGAGGGACAGAAGTCAAGGTACACGGCTCTGCTGGCCATGCAAGTTACGATAAGTATATACCCTGGCCGTGTTTCCGTGTGTATAGCTGCTGTGTGGTCCACTCCGACCGCCGTGAACGGTTTTGTGAGGGTGATCCTTTCCTTTGGCAGGGGGGGTGGTGGTGGCTGTCTCGTTAGAGGCTGGAAGGCCAGCTTGCATTCAGGGCATTGCCGCACGGTTCGCTTCGCAATGGAACGTAGACCCGCCACCCAACATTTCTGTCGAAAGATACCTATTAGAGTATTCACCCCACAATGCAAATGTAACTGATGTAAATAATTTAGATACATCCTAACCAAATGCCCTTTGGCTGGCAAGAGAATTAAATGATCAGTTTCTCCTACATGGGACACTCGTCCCCTGGTGCAGATGAGATTATCTACCAAAACTAAATTCAACTGTCTAGCAAAATTAGCAACTTCACGAGGGGGTCTGACTCCGCCCTCTAAGTAGGCATAAACAGTAGGCAAATAATGTTTTTGCTCTAATTTTACAACAATACTGAACGGATGCCGTTCTATCTTAGCAAACTTTAAAACTAGTCTGGCTACTCGTAACAAGAATTGGAACCCTACTTCCCTCTTCAGGACGTCCCAAATCTCGCCTGGGGGGGGTAGGACACATCTCCTCCCTCAACTCCTGCACCGCCGCTACTACGTGAGTTTGATGTAGTAAATCTTCCTCCTCGCAAGGAACAGGCCTTCCCGTGGTCCTGAGAAATTCTGGACCGTTCCTCCACAGGGGGTTAGCTTGCAATTGTTGAGCCGTTGCGCCTCGGGATAGGATATCGGCAGGGTTCTGCTGACTAGGGACATGGTTCAGACTGAAACTACAAACCTGCTGAATAAAATTAATTTCCGCCACTCTGTTAGAAACAAACACATTTTTATTAGACCTGGCATCGGGCGATGCTACCCATGCCAACGTTACCTTACTGTCGGTCCACATTACTATTTCCCGTGGCTCGATCAGATCCTTGAGCGTTCTTGCTAGTCTGCTGCCTAACAACAAGGCCAGCAACTCTAGCTTAGGGATCGTCAGCTTGCTCATCCCTTTCGGAGTGATCCGGGTTTTACTCGTTACCAGACTTACCCGATTGCATTCGTCCCTAGTATATGCTACTGCTCCATATGCCTTACTGCTGGCATCGGTGAACACATGAAGTTGTAAGCCTCTTTTTCCTATTGATCTTTGAAAGGTGATGTCGCTCACCGCTTTCAAATCATTCAACAATTCACTTGCCTCTTTAGCCCTCTCTTTTCCTAAAACATCATCCCAACCTACATTATCCTCCCATAGTTGTTGAAGGAAAGGCTTTCCCCTTACAAATAATGGGCTTATCAAACCTATCGGATCATATATGGAGACTAATAGGGAAAGTACCCTACGCTTCGTGGGCACCCATCCCTCCCCCAACTCACAGATCCTTTTGCTTTCTTTCACACACAATCTGTCCACGTCCCGGGCCCATCGCAGCCCGAGCACGTTCACACTCACAGGCTCATTCCACTGTCTCTCGCTATCGAAGGCCAAGTGATTGCTGGCCCACCCTTCTAAGGGCATACCCGCCCTTTTTAAGATGTTATGAACAGACTCATGCTCTTGCCTCATATGTTCTATATCTTCAAACGTGGCCAGATAATTATCGACATAAAAAGATTTTACTAAATCTGGGCGCCCTTCCTCTTTAAAATGACAGTTTAATATTTGCTGTAGCAAAAATGGACTAGCTGTGATGCCGAACACCACGACTCTAAAGGCGAAGGTAAGCGCTCGACCAGCTGCCTTGCGCCACAGAAATCGTGTGTATTTGGCATCACGAGGATCTAACAAAACACGATGGAATGCTTTACTTATGTCGGCTAACATGGCATATCGATTCAACCTAAACCTTATAATTAAACTATATGCTACTTCTACCAAATTGGGCCCAGGTAAAAGACATTCATTCAAGGACTTGCAACCTTGTGATTTGGCAGAGGCATTGAACACGATTCTAAGGGGGGTGGTACGGCTGTCTTTCTTAACACCAAAGTGTGGCATGTAATAACCTTCCACTACGGGATTTTTCACTTCTGATATAAAACCTGCTTCGAGATACTTATCTATCACTCCCTGATATTGTTCAAGATATTCCCTATCCTTTCTGAATTTTGTCTGCAACGACTCCAACTGCGCCATAGCGTTACGATAATTTGTTTCTGGCCTAGCATCCGATCCGAATGGTAGGCTAACCTGATATCCCTCAGGTTTTCTTACAACGCTTTGCGATACCTTTCGCACGGCCTCGGCCTCGCGAACAGTGTATTGCTCAGATGGGGCGATACCAACACGGTCTAATCGCCACCACTCATCTACATCATACAGATATGGCTCGTCCGTGATTCTGCACACTCTCAACGTTCTTATTTGTTCGACCTTTTCCCCTTGGAACAGCCACTGTGGCACCTTCCCGTACGGGGACATACCATTATGCGTTAAGAAAAGATTTATCCCATCTACTTTTTCTACACCTATGACAAAATAGCTAAAATAATCAGCCCCAACTAATATGTGAACGTTCTTCATGGTATCTGATTGGTTTGCTGGATCGGCTAACGTGACTCCCTTGGTCAACAGATGCTGTCTGACTTTAACATAACCCACGTTATGTATCGGGACGTCCACGTGTTCGTGTGCCACCAATTTCATACGCACGATTCTTTTCCCCATTTCAACCCTGCAACTTACTACATCGTATTGGCCGCTTATTTCCTCGGAACCAAACGGAGCTATATTCAAGGATACTCTTCCTACCACCGGTAGGCCTAATTGACGGGCAATTTTTGCAGAGATGAAGCTCCTCTGGCTTCCTGAGTCGAGAAATAGGCGGACTCGCTTACTACCTTGCCTTTGTTGAATACCTGCCATGGCTGTTGGCAAGATAGTGCATGGGAGATCCACATCAGACCTCTGCGCGATCTTTGCGCTCGTGCACGGCTTAGATTCTACTTTAACCTTAGACGGACGGGGGGCATTTTGGTTCTGTGCAGGCGTCGCATTTACTACGGGGCGGGACGTTGTTGATTGACTATTACTATTACTAGGGATTGATTGCGGTCTACCCGCGTCGCAAATCGCAGTGTGGTGCTTAGCATTACAGTTTCTACAGGAATTTGATACGGGACATTTATCGCTACGATGGCCTGATTTCGTGCAATTGAAACAAAGACCCCTTTTTATTAAAATGCGACGTCTAGCAGCTACGTCAGTCACTTGGCGACATCCGTGAGGCGGATGCCGTTCGCTACAAAATGGGCAGAAATTATGGTGGATGGGATGGGTTTTCGGTCTTACACTACTGTCTGGTCTTTTGCCACTCTCAAGACTGTCGCCTCTCTGCAATGCATCGTCTTCTAACATTCTTACTATGAAATCTATTGCCTCAAAAAACTCGTCCAACGTATAGTCGCATTTCCTCAAATGCTCTACCACCTTGCGGTATAGTTTTCCCTCTGACAATTTTTGATTAATGAGGCTCATGACCATGCCCTGGCCTAAGTCATTGGTACTAAGTCTTTTGATTTGCTCAATAATGATGGTCAACTCAAAACGGAACCTTTTTAATTCTACTGGGTTTAGTGACGGCACAAAGATGTTTGCTAACTTGCGGTGCAGAATCACGAGTGTTTGGTGCACGTTGCCATACTGCTTATCTAATAAATCTAATGCTACACTATAGTTCGCGGCGGTTACACTCAGGGATTTGATAATCCTGAGCGGCTCCTTGCCCAACGTCCCCAATAAATACGTGAATTTAGACACTTCGTCTAAATCAGCTCTTCGATCCACGTGGATCGTGAATAGTTCACGGTACGATGCGTACTCTTGCACTTCCCCTTCAAACGTGGGGAGAGGCAGCGGCTTCAACCTGGGGAGGGCAACATTCCCCGTTGAAGGGCCTTTCACTTTATCTATTCTATTGTACAATAGAGTGGAAGCGCGTGTCGCTTCACCTAACATATGCCTAATTCGGGCTTCGAAACTAGTTTCTAGCTTGACGCGCTGACTCTTGTATAGCTCTTTAAGCTGTCGGACCTCTGCCTGCAACTCCGTTACCAAATTCTGGTAAACGGACTCGGAGTAAGTCTCTATCAGCGCCCTTTGCGTTTCGCTTAGCAAATCCTCCAGTAGGCCCATCGACGCCTCGATATGCACGATCGTGGACACAGCCATCTTAATTACTTTACTTTACGTTTGGGGGGGTTGGACAAGGCAAGGAAAAAAGGATAATTTAACGTTAAGAAGGGACTCAAAGAACTGACCCACGTGGGTGATCGCACATCGGGACGTAGAGGACCTTAATTGTTCGTCTCTCTCTCTCTCTCTCTCAAAAGCTCATATTTTAAATTAGTCCTGTCCGGCTCTGGGAAGCGCTTGCGATCCGGTTCGAAGGACCAAATGTTGTGATTTTCACCAGTTAATTAAATCTGCCCGATGTACTGGGCGGATCGCAAGGCCTTGAAGAGGCAAGATTCCCAAAACCCTCCAGGAGTTAACTAAAATACGGCGATAAAATTTACAATTTTATTACAAAAATAAACTCTGATAAAGACAAACAACATTCTTAAGCATTCACAAAACTCACTGAAAAACAAGACTGACCCTAGGTAATGTAGCATGTGCTCTTCAAGCACAAAGTCCACACCGGACTCATTAACAAACTGAAAATAGTGCCAATTCGAATTCAATACACAACGAATCACACACCAAATATCCCTATTCTTATTTAACTCAGGATTCAGATCCCCAATCACAAGGATCTCTACACTAAACTGCGATATAAAAACTAAACGTCTTGCACTCGAACTTCTACTACAACCAACCTGGTAGACAAGGTAGAGAGGAGAGATAACAATTAGAGGGGACTTACTTTGGTCGGGGACGTTGGATCAAAGAGGACGAGCTATCCTTGCAACCCCCGACGTCACCTTTTTGGCGCAATTTGCCCTGAACCTAAATTTCTACATTGGACTTTTTTAACATGTTACAACAGAATGACTTTATTTTTCCTAATCTTAGATTACCAGCAATTGATTTTATTAGTCTCAGCGCCTTCCTACCAGGTGGTTTCCTTTTTTGGCTCTAAACGTTCACGTCTGGAACTACATTCATTCGCCCGCGAGTTTCTCCTCTCCCTCCAATTTGACGTAGTCGTAGGCGGAGTCAAATGGCGGGAATTTCGATTGATCGGGTCGAAATTCCCGACAGTCAGAATCATGAAAAAACTCATGCAACATGCACAATGAACTAATTGAACGACGGTGCCAATGATTAATATTTAGATCAGGAATAAGAAATTTAATAGACCGTAAGTTTCTGTCCTACAAATATCCTAATAAACATATGATTAATACAACAAAATTCAAATTAATGTTACGTAATTACTTCACTATCTAAGCTTGATATAACAATAGCTTACTCAAACCAGCAAAGAAAGCATAGACAAATTATAAAATTCATCCTACTTGCGATGACGTCAAAAACGTATTTTCTGAATGAAAATAAATTATTTGATAATCTGAATGTATCACTCCGATAGAATATGTTTTAAAACATCTTATAAGGAACTGAATCTATACATTGTGAAGATTTATATTTTAAATTCTCTTAAACAAAATACACTCAGATTTATGTCTCTTAGCTAAAACGTTCGAAGGTAATTTTATGAAAATTCTGGTAAGGTTTTCGTACAGCAACTCATAAGTGTTTCGAAACTCTCGCATGGTAGGATAATCCAGTTCTCTGATTGGCTGTATCTTCTAAGCTGTGATTGGTTGTTGCCTTTGTTTACACACACACACACACACATCTAACATCGTAGCCAGAATTCAGTTAATAATTTCTTAGAAAATTACGTATTTATTCAGTTTATGCAGTAGAATAAGGTTCATCGTCCATTAGTTTAGAAAATTAATAATATTTTATGTTTGTTTTTATAAACATTGTAATTTATAAGTCTGATTTATCTAAAATAAGTATAAGTATTTTACTAGTAACCAGTTGAATCCATTCATGAAATACGAGATTGAATGACGTCACATACAGCCACCAATCACAGCTTTAGACGACTCAGCCAATGAAACGCCAGATATTTTTCGTCAAGGAAACGCATAAAGTGGGCGGGTACCTTTTTATAATAGTGCTGTTGGGAAACAGATCAAATTCACGAGATATTTCGTTCAAACACTGACTGGAAGGCAATTTTTTTTTCATCCTATTTTATACATGCACACATGATATTTAAGATCCCTTTTATTACTAAATGGTTGTTTTGAGCTCGATTCCATACAATTTGCAGTGTTTTATCTCTCTTAAATTGTGTTTGGTACTTTACCCCTACCTACCTTACATAACGACATATTTCCTAATAAACATTTGACTAATACAACAAAATGATAATTGAAGTTACACAGTTACTTCACAATCTAAGCTTGATATAATAATAGCTTACTCAAATCAACAAACAAACCAAAGACAAATTGTAAAATTCATCCTACTCTTGATGACGGCACACAGACGTATTTTCTGAATGAAAATAAATCATTTGATAATCTGAATGCAACCTTCCAATATAATATGTTTTAAAACATCATATAAGAAGGAACTTTATACATTGTGAAGACTTAAATCTTCAATTCCCTTAAAAACAAAAAATATTCAGGTCCGTGTCTCTTACCCAAAGCGTTTAAAGGCAAGTTTATGGAAATTCCGGTAGGTTTTTCGTACAGCAACTCATAAGTTTCCGGAACTCTCTTTTAGTGGGATATTCCAGTCCTCTGATTGGCTGTATCTTCTAAGCTGTGATTGGTTGTTGCCTTTATTTACAAATTCACAGATACACATCTAACATCGTAGCCAGAATTCATTTAATTATTCCTTTAAAAATTACGTATTTATTTAGTTTACGCATTAGAACAAAGTTTTTTATTTATTATTTTAAATAACAAATAATATTTTGTGCTTGTTTTTATAAACATTGCAATTTATAAGTCTCAACTTATCTATAATGAATATAGGTATTTTATCAGTAATCAGTTTAATTCATTAAATGACGTCACATACAACCACCAATCACAGCAGAAGACGACTTAGCCAATGAGACGCCAGATATTTCCCGCTAAGGAAATGTACAACTTGAGAGGTTTCCTCTGATTTATGGGTTGCTGTTGGCAAACGAGTTACATCCACTCAAGATATTTATTTCAACCACTTTTACATAGTCACTATTTAGCTCTTGATAGCTAGCTCGCTCACTCAAGCCAGTACTGTAAAGACAAACTGTAATATTCATTCTACTCTTGATGACGCCATAAAGACGTATTTTCTAAATAGCAATAATAATTTGATAATCAGAATGTAAATCTCTAATAGAATATGTTATTAAAACATCTTATGAGGGACTTTTTCTTTATATTTTGAAAAAAAAATATAATTAATTCTCTTAAAAGTGAAAGAAAAACTTCTGCTCCGTCCCATTTCTAGAGCGTTAGAAAGCGATTTCATGAAAATTCGGGAAAGTTTCTTGTACAACTGTTCCTATGACCCAGGAACTTTCTCATGGCAGTAAGTTCCTGTCCTCTGATTGGCCAAATCTTCCTTAACTGTGACTGACAGTTCCCTCTCGGTATCGTACACACATTATCTAACATCGTAGCCAAAAACGCAGAAAAGTATTCTTTCGAATATGACTTACTCATTTAATTTATACCTTTCAAGAAAATTTATTATTTATTCGGTTACCAAATTAATAAAACTTTTATGTTTATTTCCATAGAAATAATCTTCATAGAATTTGGACGGGATTTCGAACAGCAACTCATATAATTTCCCCCAAACTTTCCAGGTGAGGTAGTCTAGTCCTCTGATTGGCTGTAAGTACCTCAACTGTGATTGGTAGTTGCCCTTACTATAAGTTTACAGACGCACACACGCACATTTATCACCGTAGCCAGAACACAGTCAAGCATTCCTTCGAATATGGCGTCTTTATTTGACTTGGACACTTCGGCACGATTTATCATTTATTTATTTATTAAATAACTGATAACTATGTAAAGTTTATGTTTATGAAAATTGTAATTTTAAGTCATACCATATCTGCAATAAATATAGGTTTTCAGCCCTGACAGGTTAGATCCATTCATAAATATACGGTTGTATGACGTCACAAATAACTACCAATCAGAGTTAAGAAAGAACCAGCCAATGAGACTGTCGGGAATTTCGACCCGATCAATCGAAATTCCCGCCATTTGACTCCGCCTACGACTACGTCAAATTGGAGGGAGAGGAGAAACTCGCGGGCGAATGAATGTAGTTCCAGACGTGAACGTTTAGAGCCAAAAAAGGAAACCACCTGGTAGGAAGGCGCTGAGACTAATAAAATCAATTGCTGGTAATTTAAGATTAGGAAAAATAAAGTCATTCTGTTGTAACATGTTAAAAAAATCCAATGTAGAAATTTAGGTTCAGGACAAATTGCGCCAAAAAGGTGACGTCCGAGGTTGCAAGGATAGCTCGTCCTCTTTGATCCAACGTCCCCTACCAAGTAAGTCCCCTCTAATTGTTATCTCTCCTCTCTACCTTGTCTACCAGGTTGGTTGTAGTAGAAGTTTGAGTGCAAGATGTTTAGTTTTTATATCGCAGTTTAGCGTAGAGATCCTTGTGATTGGGGATCTGAATCCTGAGTTAAATAAGAATAGGGATATTTGGTGTGTGATTCGTTGTGTATTGAATTCGAATTGGCACTATTTTCAGTTTGTTAATGAGTCCGGTGTGGACTTTGTGCTTGAAGAGCACATGCTACATTACCTAGGGTCAGTCTTGTTTTTCAGTGAGTTTTTTGAATGCTTAAGAATGTTGTTTGTCTTTATCAGAGTTTATTTTTGTAATAAAATTGTAAATTTTATCGCCGTATTTTAGTTAATTTCCTGGAGGGTTTTGGGAATCTTGCCCTTAAGGCCTTGCGATCCGCCCAGTACATCGGGCAGATTTAATTAACTGGTGAAAATCACAACAGAGACGCCAAATATATCCCGCCAGAATGCATAAGGTATAAGGGTTCCTCGGATTATGAGCTGCTGTTGGCGAAATATATAAATTCACGCGTGTCATCTTGTTCAAACGCTCTAGCTAATTTTTTTTTTACCCTAATTCAAAATACATAACAATGATATTTAAGTAAACTGAGAAGAATATTTTCTAATTTCTTATATGTTTTAGATATTCAAAGGTTTATCAAGTAAAGAGACTTTTCCTTCAAGTAAATCAATCACACTTTTCTTTTAAGCGTGAGAAAAGCAAACAATATGATTTTCACGTAAGTTTTATTATTATCACTATTCCTATCATAGACACTATCATTATGATTTTGAATATTTTGTGAGACAAGGTTGAGAATTATGAGTTCACACACACACACACACACACACACACACACACACACACACACACACACACATATATATATATATATATATATATATATATATATATATATATATATATATATATATATATATATATATAAACTACAGACCTCTGCCGCTTATTTGTTGATCTTGACCTTAACATGTATTAATTGGCGTGGATTTTCGTAATCTCAAATATTAATCAAGTTTGAAGTCTCTTTGACAACGATGTCCAAACTTTAGGCTGATTACGAGAACTGGCAATTTTCATTGGCCGTGACCTTGACCTTTGACCTTGACCTTCCAAAATTTAATAATTTCCGGATCTTTACATAACAGTTAATACCTGCAAGTTTCATTACACTAAGATTAAAATTGTGGCCAGGAAGCTGTTCACCAACAAACAAACATACAAACAGGGGCAAAAACATAATCTCCTCCCAACTTCGTTGGCGGCGGTAATAATAATGTATAGGTTTTGTATAGACCTGAATTTAATTTTCATGTGTTTGTTTTAATAAAAACATTATTAAAACAATGGCTTATAAGTATAGAATACAGAAGAAATGGTCTCATCAACGGAAAAATTTACGTTCAGAATTTTCTTTTGCCCTGGCGGAAAGCAATTGAGAATAGGCTTTTTGTTTATTATCAGTTCAATTTATGAAATGGAATCATTGAACTGTTTAGAAATCAAAACAGCATTAGCAAAACCGATTGTTGAATAGGCCTAATTGTAAAATTTTCAATCAATACCATCTGTTCAGAAAATGATCCACTCAGTTTTCATCATTTTGCATAAATGTGTTGGAAGTGATAGTGTTGAAACGCGGACTAAATAGGAACAATTAAATACAAAAAAAAAATAAATAAATAAAACAAAATAAAAAATAAAAGTAAGCAAGCAAACTGTCTGCTGGCTCCAGAAAAAGATATTTTTTTACATCTTTGTATAAAGTAATTTTCCATTTTGAAGTTTCTTCAGGAGAGAACAATCCGCCTAATAGGGTATATAAATCCTTTGAACTTTAAAGGTTCAAAATTGCGGCAAACGTTTCTATGTTGAACAGGCTGACATAAGTCTCTTGCAATAGTTTATATGAATTACGGTCATGTCGCCCACAAGTAATATCGCCCACATGGCAATTCGCCCACAAGTCAAGTCACCCACATGTAAGAGTCAATTCGCCCACATATAAAAGTCAACATACATGTAAGATTAAGAAAGTGGTTAAACGAAAATATTTTGTTAACAAATAGCTGCATATATGCAAGATTCAGAAAACAGTTAAATGAATGTATTACTATTCAGAAAGCATTTTTTTATTAAAAGACAGTTACATACATGTAATATTCAGATAGTGACAAAGAATTGAAGTTATATGGCATGACTTTTAAAGTTATATATAAGAGTATATATTCATAACGTATATAGTATATACACTTATGTATGAAATATATACATCTATATACAGTATATCATATGCGAGATGTATACACATACATAGATACATGTATATATTTAAAACATTTAGTTATATATATATATATATATATATATATATATATATATATATATATATATATATATATATATATATATATATATATATTTGCTCTTACATATACATAACTACATGATCAAAACATCCTTTATCCTTTATCCCTTGAATTACTTCTGTCTTCGGCAAGCCCTTGGGAGGAAGCTGACAGACAAAAAACAGAGAGAGAGAGAGAGAGAGAGAGAGAGAGAGAGAGAGAGAGAGAGAGAGAGAGAGAGAGAGAGAGAGAGAGAGAGACTTTAGCATTTGTAAATAACGTTTTGCAATTCTCTTTCAAAGATATTCGTCAGAAATTTGAAAATATTTAAAGGCCGCTGTCTTCTTCTCTTGATAGTTAGAATGGACATCAATCATTTCATGGCCGTGCTTGACAAGCCAATTGACAGAATCATCTTTTCTTAGAAAGAACGGGAAGTAAACAATGTGTGTTCGTGTGTTGGTTCTCTCAACTCCTCTTTTTTTACATAACCTTGAAAACCTCAGTTGCTATATAATCTCTCTCTCTCTCTCTCTCTCTCTCTCTCTCTCTCTCTCTCTCTCTCTCTCTCTCTCTCTCTCTCTCTCTCTCTCTCTCAAAACAGTATAATCAACGGTCTTATTTATACATTCCATTTATATATATATATATATATATATATATATATATATATATACATATATATAAATATATATATATATATATATATATATATATATATATATATATATATACATAGATTTATATATATATATATATATATATATATATATATATATATATATATATATATATATATATATATATATATATATATATATCTTCGTGGGTACAAAAATCAAAGATACTAGATATGTATATGTATGATATTAACAGTGTGGATGAAATGACTCAACAGTGTGGGCGAAATGACTATACAGTGTAGGCGATATGACTCCATAGTGTGGCGAAATGGCATGTGGGCGAAATGACCGGATACCGTTTATATATGAAAGATGTTTTAAAGTCTCTTGTTATAGTTTATATATGAAAGATGTTTTAATGTTTTTACTGTATTTAGATTGTTTAATACTTCTCATATACTTTGTTTATTTCGTTATTTCCTCTCCTAACTTGGCTATTTTTCCCGTTGAAGTTCTTGGGCTTAAACATCTTTCTTTTCCAAGTTCCAACTATGGTTGCAGCTAAGCTAATACTAATACTAAAGATAAAGATAAAAACTAATAATAATAATGTGCAATTAGAAAATATAATCAATTTCATTCGGCGAAAAATTTAAAATTTATTGACATAATATTTAAGCTTTATCAACGGAATTTATTAGTTCTGATGTCCTCTCTTTGTATTTCATTTATATGGAAGTTCATTGAATTCAAGAATGAGACAGATCTGCTATAATTTTTTTCTCATTCTAGCATAAAAGAGGAAAAAAGCCTCGAAAGTAGGCAGTAGGCACTAGAATTATGACTGATTATTGAGAATTTAGTATCTAATAGTAAATGCGCATTTATATACAGTAGATTCACGATGACAAATACAGACAGGTCGGAGCCAGGCAAAAACTGCCCTTTTTTGGGGTCAAGGTTTTCTAAACTGATTCTGGTACTTTGAACCATGCTGATTCAAATAAGCTTTTGGGCCATCTGAAATTTTGCCCGAAATCCAAAATGGCGGCCAAAATCCAAAATGGCCGCCAAAAATCACAAAATATTTTTTCACGGCGTTGGGTTTAGCTATCAAGATGTTTTTTTTTCTCTCAGAATAGCTAGTTTTAGGCAGAGGAATATGAGCCTCTAATATAAATTCCGAAAAAAAATGGATTTATCCTAGCGAAATCAAAGATGGCTGCCGGAGTCGGCCCACCAACTTACGGATTGCCATAACTCCAGTTCTAGATGGGCAAGGAATTGAAATCTGTCATCACTTTGAACCATAGGCTACTCTGTCACGGTGAAAATTCACTATACACTAGCTGCATAGGCCGATATGCATTATCGGTTATTTCCTAATCACTGTGATTTTGTGAATATCTTTACACTGTGCACTACTTAATTTCAATCATTTAAGGTTTATTGTCATGTTAAAGGGTCTGAATGTCCATAATAATGTCTCATAAACACTAATTTATGACACAAACAATAACTTCACACTCTAATGAATTTTCTCTTCATGAAAGTTTGAAGAAATTGCATACCATCTGTATCATTCTTATGAAACTAACCAGAAGTTTATTTCAGATTCATTGAAACCGTGGAAAGGATAACAAAATGGCAGCCACTCCATTTCTAAGCAAAGGGCCAAGTAGAGGACTTTGTAGTCTCTGCAACAAACTGGTCAATGATAATGAAGACATGGCCAAGATTGGACTAGCTGCACTTGAGTCAGTGAAAGGATTAGCAGAGAGGTGGGCTTGTATTGACACCAGGTTAGCTTTGTCCTCACAGTTCCCGTATTCAGAACTTAGATTAGCGACACTTAGGCTAGATTTAGAGAAATATGAGTTCATAATTCATGACAATTGTTGTATCAACTTTCGCAATAGATTGGGCCGTCTAGAAAGTCAGTCACGCCAACTTCAGCAATCAGGGTCTGCAGAAGAATCAGGTTCAGAATCATCCACTAGCCAACCTGCGCCTCAGCCATACAGAGTTCGGCGGGGATCACTGCAAAAGAAGGTCTGCTTTGTTTGCAATGAAGCATCGGTCGCTGATGAAAATGCTTTTAATGA
Source organism: Palaemon carinicauda (assembly GCF_036898095.1). Lineage (NCBI taxonomy): Eukaryota > Metazoa > Arthropoda > Malacostraca > Decapoda > Palaemonidae > Palaemon > Palaemon carinicauda. The sequence continues at coordinate 86,326,929 of NC_090746.1, forward strand.
AGGTGGACTTGGAAGGTGCTGTGAAGATAACGCTTTCACCAATCTCTAGCAGGCAATGGAGAAATGGATCGAGGATTCTACCAATAAACACCACGAAGCTGCTGTGAGATTGAAGATCCTTCTTGGTGGAACATCATATGACGTCTTTGCGCAGGACCTCTACTATCATAAGTGATGTTACCGATGCTTTACCTATATGTACGGTCATGACGCGAAGTCACTTTCACTGGATGCTGAGAAACAGGAAACACTGAGAACATGCATTATGGATCAGTTCTTCCGCCTTTTCACCAGAAATATCCTTGAAAATGATGATGCATAGCCTACCTGCTGTCAGAGTTGATAAATGACATCAAGGAAATGGGTGAAAACGAAGGACTTTCGGACCCACCTATCTCAAAGACCTACACACTGAAAAAAAGATTAATTGAGAAGTATGGCCAGTCAGTCTCTTTCCACAAGATAGGCAAATGGCTACTGGTGCACTCCAGTGAAGTGAATCCTGCTGCGTACACTGCGGCTATCATTCAGGGCCATGGTCTACGAGAGATGGATTTGACCAAAGCATTTGCAAGACTTATTTGACGAAAGATTACCCAAAGACAGACAATCAAGTGGCCTCTTGATGCGGAAGAGTTATATAGTCTTCTAGACTATATAGACCCCTTCAATGTCTATACAACGCCTTCAGTTGGTTAATAAACCCACGGAGATCCGTCGATGCTAATAGTTATGTCTGTTCTCCAAGCAAAGCAGTAGCAGAAAAAATTTCAGCTATCAGCCAGAGTTGGGAGAAAGTGGTAACCTCTGAGCATTTGCCTATTGGAACTGCACTGAGTCTAACTGTTCATCGGATAACAGGCAGCAAGGAAGCCACGACACTTCTTCATCGCTGTGGGGTTTGAATCTCATACTCTGATGTGCGCCAGTTGGGCAAAGTCAGAAGATGCTCCCTCCCGGTTTTATTAGCGGCCGCAGTGTTCATGTCACCTTCGATAATTCAGACGGCAAACAGCAAACTCTTACCGGAGCACACATTACACATCACACAATAGGGACAATCTTCCAAGCCAGACATGATGGTGATCCCTCAGCGGGGTCTACAGTTCCAAGAAAGGAGCATGAGCAAGATATTCAAGACAACGAGCCACCAGACTATGGATCCTTCAAGATCCCTAAGAAGAATAAGACACCACCTTCATCATTTCCAGACTTCACTGATGATTACAAAGATTCAAAGCTGATAGATGACACTCTTCAACGCAACATAGCCTGGGTATTAGTAAGTGCTGTTGGAGATACCTGCATGGACCAGTGTTTTCCTAATGTTGACAAAGAACCGCTGGGACCAGTTGGATCTTGGACTTCATTTATGAATAATGTCACGAAGTACAAAACTAGCAAGTGCAAGCTGGAGTACCTCCCTGTTGTCCCCCTAACTCCAAGTGACAATGTAATCAAGTGGTACATGGATATGATCATGCAAATAGCTGATGACCTGCAAGTAGATTACATTTTTGCACATGCAGATGAAGCTATCAATAGTAAAATGTTGATCATTTCTTGGCTTCAGCAAGATAGGTATGACAAAATCATACCACTGATGGGTGGATTTCACACCATCCTGGTGAATCTCAAAGTTCTATACAAGAAGTATTGGTGTTTAGGGTTAAGTGACTGGTGGGTCGATGCCAAAGCAATTGCCGATGGATCAGTTGCCCAAGCCATAGAAGGTCGACACTATGCAAGAAGTGTGAGGCTTCACAAACAGGCATTCGAGGCACTCCTAAGGTACAGAATTACAACTGAGAAAGTTAGTGAGAAGCTAGATGTGCCTACCATGGAGCTGATTGCCAAGCTGAAATGTAGTCCATCTGCTGAAAACCTTGATGCATTGTTGGGTGAATCCAAGTTCAGGGACCTCTGTTCATCGCTTATGCAAGCTGAAGGGACACAAGCCAAATTGACAGTGGATTACTTGAGAGATGTTTCTTCAATGCTGAGTTTGATTGCTGCAGTGAGGATAATTCTGAAGACAATACAGATTCGGATGATGATACCTCATTGAGTGACAGTTGTGAAAGTCTGAGCTCTGACAGACGTAGTGATCTTGACATTTCATATTGAGGAAAAATAGGACCTGGAAAGAGACAAAATAGAGAGCTTTCGCAAGTGCTCAGTTAGGGTACTAATGTAAAAGCTCACTGATATTTGACATCATGGACATTTGTACCCATTCTCAAGACTATATCAGATACAATCATTGTATGATTATGTTAGGAATACACCTGTTCTTTACAAATTTGTTTTTAATATTTGTAGAATCAAGTGTGAATGCAGTTTCATTCACATTTGGTAACATTGGTAGTCTTGTAGGTGTCACCGGTGTCGCTTTGCATCCATCAAGATGCATTATAACCATGATGGAGTAGCCTGTGGTTCAAAATGATGACAAATTCGGATTCCTTGCCCCTGAAAACCTGGGAGTAGAGACCAATATTATTGTCATAGCTCATGTAGAACTGGAGTTATCGCAATCCGTAAGTTGGTGGGCCGACTCCGGCGGCCATCTTAGATTTCGCCCGGATAAATCCATTTTTTTCGGAATTTAAACCAGAGGATCATATTCCTCTGCCTAAAAAATGCTATTCTGGGAGAATAAAAATCTTGATAGCTAAACCCAACGCCGTGAAAAAATATTTTGTGATTTTTGGCGGCCATTTTGGATTTTGTCCACCATCTTGGATTTCAGGCAAAATTTCAGATGGCCCAAAACCTTATTTGAATCAGCATGGTTCAAAGTACCAGAATCAGTTTAGAAAACCTTGACCCCAAAAAAGGGCAGTTTTTGCCTGGCTCCGACCTGTCTAATACCTTTATGTAGCACATGCAATGTAGTGGATGACATACTATACGTAATTATAGATCGAAGTCAGTCAATAATAATAATAAAAAAAAAAAAAATGACAAAATGGCCCCCAGTCCCGGGCGTAGCAGGGTTCTAAGAATCTCCCAGCTTATAAATACAGATGATGAATGGAGAAGTATTGAATTAAAAGCTCAAGATAGAGATGATTGGCGAAATATAATCGATGCCCTTTGTGTCAATAGGCGTAGGAGGAGATGATGATGACGATAGATTGTCGAAAATACAATCTGTAATGAAACAAACTAGGAGTAAAATCAACAGGGCTCAAAGTGAACTGAAAATTAAATAATCTACTAAGAAAACAAGAAGATAAGGATGCACAGGAAAGGGGTAATTTTTTTTTATCTATAACGTTTCTAGCTAAAACTTATTTATCAAACACATAATCATCAGTGAAATTAACTATCCAACAGATGAATAATGAATAAATTTAGTTTATAAAGCCAATTATATGCTCTTTTTTTAACGAGACATTTAATATAATGATTTTAGTAACTGAGTAGAGAAATCACGGGTGGTTGTTTTTAATATAAATTTGTGTAAAATATTTAAATAGTTTGTGAAATGTTTTGTCAATATAAACAATATCAACGGAAGGGGAACATGGATATTGTTTGAATAAAAGGTAATATGCCTCACGCAGTGAAAGGAAAGTAGCCTTTATCTTATTATGTGAAGAATTAATATTTACTAACAAATTACAGGGGATTACATTGGCTCCAAAGAACGTGCCAGATCTCCTCCTAAAATAGAAGATGATGATGATTTAAGGATTTGAGGATTTGAGGATTTAGAAGAAAGAAGAAGAAGAATTGTGAATAATGCTGATGAAAAGGGAAACCCCAGGTCGTTGGCAAATTCCCTCGTTCAATAAAATATTCATAGAAGGAAATGGCCTACATCCTTACATCGGTAAAATGGATAGGGCAATCATTGTAATGCGGGGAACGTTAAATATAATTAAGCTGGAAGCAAATTTCAGGGTAAAATACATAGACGATATCTGTGACCTATAAAAAGAAGATAATACAGAAAATTTATTTTCATGCCCAAAATTAGGACCGTTAATGTAACAAGACATAAGCGTGGGCATGCTGCAAAATCCTAGCAGGGATCTGGTTATATGCATAAGTAGGGCATATTTGGAGATGCATATGGAAGAAGAATTCAAAGTCACTCACCAAACCAACTACAGCAGGTTGCCAAAACTGATGATAACAAAGTGTTATCCCAACTGATTTCAAGGATAAAGGTAAAGAATAAGAATTTCATTAATAATGTTGTTTATGGGACAGGTAACAAAAACAGGTTCAGCTTCTGGGGTTAGGCATATCCCTTGCAACGGCGCCTTGAAAGTTTATCTTCTTATACTGTTTTGTCTTTTCCTCCACATCAGGTTTAATACATCTTTTTTCTTTTATAAATTTGTTTCACTAAATAAAAATAATCCTACTATTATCTTTAGGTCTTCCTCGTATGGTTGTTGTAGCTCAATTACTTCATTCCTTTCTTTTCTATATTCCTGGCAAAACAACAAAAAATGTATCAAACCTTCCACCTCATTTTCACAAAAATCACAGTTTACATTCCCCACATTGTGTCTATTTACAATATTTAGTTTTAACGTATTAGTTCTTGCTCTAAAAAATATCACTGAAGCAAATGTATTGTCATAGAGTAACTCTTCTTTTACAGTAAAAAAGTACAAGCTAAGAAGGTTTGCACCTAGCAATTATTTGATAGAGTGGCCTCAAACTTATTTTGCGGAGTGAGTACTGAGCATTTCGGATTCCGGTCATAACACTTAAACCTGAACAATGTTAACTTCTAATATTGGAAAATTTAGGCAATTTTCTTCGGTGAGTAACTACTAAAGCCCAATTCAATCTACGGAAATCATTCTTAGGTAATTGGGTTGGCATCCCACCACCCTGTACTCTATATACTATACATTTAGATGGTTCAAGTCTGTGTTTATCATACAGCTGCCTTCATGAATTTAGATACACTAATAGATTTTAATGTAATTTTGTAGAGTACAGTATTAGTTATGACTAAAAATGACTCGTTATCTTGTGTTCAATGCATTTCTGACCTTGATTATTGGGGAAAACCACCCGTTCATGAGTTTTTGGACCCTCTTACATAAAGACAACTATGGGGGACACCCGTGGGAAACCGGAGTATTTTGGGTGAGGAAATGTCTGAAACGAGTGATTTACAGCAATAATAATGGTCAGAAATGCAAGATAACCAGTTGGAAAAATATATGGTTCATGTAAGTGGCTGAAAAAGGGCCAAAACGTGCTTATTTAGCAATTGATGAGTTTTGGAAAAAGGTTAGAACCTAACAAACCTACCTAACCTAACCCATTAGTTCCCAGGTCACAACCCCTAGCCTGGGGGTAAGCCCCTCAGACACCCCTTCCCAGGTCACAACCCTAGTTGGGGGCAACCGCTAGTCGGACCCCCCTTCCCAGGTCACAACCGCAAGTCGTAACCCCCCTTCTCAGGTCACTAGCTAAAAGTAAATCACAAATAAATCCTTACAGTATGATAAATAAATCACAAATTAATCCTTACATTATGAAAAAGTAAATCACAAATAATTCCTTACCTCATGATTGACACTTTGGTAAATTTACAGTTTCATCCATTATGGGGAAACTGGAATAAAAATATATTTGTTGCATCAGAAATAGTGTAGTTCCAACGAATTTAACGTTTATTTTCACCGCAAACCATCCGATTTGGAGATTTGCTAAGTTGTTCTAGAATGCAGAAAGACCCTACTTCATCCCAACAATTATGGGGGACACCAGGTGGGAACCGGGGTTTTGGGTGGGGGGGGCGTCAAATGATATTTGCAATAAATGAATACTTATCCTTCCACCACCCCTCCCCCTATACCCCTATCTAGCCCTACCGGGGGGGCGGGGGGCTCCGCCCCCCCTGCAACCCCCCCTTAAGGCCACAGTGATTTTCAGGGCACTACTGAACCTAATAAACCCACCTAACCTAGCCTAGGGGCTCTGTACCCCTACCTAGGGGCCCTGTACCCCTACCTAGGCCTACCGGGGGGGCTCGGCCCCCCTTGCGACCCCCCCTTAAGGCCACAGTGAATTTTGGGACACTACCGAACCTAATACAACCACCTAACCTAGGGCCCTGTACCCCTACCTAGGCCTACCCCTGCGAGGCCACCCCCCCTTACAGCCACTACCTAACACATCCATCAAACCAAATCCAAAGGGATGGTACTGCTGCATACATCGTTATACTATCACCATTATAATATACTCTATAAATTAATGAAGCTTACCTTAAATTGTTGGTTCATCAAGATGTGTTGCTGCTTTGAGGAAAACGTGAAGCCGTTGGGAAGGTTCCTTGACATGCAGGACAATTTTTATTTTGTAAAATTAAATTGTGTCTCTGGCACAAATGCACTAGTTTTTCAACAAATTCATTGTAAGTTACGAAACAGTCAGGACAAGAAAATGGAATTTCAACTTCTTGTGCAACATGAGATGACGCCCTTTCTATGGTCTCCATGTCTAAAAACGAACTGAAATGCCTGGGAAGATATTGTATTGTCGCGCTGTTGTATTGTCGCGCTGTGATTGGCCAAACATGTATGACGTCATAGTGGACAGGCGCTCTGATTGGCCAAACGTGTAAGACTTCATAGTGGACTAGTTTGTCAGCGGATTATAGTGGTTACAGGGCTCATTTAAGCAAATACAAGACACAGTCAACAATAACAACAGACTTAGAAACTATCTGGGAGGAAGACATGAGTAGCGTGAGTTTGATCGTCGATATATAAAGAACTAGGCATTTGCGACAGATAATATTTTACAGAAATACTACAAAAGACTTGCTTTACTCGGGAAATATATTATTATAATAGATTTCCCATAATGGATGAAACTAAATTTTCCGACACTTTTTTTTTTTTTTTTTTTTTGGCAATCTTTATAGAAGCTTTTCAGTAGATCTTCCCTAAAAATTAAATCAGAATCAGACCTTTGAGGGATTATTTCGCTGTTATTTTTTAATTTCACATGAGTAGCAATAGCTTTACAATAAACACAAAGCATTTTCACCATAATCAATTGCCGACGTAAACGCAATTAAACTAAATTTTGAAATAGATTGATGTACTTCACTCAAGTTCCATCCTGGAGACGTCTTCACATGATGGTAGTTAAGTTGAAACTGAAGGGGAAGGTGATAATAAAATGGCTGTTGTTGAACAATATCTGGGAACGTAGGAAGAAGTACTTGTAACCTGTTAATTGGTTTAAAAGAGCCACCTGACAAATGCGTCATTGTAAATGCACAGAAAGCTCTCCAAACCATGGGAAAAAACGTACGCAATAAGTCCACTTCAGTCTCTCAGATGTAAACAATGGACGTAGTGAAAAACATACTTCACACTTTAACAGACCGATACGCTAGTTATTATGCCCCAGCCCCTATTAAACATATAGAGAAAAATACCAAACTAGCTAGCATTCGTCCATTTCTTATGACTGATTTTATTGTAAAATTTCAAAAGTTATGACTGATTTTAATGTAAAATTTCAAAAGTGACTGATTTTAATGTAAAATTTCAAAAGTTTGACTAATTTTAATGTAAAATTTCAAAATTGATGACTGATTTTAATGTAACATTTCAAAATTGATGACTGATTTTTAGGTAAAATTTCAAAAGTTATGTCTGAAAACCCTCATTTTAAAAGGGACACAAACAACCTAACCTAAGGTTCCCCACTGAACCTAACCTAGGAGCCGTCAGGGTAACCACATTTTGAAAACTGAAATAAGAGATGCCTAAATCAGGGTTTGAATGATTTTTATATTACGGGTGGCTAAAGATTGAAATGGCATTGACGGCGGGGTCTGGGGCCTTCCCTTGAAAAACAAAAAATTAATTTGCTTAAAATATACTGACGATGATGATTCTTTGCTATAAACTCATCTGCAAAATTGATCAAGTCAAGGGTATCTTCAGTTCCAATTTTAGCTTTAAATTTCTAACGGCTTTTGTATTTACCAATTTCTTATAATTTATGGTTTACAAAAGATAACTGTCTAATGTTTTAATTGGTTACATAAAATTGAGGTATTGAGGTTTATGTACGATAGTGGCCACCTGTATGTATGATAATGGCCGGCTAAGAATATGGCACTGTGAGGGGGTCGCAGGGTGCCATCAACCCCCATTTAAGTTTTTAGGTAAAGACAAGGCTTGTAGGTTAGGTAAGGTGGGGAAGTTTAGGTTAGGGGTTGTTCTTGTGATGTTTTGCAGGAAAATAGACACAGTTTTTGTAGTACAGCGGCCATGTCTCACAAAGACTGGAGAAAGGGAAGAAAAAATTGGGAGGGGAAGAAAACTCCCTATTATTCTATCACTAATACAAACCCTTTCACTCTTCATTATGAAGTATACTTTTGGCGAAGCTAAGGGACTAGCCAGAAGACTTTTAGTGAAGTATAACTACCCCACTGAGTGATAGCAGGGAAGTGGGGGTAGGGTGTATTACCAGCTACTAAATCTAGCTTTTCGCGCCTTTCGCTGTTATCTAATACGCGCATAGAGTTGGGGGCTGACTGCACCTGAGAGAATTAAAACTCTGCTCGGTCTTGGCGGTGAAAGGTTACCACTCGGCCTTGAGCCTTGCCTTTAGATTAAGCACCGTTAACTTTTCCTCCTCAGTGAAACTGTCTTTCCTCATACTGAGTTATGAGCTCACATTTCCCCCAACTAGAAGTCAGACCACCTCCTTGGAATATAGTATGTGTATATTGAACCCTGAAAGGAGCACCATACGAGTCGCTGCGTTAGTCATCAGACCACGACTTGACGCTTAAGATGGTTTTTCTTTTAGTCCTGGCCTCTGCAAAGAGGGTCAGTGAGCTACATTGTCAGTTACGACATTGCCCATTCAAGGTGATGGTGGCAGGTGACACAACTTTGTCCCAGAGTTTGTTGCTATGACACAAAATCCAGCTGTAGTGGATCCCAGGTTCTGGCCTTTCCAGATTGAGTGTGTCCATTCTGTAACCGATGACCAAGATCATCTGTTACTATGCCTTGTCAGGGTGTGGATGAGTTACCTTCAGTGAACCACAGGAATTCCCACATGTCAACAGACTGTTTGTTAGTACGGACAGGGTCAAGAGGAGAGTCACTGAAAACCCAATCTCTTCCTGGATTCGTCAGGTTATTGATCGAGCCTTGAGTCCCGACTCTCCTCTAGAAGGTCGTAGACCTAGATCTCACAACGTCAGGGTCATTAGCACGGATGGGGCATTAAAAAAGAACTATTCTGTGGCGCAAGTATTACAGGCGGGTGTTTGGAAGCCTCAAACCACCTTGACTGCCCACTATTTTCAAGACGTAACCCATAGGAAACTGGTCCTCTGGTGGCTGCATAAAACGTGGTCTAAACACCTCAGCTCTTTAGTAGAACAAATAGCAGTCATGTGAGTACATGTTGAGTAAAGATGTAACCTGGTTGTAAGTGTAGAATGAATGTGCTAGTGACTGGCCTCTTCATTTTTCATTCTCTCCTCCCGTGGAGTTCCAGGATCCGAGGAACTTTGAAAGTTGACCTTTTCTGTCTGCAGGTGGGTACCATAGTCCTTTGTGTAACTTAATATATGTATATATATTTGTTATATCCCCTATCTCCGTGTGAGGTGGAGTTGGGCAATGTCTAGGCTAAGTGTGGCATACTACTCCAAGATTTCCCTTACCTGGTCAAGTCACAATGCTTAGTTCGTACACGGTCACTCAATTGCCCAAGCCGTGAGCGCTCTCACGTTCTGAGAGTTAGCGAGGTGTAAGGGTGTGTGTGTATTGAGCTCGTCTGAAGCACAGAATCACACCCCGGGTTAGAAATCAGCTAGTTGGTTGAGGATTTCCTCCCACCTAAGAGCGAGTCTCCACTGTAAAGAGTGAAATGGTTTGTATTAGGTGTTGGAACAAATGACAAATTTGGAAATGATTTTTATTTTTCTTAACTATACAAACCTTGAGCTCTTTTCACATACAGTACCTATTCTGTCATCCCCTAATCCCCCTACAAGTCTTCCTGCAATTAAAAAGTGGTGGCATTTCACTAGTGTGTGTTTGTGAGTGGGGTGGCTGGTCTATCCTCTGTTACCCCCCCCCCCCCCCCCCCACTGGTTAACGGTGGGTAGTTATACCTCACTAAAGTCTTTTGGCTACTTTCAGGATTTTTCAAAATAATATTCACTGTAAATAGCTCAAGGTTTGTACAGTTACTAAAAATGCAAATGCCAAATTTGTAATTTTTCCTAATACAAACCTGAGCTCTTTACACATACAGTACTTTACCCACCATCGCCTAACCCCGGAGAAAGTCCCATCTGCAATCAAAGTGAAGAAGGTAGGAGTGAAGGGGGCCGGTACTTCCCCCACTACCACCGGCAACAACTAGAATGGTTGTCAATGTTTCGTTAAAAGTTTTATAGCCATTTGTTAGCTTGCGCTAACATATATCTCCATAGTAAAGATCTTATGTTTGTATACTTAGGAAAAATACAAATTACTTCCAAAAGTTATATTTTATTCTATATCCTCTTAAGTTTGTCATTTTAGTATTAAGTATGATTAAAGTTTTCTGAATTTTTCTGTAATCTGCAATGTTTCTTATTTGTTGATTAAAATATTTCAGAGTGCATCGTTAATGGCCAAAGCTATCAAAACCCCTGGCATAGATCTTAATGAAAGAGAGTGGCAGCTTTCATTTCATCAAAAGGAGAAAGGCAAGATTTATGATAAAAAGCCCTTCAAGTTAAAAGTGAAAGAAGGACAAAGATATATGTGGTGTGCTTGTGGAAACAGCAGACATCAGGTAAGACAAAATGAAATATATATACAGTACTATATAGCATACAGTTTTTAAAATATACCCTTTCAATGAAAGAATACCTTGATGAAGTCATTGGGTATCAGCACAGCATATCATTTCTAAGCTGAAGCCTTGTGACGGGAAAGAGGGCTGTCAAGCTGGGGAATATTTTTTTTTTCAGTTTGACTCTAAATTTCTCTCATCCTGTTACTACTACTTATTTTTGCGTCATCCTCTTACATGTTTATCAACTGTCTCCAACCTTGCTGTCAAAACTCTCATACCCTTTTCACTGTCTCTGTATCTTGGATTGGAGTTTTTTCCCAAAATCAATTGTGGGGGCTGTGTTGGTCTTACTAATTACCTGATAATGTTTGGACTATAAGAGTGTCAGTATTACCATACTGGCATACGGAACTATTCTCATGCTGAGATTTGGCCCTCGGCTTCCAGGGGTTGGCCGATTTCATAGAGATAGGACTCTTGGCATTCTATCCGGTTTTCCTGAGCCATTACCAAACATAACAGTAGGAAAAGTAAAAATTGCATTAAAATGCATGAAATGAGGCATTGCAGGAGATGGCGGCATAACAATTGATTTAATAATAGATGGATGAAATTTCATAGAAGTAAAACTGGCTGAACTTTATAGAAAATGTCTGCAAGAATCTTTTACACCTACACCTTGGAAAAACTTTATCATTATACTCATTCACAAAAAGGGAGACACAAAAGACCTGAAAAATTATCACCTAATAAGTTTACTCTCCGAAATATATGAAATATATACCAAGATCATATTTTGCTTCGAGTAGAGACAGCAAGATTTTAATCAACCAGGAGAGTGGGCAGGCTTTGGAAGTGGGTATTTAACAGACCATATCCATGTAATTAACCAGTTTATAGAAAAATCAAGAAAGTATACTATGACAAACCACTATGTATAGCATTTATAGACTGAGAAAACTTTTGTTTTCAATATTAAACTTACCCGATAATCATGTAGCTGTCAACTCCGTTGCCCGACAGAATTCTATGGAGGGATACGCCAGCTATCACAATACCAGAAGGGGGTGTATTTACCAGCGCCACCTGTGGCCAGGTACTCAAGTACTTCTTGTTGACACCTCCTCAATTATTCCTCTGTCGTGCTTCCGGCAAGACGTTCTGGGATACGCTTATGTTCTTGGAGTATTTTCACGACTTTGGTGAAGTATTTCTCTTTGATTTCGGCTGTCGCTTTACTGGAAAACTTCTATATTAGCTTAGTTAGCTTTTGGAATTAATTTGATTAATTTTGGTGACGAGAGAGTATGAACTCTCGTTCACCTTTCAATGGCCGACCCTTCCCTTAGACGGAAGTGTTGGTGTCTAAGAGAGTATAGACTCTCTTTCTTAATTTTGCTAAAGTTATAGATTTATTTTATATCTCTCCGCCTCTTATAGGCCTCTTCGATTAACTTCCTTTTATTATAAACTCATTAAAATTAATTTTTATATTTGTTTATATTCGACCTTCCTAATAGTAGGCGGTCTTTTACCGAAGTTAATAAACTTTGAGCCCGTCATTTCGGTTTTACCTGTTAACATATTATGCTATTTCCGCCACAGAGTTTGAAAGATTTTCTTTGACAGTCTCGTACTGTTTTCAAAGCTGAACTAACGTTTTGTTTTGTCTCTGCAGTTGTTGACGTTCAGAACGTTCAACTTACACTCTATCGTTACGATAGAGAGAGAATGTTCACGGTTTCACGTTGCAGTAAGAGTAACCGTGTCTAGCGTTTTGTTCATTCTTTCTTTACTTAATGGTTTTGATCCTAATAAAGGAACTTTTCAGTTTTTTCCTTTAACAATAATATGTTTTAACGATATATATGATTGGGCTCTTCTCTCAGGTTCTAAGTCAAGAGAGAGAGAGAGAGAGAGAGAGAGATAGAGACGGAGGGAGAAAGAGGATAAACGTTTCATTCAAGCCTGCCAGGCGTACGAGTAACGTCATTATCGATTTTTGCTCTTCTCCCTAGTCTCTTTAGGGGAAGAAACTAAACGTTTCTAGAGTGATCTAGTGTTTAGTCTCTTTCCAACCACTGATTTATCTTTCATTAGATTTTTCTGTTACATTGTAATTCTGTTTTCGCAATTACTAACTTTGAGAAAGGATAGAATTGCGTATTTCAGGTACAAACCACTTAAGTTTCGAGTTCAGTGAAATAAGTGCAAACAGAAATCAAAGTGATAAGTGATTAGTGCGTGAGGGTACTTTTGTGCGCGCCAGTCGTCCTCCCAGTCCGGGACCTCTTGCAAGCTCCCAAGCCCAGGGGAGAAGCAATGTCGAAGGGCATAAGGGTTCAGCAGGCCTTGATCGGCGCACAGAAGTATTCTCGGTGGTTGTGGGCGTGTCTTACCGAGACCGTCACTCCCACCCGCAGACGATTGAGCCCTTATTTTGCTCGTCTGCAGAAGAGATTAGGGGAGAAAATAAAGGCAGAGTAACGCTGGTCTCAGGTCTCAAGACTTCTTAAACGTTAAGTCCAGACCTATGCCAGACGTACGAAGTTAAAGTTCACAACCCGAATGCAGTCGTTGGGTTAGCTCTGACTCTCCTAAGTCATCAGTTGATTACACTCCGACTTAGAGGAGTAAGGTTCTGCCACAACAGATCACTGCTGTTAAGGCTTTACCTCAGCAGAACTTAGTGTCTGCCGACCCCAAGTTAACTCTACTGCAGTCCATACAGTCACAACTTTCGGTCTTGATGCGTGAGTGTCGGGCTGAGAGTGTTGCACCGCCTGCACTCCCTCCACCTGTTCTCGCTGCACCTGTGCTCGCCCAGCCTGCACCTGCTCCGCCTGGTCGCAGCACCATCTGCCAGGCGTACGATGTTGTGAACTCTACTACAGTCCATGCAAGCACAGCTTTCGGACTTGATGCGTGAGTGTCGTGCTGAGAGTGTTGCACCTCCTGCACCTGTGGTGCACCAACCTCCTGCACCCGTTCAGCCTGTGCTGCACCCGCCTGCACCGGTGGTGCACCAACCTCCTGCACCCGTTCAGCCTGTGCTGCACCCGCCTGCACCGGTGGTGCACCAACCTCCTGCACCCGTTCAGCCTATGCTGCACCCGCCTGCACCGGTGGTGCACCAACCTCCTGCACCCGTTCAGCCTGTGCTGCACCCGCCTGCACTCGCTGCACCCAGTCGCAGCTCCATCTGCCAGGCGTACGATGTTGAACCACTTTCGGAGTTTGCTGTTCACAGTGTTGTTCAGCCTCAGCCTTCTTTAAGGCAACCCTTGCTTTGGGATCAGGAGAGTTACACTCTTCCTCCTCCTCCCCTTGCTGCTCCTCCAGTGGTGCAACTCTCGGTTGGGGTACAACAACCTCTCCCCTCCGTGAGTCTGTCTGCTCAACCAGCGCTGCACCGAGTTCAACCCTCATCTAGGCAAGCTCATCTACACCATGCACTTGCGCCTCAGGAGCCTCAGCTTGCTAGAACTTTACCTTGTTCTGCGCAGCCTCAACCTTCTCATGCTCCACTCATCTCTCAGGAACAGGAACGGACTACTCCGCCTCCGTCCTCCGCTCAGCTGGTACAATCCTTGGGTGCAACTCTTGCTAGGAGTCAACCTCCTTCACCCTTGCACCTGCCTTCTGCTCCGTCTGTTGTTCAGCCTATGCAGTCTGAACCTCAGGTTTTCCCTCAAGTTGAGGAAACCTCTGTTGTTGTTCCAGCTCGTTCTGACTCTGCTGTTCAGCATACCATGGTTTAAACCCCATGCAAGCATGCATTAAGCACTCTAGCACTGGTCATGGAATTCCTGAGAAATGTTAAACGCCATGCACACGCTCTGCTTTCCTTTCAGCAGGCTCTGCTTACAGCAGGCTCTACTTCCTACATGCTCAGCATTCAGCATGCTCTGCATTCAGCATGCTCTGCATACAACATGCTCTGCATACAGCATGCTCTGCATTCAGCATGCTCTGCATACAGCATACTCTGCATACATCATGCTCTGCATACCTTACCGCATGCTTCTCAACACATCTTGGGTTGTTGCCAACTCACTAGACTGTCAAGCAGTTTCATAACGTTGCCTTCTAGTCTGCTGCTTTGCACCAGTGAACCCTCACTCAGAGAACTTAGCTTTTCTAGGATAAGGTCCCTGTAGATGAGAAAGTTCTTTTCTCCCTCCTTCTGATATTCCCTTGAGGACTCTGTCATTTGGAGGGAGCCTTTAGCTGCATAACCTCTTATGGACTTTTATTTAAGCATAACATGCTTACAGGGAAGGTAATGGTTACACTTCAGCCGCTAATCCCGTCTGTTACCACACCTGCTCCCATAGACCTTGAGCTGTGTTGCATGACATGCAGTCCAAGCTTAGTCCTTGTTAGAGGATTTTTTGTTTACGGAGTCAATGTGTCACGGGGAAGACGTTCAACAACCAACAGAAGGGACTTGTTGTGACGCAGTGGGCAACCTCAGCAACCCGTTAAGGAGTTGTCTGTACGACCCAGACAGTCTAGACAGATTCGGGTTGTCACTGTACTTCCTCGCTTGCCCATGATTGACAGTTTACAGACTGTGCAGCAGTATCATGATCTTGTGTCCGGCTCCGTCAGACGACTGGCTTTTAAGAGCTCCCTCAAGTCGTCGCTGTCTGGAGATTTTCAAATGGACTATGGATCTGACCAAGGAACTGGGCCTCCTGGTCAATTTTGAGGAGTCTCAGCTCGTTCCATCCCAGACCATTGTCTCCTTGGGTATGGATCTTCAGAGTCGAGCTTTTCGGACTTGTCCGTCGGCCCCAAGGATCTTCCAAGCCCTAGAATGCATCCAGAGCATGCTGAGAAGGAACTGATGCTTAGTCAGGCAGTGGATGAGTCTAACAGGGACACTTTCATCGCTGGCCCTGTTCATCGAGTTAGGGAGACTCCACCTCCGCCCCCTTCAGTATCATCTAGCTGCTCACTGGATAAAGGACATGACGCTAGAGACGGGCTCAGTTCCTGTTTCCGAAGAGATGAGGTCTACTCTAACGTGGTGGAAGAACAGCATTCTTCTCAAGGAAGGTCTACCATTGGCTGTTCAGTCCTCCGACCACCGTCTCTTCTCGGACGCATCGGACACGGGCTGGGGTGCGACACTGGACGGACAGGAATGCTCGGGAACATGGAATCAGGAGCAAAGGACACTTCACATCTATTGCAAGGAGTTGTTGGCAGTTCATTTGGCCTTGATAAACTTCAAGTCCCTCCAGCTTAACAAGGTGGTGGAGGTGAACTCCGACTACACCACAGCCTTGGCTTACATCTCCAAGCAGGGAGGGACTCATTCGAGGAAGCTGTTCGAGATCGCAAGGGACCTCCTCATTTGGTCAAAAGATCGAAAGCTCATGCTGGTAACGAGGCTCATTCAGGGCGATATGAATGTCATGGCAGATCGCCTCAGCCGGAAGGGTCAGGTCTTCCCCACAGAGTGGACCCTTCACAAGAATGTTTGCAGCAGACTTTGGGCCCTGTGGGATCAGCCAACCATAGATCTATTCGCTACCTCGATGACCAAGAGGCTCCTCTTGTATTGTTCTCCGATTCCAGACCCAGCAGCAGTTCGCGTGGATGCCTTTCTGCTGGATTGGTCCCATCTCAACCTGTATGCATTCCCGCCGTTCAAGATTGTCAACAGGGTACTTCAGAAGTTCGCCTCTCACAAAGGGACACGGCTGACGTTGGTTGCTCCCCTCTGGCCCGCGAGAGAATGTTTCACTGAGGTACTGCTATGGCTGGTCGACGTTCCCAGGACTCTTCCTCCTAGAGTGGACCTTCTGCGTCAACCTCACGTAAAGAAGGTACTCCCAACCTCCACGCTCTTCGTCTGACTGCCTTCAGACTATCGAAAGACTCTCAAGAGCTAGAGGCTTTTCGAAGGAGGCAGCCAGAGCGATTGCCAGAGCAAGGACGACATCCACTCTCAGAGTCTATCAGTCTTTATGGGAAGTCTTCCGAAGCTGGTGCAAGGCCAATGCAGTTTTCCTCAACCAGTACCAATGTAACCCAGATTGCTGACTTCCTGTTACATCTAAGGAACGTAAGCTCCCTATCAGCTCCTACGATCAAGGGTTACAGAAGTTTGTTGGCAGCGGTTTTCCGCCACAGAGGCTTGGATCTTTCCTCCAACAAAGATCTACAGGACCTCCTTAGGTCTTTTGAGACCTCAAAGGAACGTCGGTTGTCCACTCCAGGCTGGAATCTAGACGTGGTCCTAAGGTTCCTAATGTCATCAGGATTTGAACCGCTCCAATTAGCCTCTTTTAAGGACCTCACATTAAAAAACTCTTTTCCTCGTGTGCTTAGCAACAGGTAAAAGAGTAAGTGAGATCCACGCCTTCAGCAGGAACATAGGTTTCACATCTGAAACGGCTACATGTTCCTTACAGCTCGGTTTTTTGGCTAAAAACGAGCTTCCTTCCCGTCCTTGGCCTAAGTCGTTCGAGATCCCAAGCCTGTCCAACATGGTGGGGAACGAACTGGAGAGAGTACTTTGCCCAGTTAGAGCTCTTAAGTACTATCTAAAGGTCAAAACCATTACGAGGACAATCAGAAGCCTTATGGTGTGCTATCAAGAAGCCTTCTCTACCAATGTCTAAGAACTCAGTTTCTTACTACATCAGGCTTCTGATTAGAGAAGCAAATTCTCATCTGAAGGAAGAAGACCTTGCTTTGCTGAAGGTAAGGACACATGAAGTGAGAGCTGTGGCTACTTCAGTGGCCTTCAAACAGAACCGTTCTCTGCAGAGTGTTATGGATGCAACCTATTGGAGAAACAAGTCAGTGTTCGCATCATTCTATCTCAAAGATGTCCAGTCTCTTTACGAGTACTGCTACACCCTGGGTCTATTCGTAGCAACGAATGCAGTAGTAGGCGAGGGCTCAGCCACTACATTCCCATAATCCCATAACTTTTTAACCTTTCTCTTGAATACTTTTTATGGGTTGTACGGTCGGCTAAGAAGCCTTCCACATCCTTGTTGATTTGGCGGGTGGTCAATTCTTTCTTGAGAAGCGCCAAGGTTAAAGGTTGTGATGAGGTCCTTTAGTATGGGTTGCAGCCCTGTATACTTTAGCACCTTTGAGTTGATTCAGCCTCCCAAGAGGAACGCTGCGCTCAGTAAGGAAGACGATCTTATTAAAGGCAGAGTAACGGTTCAAGTCGACTTCCTTACCAGGTACTTATTATTTCATTGTTATTGTGGATAACTGATTATATGAAATATGGGATACTTAGCTATCCTTTAATCTTGTACACTGGTTTTCACCCACCCCCCTGGGTGTGAATCAGCTACATGATTATCGGGTAAGTTTAATATTGAAAAATGTTATTTTTATTAATAAAATAAATTTTTGAATATACTTACCCGATAATCATGATTTAATCGACCCTCCCTTCCTCCCCATAGAGAACCAGTGGACCGAGGAATAATTGAGGAGGTGTCAACAAGAAGTACTTGAGTACCTGGCCACAGGTGGCGCTGGTAAATACACCCCCTTCTGGTATTGTGATAGCTGGCGTATCCCTCCATAGAATTCTGTCGGGCAACGGAGTTGACAGCTACATGATTATCGGGTAAGTATATTCAAAAATTTATTTTATTAATAAAAATAACATATTCCGTCAAAACCTCAGTTGTAATGAAATGTCAGGATCCTTGACTAATTCTACATCCCAGTATTATTATTATTATTATTAGATGCTAAGCTACAACCCTAATTGGAAAAGCAAGTTGTTATAAGCCCAGGGGCCCCATTATTATTATTATTATTATTACTATCCAAGCTACAACCCTAATTGGAAAAGCAAGATGCTATAAGCCCAGGGGCTCCAACAGGGAAAAATAGCCCAGTGAGGAAAGGAAATAAGGAAATAAATAACTGAAGAGAACAAATTAACAATAAATCATTCTAAAAAAAGTAATGTCAAAAGAGATATATCATATATAAACTATTAACAACGTCAACAACAAATATGTCATATATAAACTATAAAAAGACTCATGTCTGCCTGGTCAACAAAAAAGCATTTGCTCCAACTTTGAACTTTTGAAGTTCTACTGATTCAACAACCCGATTAGGAAGATCATTCCACAACTTGGTAACAGCTGGAATAAAACTTCTAGAGTACTGCGTAGTATTGAGTCTTATGATGGAGAAGGCCTGGCTATTAGAATTAACTGCCTGCCTAGTATTACGAACAGGATAGAATTGTCCAGGGAGATCTGAATGTAAAGGATGGTCAGAGTTATGAAAAATCTTATGCAACATGCATAATGAACTAATTGATCGACGGTGCCAGAGATTAATATCTAGATCAGGAATAAGAAATTTAATAGACCGTAAGTTTCTGTCCAACAAATTAAGATGAGAATCAGCAGCTGAAGACCAGACAGGAGAACAATACTCAAAACAAGGTAGAATAAAAGAATTAAAACATTTCTTCAGAATAGATTGATCACCGAATATCTTAAAAGACTTTCTCAATAAGCCAATTTTTTGTGCAATTGAAGAAGACACAGACCTTATATGTTTCTCAAAAGTAAATTTGCTGTCAAGAATCACGCCTAAAATTTTGAAAGAGTCATACAAATTTAAAGAAACATTATCAATACTGAGATCCGGATGTTGAGGAGCCACCGTCCTTGACCTACTTACAATCATACTTTGAGTTTTGTTAGGATTCAACTTCATACCCCATAATTTGCACCATGCACTAATTTTAGCTAAATCTCTATTAAGGGATTCACCAACCCCAGATCTACATTCAGGGGATGGAATTGATGCAAAGAGTAGCATCATCTGCATATGCAACAAGCTTATTTTCTAGGCCAAACCACATGTCATGTGTATATAGTATGAAAAGTAATGGGCCAAGAACACTACCCTGTGGAACACCAGATATCACATTCCTATACTCACTATGGTGCCCATCAACAACAACTCTTTGAGATCTACTACTTAAAAAATCAATAATAATGCTAAGAAACGACCCACCCACTCCCAACTGTTTCAGTTTGAAAACAAGGGCCTCATGATTAACACGGTCAAAGGCAGCACTAAAATCAAGGCCAATCATACGAACTTCCCGACCACAATCAAGGGATTTCTGTACTGCATTGGAGATTGTAAGAAGGGCATCACATGCTCCAAGGCCTTTCCGAAAACCAAATTGCAAACTAGGGAATAGATGATTACCTTCAGCAAACCTATTAAGACGTTTTGCCAGAAGACGTTCAAAAACTTTAGATAATATGGGAGTTATGGAAATTGGGCGGTAATCAGTGGGACTTGAGCTACCACAAACACATTTACATAGAGGAGTAACATTACCAATTCTCCAACAAGTGCTAAAAGCTCCTCTTCTTGCTAACTTGCGTAAAATAACAGGGAAAATAGCCCAGTGAGGAAAGGAAACACGGAAAAATAAAATATTTTAAGAACAGTAACAACTTTGAATTAAATATTTCCTATATAGACTATAAAAACTTTAACAAAACAAGAAGAAGAGAAATTAGATATAATAGTGAGCCCGAGTGTACCCTCAAGCAAGAGAGCTCTACCCCAAGACGGTGGAAGACCATGGTACAGAGGCTATGGCAGTACACGAGTTTTGAGCAACCCAGAATAAGTTTCTTGCTGAAGGTTGAGTCTCCTATGTAAAGGACTGGGGTTTGTATCTGTGTAAGAATAAATGACAAATTTGGAAATTATTTGTATTTTTCCTAACTACACAAATGAGTCCTTTATTTATACTATCTCACCATCACTAACCCCCTAGAAAGTACCAGCTGCTATTAAAGGGGTTTGTCAGTAAGCCAGCGAGGGGGCAGTGCTTCCCCACTATTGTACTGGCCGGTTGTTGACATCTTATAATTTTTAACTGCCGTATTCTAGCTTCTCTGTTATTATTATCTTATGTAAATGACTCAGGTTTGTATAGTTAGGAAAAATACAAATTACTTCTAAATTTGTCATATTGACCATTGAATATAAAATATTTCAGTCAATGTATTTTAAATTATATAATTTCATTGCAGCCAATGTGTGATGGAACCCATTTGAACACTCAACTAAAAATCAAGCAGATTCCAATAGTCTTCAAAGCACCAAAGACTATGGATGTGTGGTTTTGTAATTGTAAACAAACGAAAAATCCACCTTTTTGTGATGGTAGCCATAAAGAACAAAACGTGCAAACAGCAATTAGAGACTGATTTTGAATTACTGTAGCTCAACCTTCATGATTGTTTATGAACCACAGCTCCATAACTACATTCTTTTGCAAGCTATGTCTTCAATGTCTATATTGATGGTTGTTAGTATAAAAGCAAGTTGACTAAAAAAATGTTTCTATATTGCAAATCCAGAACAAGAAAATCTATTGCCTACATGTGACTTAAGTTGAATTAAAACTGTCTTCGTCATGAAGATTCTGTGAAGGTACTGAAAGTGGAAGGAGTTTTGTTCTTAGAATTTGAAGACTTTTGCTGTCATGTTTAGAAAGGATGCCATCAGTCTTTCGTATGTTATCCATGTTTACTGATCTAAATCAAAGATATATTATTTTAAATGCTCCTTTGTTTCTTAACTCTTTACTCTCATTTTGGAATCTTGTTGATTAGGTTACATAACAAATAACCATACCAGTTTAACGGGTGTTTATCTATCTCTATGATGATAGCTGTTTGATAAAAAAGGTCTTTGGATGGTTGCATTTAGTTTTGTGCCTGTGCTCTCTAATACCCTAGTTTTTATTAAAAAGTATACTATTAAAAATCACATGTCCATAAGTGTCTTTGCTATACCAATTTTTATTTAATAAACTATTTTTTGAAAATTTTAAACTAGAATATTACTGATATGGTTCATATGATAGTTGTGCTGCTTGAAAAATACTTAGAATGTTCTTTTATAACTTATGAATCTGTAGCATTTTTGACCCGTTTAACAAATGATGCTAGTTTACTAGTTTAACATATGTTTTCTATATACCGGTAATTGAAATGTACTGTAATTGCTTTGTATGGCAGTACCCTGTATTCCTTAAAGAGAGTTGGATTAAAGCTTAAAAATATATTGGAAGTAAATAAAATGTACATGGCACAGTACTAAAAGGCAAATATGCATTAGAATGACTTGCATAGTTAAAGTGTTCATCACCGAATTCATTTGTTATACTTATCGGTTAAATGATTTACCATGAAATTTTAATAATTTAGTTAGCATTTGTTATTTTGGATCAGTGAACAGAGTTGATAATTACTGGAGTTGTTTGTGATTATGTTTAGGAAAATATGTAAATATTAATTTTGTAAATAATAACTGTAAAAAGTTAGAAAGTACTTTAGTTCTTATTTTCTAGAAACAAACCTCTTTTGAAATACTGTACTTATTTGGTGTTTGGAATTGTGTGATACCTAAGGGCTTAATGTTTAAGCTTGAACAGGGTATCCAATACAACAGGATATACCAAAGGAATATTGTCTTCCATGCTCTAGGGTCACCTATCTTCAACATGGAATATCTGTGATGAAGCTTTATGAGGGAGTGGAAAGAGGGATCTCGAACTGGGGAATAATTATTTCCTTAGTATGACTGAAATTTTCTCTTAAAAATGAGTTTTATTTTTTATTATTACTTCAAGCTTCTTCATTTGTTCCTCTATGTAATACAAACCTACGAAGCTGGAAACTGCCGTTAAGGGCGCGACTCACGACCTTTGCTTGGGATTAATTTAGATTACTGCATTTTTGGTTTGGAGAATGACTTAATTTGTTTCCAATAGTATTTATAATAAAAACGATTTTATTGCTAAAACTTCCCATATGTTCATGTAAGTGCATCCGGTTTCTTATGTAACCATTTCCTGACCAAATTGCATATTTATTAACTTTTTCTTTAAGAGTTTGAGGAATTCCCACTCCCCGCTTGCTAAGTGGAAACTACCACTCCCCTCTCCTGCGAACGACACCCAAAGGAAAGCTTCTCCCCAGAAGAAGAGTATAGTGAGGCTTCCGTCTTTGTGATTTCGCGGTTCATAGATCTGTACAGTATAATATTTTGATGAAGTTTCGCTTACTAGACATTTTTAAACTGCTCACACTTCTTTGCACTTGGACTTCGCGCCATTACCTTCGCTGTGCAATGCATTAATGAAATACAAACAGGTACACATGACAACTTTATAGGTAACACATTTAAACTATTCAGTTTGCATAGAAATTTTAGTAATGAAGATAAATGAAAGAGGTTCAGACATACACTATGTATAATATTTCATATGAAATATAAAATGAGTGATAAGAAATATAAATTTGCACAACCGATATAAGAAAAAGTTCTCTCTCTCACAAAACTGAATATTTAAACTAATTCACTCTACCCAAGAGGCAATGGAGTCTCTGCGGATGGACTAAAGTCTTTGGGACATCCAAAATCCTTGTATTACTCTCTTGCTGGCTATGTAAAAAGGTAAAGATTTTGAAATTGGAATGTTGTTATTCAATTATCGTATGTTTGAATAATATTCTATTTCTGTATAAGAATTATTTCAAATGAACAAAAATGAGGAAATTAGATTAAGAAATTCTATAGAATTTACAATTTTCAGTAACATTTTTTTTAACAAAAGATATTTCTTTTTAAATAAGGCTGCTTTTTAGAGTTATCGCATAGTGATATGAAATTTGGTCAATTATACTAAATTGTAATTTGATTTTTTTTTTTAGTAAGAAGCACCACAGTCAAACAGATTGGTCAGTTTCTTGTGACACCTGCAGGCTCATAGGAGTTTCCTCTAGGCAGGACTCGCCCTCAAAGGGTTAACTACTGTACTGTAATTGTTCAGTGGCTAATTTCCAGATAGTAAAGTAGAAGAGATGCTAGCTGTGGTAAGCAATTCCTCCAGAACACTCCAAAATCAAACCATTGTTCTCTAGTCTTGGTGTTGCCAGAGATCATGTACCATGGTTTTCTACTGTCTTGGATTAGAGTTGTCTTGCTTGAAGATATTATGATTATTATTACTTGCTAAGCTACAATCCTAGTTGGAAAAGCAGGATGCTATAAGCCCAGTGGCTCCAACAGGGAAAATAGCCCAGCGAGGAAAGGAAACAAGGAAAATTAGAATACATTTTAAGAAGAGTAACAACATTGAAATAAATATCTTCTAAATAAACTATAAAAACTTTAACAAAACAAGAGGAAGGCAAATAAGATAGAATAGTGTACCCTCAAGCAAGAAAACTCTAATCTAAGTAGAAGGCCATGGTACAGACGCTATGGCACTACCCAAGACTAGAGAACAAATGTTTGATTTTGGAGTGTCCTCCTAGAGGAGCTGCTTACCATAGCTCAAGAGTCTCTTTTACCCTTACCAAGAGGAAAGTAGTCACAGAACAATGACAGTGCAGTAGTTAACCCCTTGAGAGAAGAATTGTTTGGTAATCTCAGTGTTGTCAGGTGTATGAAGACATAGGAGAATATGTAAAGAATAAGCCTGTCTATTCTGTGTATGTGTAGGCAAAGAGAAAATGAATTGTAACTAGAGAGAAGAATCCAGTGCAGTACTGTCTGACCAGTCAAAGGACCCCATAACTCTCTAACGGTAGTATCTCAACGGGTGGCTGGTGCCCTGGCCAACCTACTACTCGGGTACACTGTTCTATCTTTACTCTTCCTTTTGTATTTTTTTTTAAATGGCAATTGTTCCTACATGAATACAAACCCTCATCCTTTAGTAGGGGAAAGACATGGCAATAGCTGGTAACAGCCAATGAAGAATTATTGAGGTTCTGGCAACCGTTACCCAATATCACTGGTGGTCTGGGTCTGATAGTACTCTGAACCTCCATTGTGATTCTGGCCATTTTCTTGAACAGATATGTTCCCGACACACTCCAGCTGGCCTGCGATTTTATGCAGTTTTTCCTAATATTCTCTTTTTCTCATTACAGTATGAGTATGAGGAAACTTAGTAAAATGCAGGCATATCTAGGACTGCCGGATTGTCATTGTAGAACCTTCATGAGAAAGGTTGAGGTTGATCCTCATTCTTTGCGTCAGCCCTGGAGAGGGCACTACTGCACTAAGTAATGCAAGCAGGAGTGGTTTCCCTCCCAGTGGGCAAGATTTCAGTGTGGAAAGAAGAAGAAAGCCAAGTATAATCGTTCTTCCTCAGTTTCGTCAGTGAGATAATGACTTCTGAAACTCGCTGTTCAGGCTCTTCTTCAGTTAACACAATGGTGGATAAAGTGAGAGACCAGTGACTTTAGTTCTCAAGGGCAATCGTTTAAGGAGGTAGACTCCTGCTTTCCCTAGAGAAACAGGGAGGCCTGCACTTGAAAGTGATCTCTAATCTCCAGTTTTGGATATCCCGACTGTTGAGCTTGTTCCAGCTGAAGCTCTCCACATGTCGGATGAGAAGTGCCTTGTTGCGCCATCAAACCGCTCTGTTGTGCCATCGCCCTCTTTGCTGCCCATAAACATTGACTCCTATGACAAGGACTTTGTCTCCCAGTTCTCTGTTGATAGCCCTATTTTGGCTAAACCAATGAAGAGCGCTGCTGTATCCTTCCGGGCTTCGGTCCGGGGAAATCTTATCGCAAATCTTCCAGAGGTGTGTAAAGTGGAAGAGCGCCATGTACTAAGCGTGAACCTCAGAGGAACGTTGGTTTGACTGTGAGTGCAAAGCTTACTGGTTCATGAGACTGGATAGAGTGCAACCCTCAACCACAAGATTGCAACCTTCACCCACATGCGCAAGAGCGAGATCCTTAGTAGCGTGTACCATTCAATTATGATCAACTTCCACCGCAAGAGCAGGCACCTCCTCAAAGAATAGTCTGCGCTAAGAAGAGGAAGCAGAGGATATGCCTCTTGAAGTGCTTTTTGAGAGGAAAACTAAGAAGCAAACAGTGCCATCTGATGAATGACTAGTCCTTTTCCTTCCTTTCCTTAGAGTTGTGATTGACAACAAGAAGGATTGTCAACTCAAAAGTTCATCAGAGTTGCTTGTTGTTCCCATAAAGGACTACTGTATATGGATATGTCATGCCCTAAAGTGGTAAAATGCCCTTTTGGAGTTACAAATTGCAGCCACCCTCTGAGGATCCTAGATGGAAGCTTCTGAGGTATACAGGGGTATAAAGGCTTTTTCCAATAGAAGTCGTATCGGAGAGGTTCAAATTCAATCCAAGAGACATCTTCACAGAAATCGACCAAAGAACCATCCCCATAATCTTGTCAGGACCATGAGTCCCAGGATGAGATGAACCCTCATCCCACTAAACGTCTTGTGACCCCTTACCTCTGTCCCTTTTCCAGGGAGAAGGAAGATCTTGATTCCAAGAGAAAGAACAAATGGGCACCTTCTATGAGTGACTCCACAGGCTCTTGTGATACGGTATATCTGTTGAAGAGAGCATGACTTGCCTTCCCTGAGCCTGTTGAGATTTCCTATGTTGCTGATTCACCGTGTCCTGCTGATGTGAGACCATCAAAGTCTTCCTCTAACGAGCCTCTTGAGGGTCTTAGGACTCGTTATGAAAATCAAGAACCTGGGTGACACTCCGAAAGCTTCCTACTCAGGAAGAAAGACACCAATAGACTTGCTTTTCTGGATGACACACACCTTGAAGCACTACTTTGAGTTGCCATAGTTTCGTCAGACCCAGAAGACTAACCAGAAACTGGAGGCACTGGTTTCTGCAACAGAAGACTCGTTGCAATTGGCTTGTTGCTCAAAATTAATTCTTCCTGTCTTCTATAAACAGGAAGTTTTAAATAACGGAGGGACCTCATCCTCCCCCACTTCTGTTAGACACTGGTGGCGACCCTAACCACAGGTATGTTGGTGAAATGACTCACGTAACATCCATCACTTTTTTTGGCCTCAGAAGTCATGAACATTGAGCCAACAGCAATATCAGTTCTACAGGCTTTATTTATTTATTTTTTTTAATTTTTTTTTTTCATTGGGCCACAGGTCTGGTGCACTGTTGTATTTTGTGATATCCCAGAATCTGGCGGATTCTAAGAGTGAGTATTTATTGTGTGTACAGTTTGTAAAATAACCTGTTTCTGTTACGATAATGGAGGAAGTTGAAGGGGGTGATTTTGGCCACATTTTGAGTGTGAAATCCAGCATACATAAACGATTCGAGGAACTCATCTTTTTGGGTGCGAACGCAATGGATTTCTTGGTACACCAGGCTGACTACCGATGGATCGACTCGGTATTAAAGCATAGGGATGCAGTGTTCAACGAATTTGTCAAGCATATGATCTCTAAAGAATCAATGTCTTTAAGAAACACCTTACTGACATAAAGTGCTTCTCTCTTTCCCATGGACGAAGTAGATGCAGTAGCAGAAAAGTGGGAAAAGGCAAGACAAGCCTCCTTTTTCAGGAGGGCTGCAACTTTTAAACCACCACAGCCACATGTGCTGCCTAAATGCAAGAACTTGCCCCATAGGCAGCTACCTATGAGAGAGAGGAACAAAAATTTCAATTATTAGTTCAAGAGATTGACTGATCAGAACCAGCCTTTTCGCCGGAGGCATCGAGCCAAACAAGGGCATGCCCAGTGATGACCTCATTAGGGGTGGTGATCCCCCATGCCACCATCTGTAGGGGGTTGCCTGTCGAATCAGTGGACAATGGGGAAATTCCACGGGTCACAACTGTGGATGGTTGAGGTTTTTCGCGTCGGATACTGCCTCTCGTTCACCAACTCTCCCTGCTCTCACTCGAGTACCAACGAACCAGTCATTGTATTCGAGAGGATCCATCAAAGACCCACTTCTTTGGGAGGAGACCTAGCAGATGTTAGACTAGCAAGCGGTCAAGGAGGTCAACGACTCTTCTCCAGGATTTTACAGCAACCTGTTTCTAGTGCAGAAATTGTCAGGAGGCTAGAGACTAGTCATCGGCCTGCCTTATCTGAACGACTTGGTTCTGGAAGCAAAGTTAAAAATGGAGACCCCCTTACAGGCCTACACTGTCGTACAAGCAACTTTCTTCTGTCCATAGATCTGAAAGATGTATACTTCCAAATAAGGAAAGGCCTTTGGTTTGTCCTGAGAACAAAGAAGTTTCTATTTTGACTTCTCTGCTTCAGACTTTCCACAGCACCTCAAGTCAGAGGGATTGGTACTACGTTAGCCCTCAGAAAGAACCATTCAATTGCTCACGTACTGGAGCTGATATCTGGAAAAGACAGATCACCTTCACGGCACACTATCTTTGGGATTATGCATATAGGAACCTGGATACATTTTCCATAGGAACTGTGACACTGCCCAGCAAGTGGTGTAGCAAGCCCCACTTCTTTCAGGACATAGAAGTATCTTTTCTAAAGGTTGTGATGTGGGCGGGCTTAATAAAAGGGTCATGGATGCTTGGTGGGTTATCAAGAGGTTTCCTTCTCCCTATCTGTTTCTTTATCTTCCTCTCTGGTATTTATTTTCAAAACCATCGTTACTGTCCTCATTTCAGATGAAGTGGCTATCCTTGAGGATATTTAGCCTTGCATGGTGTGTTTTATGAATTGCTTTATATACATTTGTGTACATATTGATGTTGATATTAATATTGTATAGTTTTTTTTTAAATATGATGAGATCTTTTATTGATTTTAATTCTTATTCTGTCTAGAGATATTAAGCAAAATCCAAGACCAATGTGTCGTAGACATCCCTATTCACCAGTGTTGTCTAATGTATTGCAATATTTGTGGACTACATGGCAATATGACAGATCATGCAGTTGCTTACAGACAGTATGGTATTCTTTTATCCTTAGAAACTTTCGTTTTTCATATGAGGGACTCATCTGAGCTCCTTATTTCAAGTTTTAAGAAACCAACAATTTTAAAACAGGATAACATAACTAAGGCAAGGGGAATGGCTGTGTTTATTATGTGTGTACCCTACTTATCATAAGTCCTACTATTAATGTGGATGTCATGAGATTTAGGTCGTAAAAGGTTATGACAAGCATAACTGATTTTAGTTGTGTTTGATCTATTGGAATCCAGACGTGGATGATTCTATTTTCAATTGTCTTTTTACCATTATGGCCAAGATATAAGATGATAGAAAGAGCTCTTTTGAGATCATTGGTGATTTCAATGCTCACCACGGGGAGTGTTTAAATTTTGTTACTACAGAACACATGGTTTGAGCTTTGGACTTGCCTCTGAATCATGCTGTGAGCAAATCATAAGTGAAGCTATTCACAGGTCTGGCAACTGCTTGGACCTAATTTATATACAGATTCCCCTGGTGTTATAATAAGTAAGGTTGATTCTTCCTACTGCATAGGGTGATGCTTGAATACTTTAGAGTTTCAATGGTGGGGTCCTGTATAGATGGTGTGGTTCTTCAATATTCAGCTGCAGTCTTTTTAAACCTCTATCTTGGTGACCAATTTCACTTCTGATTTTTGGCAATGGCGTGAGTTAGGAGACCATTTTAGTGGGACATTTTGATGCTCTTCCGATCCTTTAAGGGAACACTTTAGTCTGAAGAGTCTAAGACTTCTATAGATGATGCTGCTAGAAGGTCACTCAAGACAAGGCAAGAGTGTCACATAACACTTTCAAACACCTTTGCAAGATTATGTTGAAGAAAAAGAGGGACCTTAAGTACACCCATAAACTTAATGGGATGTGACATGTTTGC
Organism: Palaemon carinicauda; assembly: GCF_036898095.1. NCBI lineage: Eukaryota > Metazoa > Arthropoda > Malacostraca > Decapoda > Palaemonidae > Palaemon > Palaemon carinicauda. The sequence goes on from NC_090746.1 coordinate 86,356,478, forward strand.
TTTTCTCATGATGTAGGGTTGCTTGAAAAGGGACACCCTATCACCTTGCATGCATAATTCAGCCAGGTCTAAAGGCAGACGTGTCGGATGTCTGCGCAGAAATTGAGGTGCCATGTCAGATCCAAAATCTATATTATTCTCCTCATTAAAGCTGGTGTCCTGAGAGGTGTCTATGAAGAATACAAGAAGCAATAAGCATATCCAGGGAACACATCTACAAATAAAGTCTAACTGCCTGGCATATAAAATAATTGCATAAAACTCAGAAATGGAATTTATAAAATAATACCGATTTGAAATTAGGCTGAGAGATATAAATGAAAATAGATAAGTTCTATTATATAGTTTACACAGTATTTGAGAATAAATAATTCTGGAATCAAATTCGTAAGGAAAAAGGAAAACTATAAAGTACTTCACACAAACATCAAAGACAGCCACGTGTTAGTCGTACCTGCATGATGTAAGGAGCATCAAAGGATATTAATGTGAGAGGAAGGGGGAAATTATTTGACATGGAAGAGTGATGAATAAATCAAATTCAAGAAGGTAGGATGTTGGAACTATTATCAAGGGACGACAATCTTTTAGTAATTCAAAGAGGAAAAGAAGGGATCTTCATGGGTGGTCGTCATATTGGACTGACAGCCTATTGGAAGACAGGTAGAACAGAAAACGGAAGATGGGGTAGCTAAAATAAATCATAGAACCTGATAATAAACAAATAAAAAAGATAAAGCATGGAATGGAATCTTCATAGATATACTAGGAACTGCAACCTATATCCATAATTATGTAACCTACGATGCTACAATATCAACACTTCATAATTTCAATTATCTGTAGTTTGATTAGACCTGAATATTAATAACAACTTTAATATTTATAGAATATAGCCTACAATCAACCCTCTTGTAACTATAATTTGCAAAACTTTCCCAAATAATCCACAAATATACAAGATCTGTTTAATTGGAGACTTCAATACCCACAATCTCCTGTGCAACATTATTATTATCATTATTCTGAAAATATTCCTTAATTTATTTTTCTTTTAGCATTTAGTTTTCGCTAAGGATAATATAGTATAGTTACTCGTAATATTTCTGGTTCTAGCTTTTACGTTTTCTTCTAATAGACATGGGTAAACTATGATAAAGTTGTTGTTGCTAAATACGCCATGTTTTCGTGACGCCACGGAGGTATTAACGCAAGGCAAAGGTCATACACGGCGTACGGGGGTTCTTTCCTTAAGCTACGCGTTTTAAGATCAATTCTTTCCCTAAGTTTGAATATAATCTTAGTATTGCTAGCTTATAAGCAGCGAATTTTTATCTCCCAGTATCAACTCAGTTCTGATTTGCATTAGGATGTGCTTTGCCCATCGTACCAATTTTTTTGCTTACTACTCGTTTAACTGATTAATTTCTGGTATGCCCGATTACTTAGGCTTTTTATTATGTGTTTTCCTAGAGTTATAATAGTGATCTCTGTATCTAAACAAAATCCTGCCTAAACCTCACTCATTACAAGAGTAGCATATATATATATAAATATATATATATATATATATATATATATATATATATATATATATATATACATATATATATATATATATTTATATATATATTTATATGTATATATACATACATTATATATATATATATATATATATATATATATATATATATATATATATATATATATATATATATATATATATATATGTTAGTCTGTTGAAAATTAAATGAATATTGATTCACAATGTAGCTAAACAATAATAGTTCAAAGAAATTCTATAAAAGAGGAAATTTAAAGTATTGAGCTCGCAACTTATTACATCATCCTGAAATGGCAACACTGTCTGTAGCCTACCTAGATGTTTATATACCTGAATCTGTCGGACCCGGTTAATTGATCATCTCTTGATGATAACTTCAGAAACCTCCTCCATATTGCACAATCCTTTGTGCTTCATTGTATTGTGAGGACAACAAGACGGGCGGAGAGAGACTGAAAATTTACTGAACAAGCAATGGTCACTATATTACAGAGTGCGGGCGGATAAGTAGCCTGGGAGGGAAACATTTCTAACTGCCAAATCATTTGTGTTTTCATTCAAAATAAATCAACAAATACCAAGGCGGTAGGCTAATGAAATATACATGAAAATAAAGTTCTCAAAGAGCGCAACATCGTTATACAAAAATCCACTTTGTGGAATAAATAATAAAAATACAATATACAGAAAAGTGTCCAAGGGGAGGAAACACGGCGGGTAAGACGGTGTCCTTACAGGTACTCCCCCCCCCCACCCAGACAGCGGGCATCGGAGATGGTTGATGCGATTAATCCCTGTATCGTGGAGGGCAACGTAGTTACCCTCTGGTGTTTGAGCGGAGGGGAAGGTTGCTCTCTTTCGGAGGAATTGTTTTCCCCTGTCGTTGGGTGGTTTTCTCCCGTCTGATGGATGATTTGTTTTGAGGTGGAATCCTGGGTCTACCAGGGCCCGCGGTGATCTTCTTGTTGCTTTCAAGGTACGCTGGTTTTAATCGGTCGATCGTCACCCAATCTTCTTGTCCGTGGACGTTCAAGGGGAAAGGTTTTGCTGTTCTTCTGACAACCTCATAAGGGCCGCGATAAGGTCTAGTCAGGGGTTGGTGGTGAGCATCGACCCGGATGAAGACGTAGTCGCAGTCGTCTAGGTTCTTGGGCGTGAAGTCTCTGGTCGTGTCTTCGTATGTTTTCTGGCATGGTCTGAATTTTCCGGCGATTTCTCTCTGGTGATCCAGCTTGGTGTCGTCGGTAGTTGCAGGGAAGAACTCGCCAGGGACTTTAAGTGCCTCACCGTAGACCTTCTCCGCAGGAGAATGTTCGCCATCTGCCCTGGGAGCGGTGCGAAGGCCAAGAAGGACCCACGGGAGTTGCGCTTTCCAATGTTCGTCCGTATATCTCGCCATCAGGGCTGCCTTGAGTGTGCGACGAGCTCTCTCGACCATGCCGTTCACTGCAGGTTGTATGCCGTGGTGCTGTGGAGTGTCGTTCCCATCAGGTTTGCCAGAGAGATCCAGATCTCTGACAAGAAAGCAGAACCTCGGTCCGTCGTGATATTGTCGGAGACACCAAAGCGGCTGATCCAACTTGACAGGAGAGCTTCAGCGCAGGCATGGGTGGTTGCTTCGGACATCAGAGTTGCTTCTAATCATCTAGTGGAGCGGTCGACGATCGTCAGGATGTATCTTGCAGAACCTGAAGGCGGCAGAGGTCCCACGACGTCCACGTGGATGTGTCGGCATCGTCTCTAGGGTTGGGGAAAATCACCGACTCCCGACTCAGTATGGCACTTGACCTTACTCGTCTGGCAATTAATCCAGGTTCTCGCCCACTCATGGGCATCTTTCTTGATTCCTGGCCAGATGAATTTCTCGGATAAAAGAAGGGCTGTAGTGCGACCCGAGGGGTGTGATAATCCGTGGAGGACGTCGAAGATCTTCCTTCTACAGGAGGCGGGAATCCATGCTGGTGTCGCAGAGGATGGTTTCCCCGGCCGGTCCGAGGGGAATGTCATTCATCTGTAGCGTTGATGCTGTCGTACGATAGTCTTGGGCCTCTGGGTCGTTCTGCTGTTCTACGGCGAGGTTTGCATAGTCGATCCCCAGGTGGACCGTGTTGATCTTGATCCTAGACAGGGCGTCGGCGACGGGGTTCTTCATACACGGTATGTAGCCGATAGGGCAGCCGAATTCTGCGATGGCTGCCAGGTGTCGTTGTTGGCGAAAGGACCATGCGTCTGAAGACTTCGTGAAAGCGTGGATCAGGGGCTGGTGAAGGGGGTCCATTCAATCATGTATTTGAAGTGGCAGACGTCAAGGAGCTCCCTGTCGAATGTATTGTACCTGGTTTCCGCAGGTTTGAGTTTCTTGCTGAAGAAGGCCAAGGGCTGCGGGTAACCGTTGACGATATGTTCGAGGACAACACCGCAGGTGACGTTGCTGGCGTCGGTGGTCAACTTCAGGGGGGTACTGTCGTCATGGTACACCAGGGGTGTACTGTCGTCATGGTACACCAGGGTGGTGATTTTGGCGAGGGCTGCCTTCGTCCTGTCGAAGGGGCGTTGCTGCAAGGGACCCCAGACGAGCTTCTTGGCTTTTCCCTTTAGGACGTCGTCAAGGGGAGTCAGGATGTGGGCGATGTTGGGGATGAAGCGATGGTAGTAGTTTACCATCCCCAAAAACTCCTGAAGGTGCCGGATGGTCGATGGGGTTGGGAAGGTTTTCACGGCGTCCACCTTGGTCGATGTGGGCTTCACGCCTGCTGCGGATATTTGATGTCCGAGGAAGTCCACCCTCTCGCCACCGAATGTGCACTTGTTGAAGCGCACGATCAAACCGTTCTCCTGAAGGCGTTTCAGCACGGCGCGGATGTGTCTCCAGTGTTCCTCTTTCGTCCTGGAGAAGATTAAGATGTCGTCCACGTCGCAGATGCAGAATGGCAGGTCCCCCAGGATGCTATCCATCAGTTGTTGAAACGTGGCTCCTGCATTGCGTAGGCCAAAGGTTGAATATGAGAAGGTGTAGGAGCCGAACAGCGTTATGATGGTGGTCTTAGGCACGTCCTCAGGGAACACAGGAACCTGAAAGTATGATTTAAGAAGGTCCATTTTCGTAGAAATTTCTGCCCCATGAAGGGCATTGGTGAGGTCTTGCATATTCGGTAGAGGGTAGTGGTGTGGCGTTGTGATGAGGTTAAGGCGTCGGTAGTCACCGCAGGGCCTCCATGTCCCGTCCGATTTCTTTACCATGTAGAGCGGAGACGCCCAAGGGCTAGACGCCTTCTTGCATATGCCCATCCATTCCATGTCATCGAAGGCACGTTTGGCATCTCTCAGCTTCTGCGTCAGGAGGCGGGGGAACTTGGCGTGCGTGGGAGGTCCGTTGTGTTTATGTGGTGGTAGACCCCGTGCTTGGAGGGGGATCCCAGCGATTGTCGAAGTTCCGGCTTGAAAACGTCGGGGAACTCCTGAAGAAGGGCGGCGTAGGGCTGTGCTACAACGGCGGAATGGGTATGATACCCGAACCAGGAGATGGGTATGATACCCGGACCAGGAGATGGGTATGATACCCGGACCAGCTCGTAGTGGGCGGTTTCGGCATTTCCTGGTGTTGATGAGGCGTTTCCCGGCGACATCGACGAGTAGGCCATGGTGAGCCAGGAAGTCAGCGCCGAGGAGGGGGTGTCTGACGTCAGCGATGGCGAAGGGCCAGTAGTAAAATCAGCCTATGATTGAGATTTTAAGCACCCTAGTCCCATAACACCGTATGGGAGATCCGTTGGCGGCGATGAGCGAGGGGGCATCACTGCTAGGCGCCCAGTTTAGGTCGGCCTGTGAGGGAGGGAATGTTGATTGCATACAGCCGGTATCAACCATAAGCCTACGGTTGGATACGGCGTCGAGGATGTAGAATCAGATCTTGCCGTGATCTGCTACTGCGGCTATGGTTGATGTCGGCGGTGGCTGGCGTCAGAATTTCTTCGGGAACTTGCAGGGGGACCTGCACTTAATTGCGTTGCTCCCAAACAGCTGGTGGTAGAAACACCAAATCAGGTTCGGTCTATGGTTCTGTTGCATCGGCTGTGGAGGTTTCTTCTTCATCAAGGCGAGGATTTCGTCGTCGTCAGCAGAGGGCACCGCCGAGGAGTTGAGGGATGAGCAGCTGAAGGAGGATGATGCGCCAAGGCGGCTTCGAATAATTTCTGTACCCTTGACATTAGGTTGTTCATCGGCAGGGTGTCAGTATCGGTGAGCTGGGCTCTCACGTCCTACGGAAGGCGTTGGAGGAATATTTCGTGAGATAGGCTTATCTCTCGTCGTTGTCCATTGGTCTATTGCTGAGATCAAGGACCTTCTGTGCCCTTGCAGAGACGGAAAGCGAGTATATATTGATTAGTTTGGTTCGTAGGTCGTCGTAGGATATCTGACCGGAGTGGGCATCAAACCATGGGGAGATCTTGTCAAATACCTCCGCAGGGATGGAGGTCAGGTTGATGTCAGCTTTGGCGCAGGGGTCGTTTAGCTTGGCCACCCTGAAAAGTACGTCCGCCCTCAGGAACCAGAAGGCGGTGTTGTGTTGTGAGAACAGCGGTAGCTTGACTTTGGGCACAACTGAGTGGTTGCTAGGCACGATGGGCTGGGTGGTTTCGTGATGGTCAGTTGATGCATCGGGCCAAGGGCGTGAGCTGGTTATGTCAGATATACTCATTGCTGCTGCCTCAAGAAACTAAGTGGGATACAGTAAAGCCAAAAGACGTCATTAAACGTTAATGGCAAAAGGAGATACTGTACTGTATAAGAAGGAAACGCAGCCGTAATTAGTCCATTAAACGGATTTTGAGCGAAGCGAAAAATCTATTTTTGGGTGAGATGGCCATATCGTCCTGATGGAAGGTTCCTTCAATAGCTTCCTTTGGATATATATGACTACCATAAATATTCCCAGAGAATTAAACTAAAGGTTTTCACAGAATTCTAACTTCTGGCGCGAGTACCTTAAAGGTTTCCCTTTAGAATATTGTATATCAACAGGGGACGCATGCATTAACAGTTCACATGGCTATCTGCACCCCACCTAGCGTTTACGCTTCGAGGGGGAAAGGTGGCGAGGTAACTGAGGAGCCTTTCCAAAGTTACTCTTCCTTTGGTACTGTTACGGTACTCGCAATGTAAACAAACCGTCCGCCATACTGTGTGACGTCACGTCCGTCCTCATTCCGAATTCTAGCTTCCAACCAGCCTCCGCGATACAATACAGCAGGGAGGGGCCTGGCAGGCTGAACTGGAACAGTTGGGCGGGTCCATCAGGACGATATGGCCATCTCACCCAAAAATAGGAAATCCTCAGATAGGAACATCCTATGAAGTAGGAAGGTCACCTGGGGTGCTGGCGGCTAGCGGCGGCAAGGGGCGGCGGCCCCCGACAGGTTTTTGCCTTAGGTAATCCTCAGATAGGAACGTCCTATGAAGTAGGAAAGTCACCAGGCGGAGGCGGCAGTGGACCGGCACCATGATAGAAGAGAGAAAGATAAGGAGGGAGTGGGGAAGGGTAATGTCCGATACCCGACCGGCTTCCCTCCGGAAGGAGTGCACTCATGATAGGAGGGGATATGCCTATCACCTGGCGGAAGGGAGCCGGCAGACGGCTGGATGCCTATGGTAATCCAAGGGAGGATCTGAGGACACTCAATAAAAAAAAAAAAAAAAAAAAAAAAAAAAAAAAAGGGGTGGGGGGAGGGTGATCTTCCGCCGGCAGGACGGCTACCAACACTACCTTATAGTTCGACTATGAGGGGGAAGTGTAGCAGAGCGGCCAGCCAAGCAGGAGAGCACAGCTTAACCTACAATTCTCCCCGAGGGGGAATTGTAGGACAGCGGACAGGGGTGTGAAGGCAAGCCGACACAAAGGGATAGAGTGGGGGTAGGGGTCTGAGGGAGCAGAAGGGGTCGTGACCCTAAAACTCCCAAGGGGTGGGGGAATCTGTTAGATGCTATACTACCCAGGCAGGAGAGAAGCGCTCTCCAACCCTAGGGTAGGTTAGCTCAGAGTAGGAACAGCACTGGTGTACTGTCCTGAACTATAATAAAACAGAATCCCCCAAGGCCTAACCTAAACCAGGAGAGCTTCTCCTAGATTAGGGAGGGCTGAGGAGACATATCGCTAGGCTACAAGAGGAAGGGACGTGTCCCAACCGAGAGCAGTCTAGGGGGAAGGGCAGGGCCCCTCTACCTTCAGTCTCAGTCAATACCTAAAGGGAAAGGCGTTCCCTAAGGGTGGACTGGGATGAACGATAGGTACTCTGGGGTAGGGAAGAGGGAAGAATGATCTAGACTAACCTACCAGAAAATATTTCCGGGTAAGGGGCTAAGATATAGCAAGGCTACCCAGAGGGAGATTACTCGAAGGTAACAGGGGAGATAAGGAAGCATACAAGGGTCCCAATGTTGGGTTAGGGGATGTGACATGGATGGACCAGGCACGGTTCCTTGTATGGTCCCTAGAAGGCGAAAGATATGTGCAACACTGAATCTTGTATATGTTTAAAAATACATAACACTGGGAACACTTATTATATCATGCAGAAGTAAACATGAACACTAGGCTGCGGCCTAGGCTAGGCTGAAAGTCTAGTATGGGGTCGGCTAACTAAGAGCGCCGAAGAATACCATTGGCATAATATAACTAATTCCTATTAATGAAGACTAAATAACTAATGATATTTAATTAGTTATAAGGCCGGGAAGGCTGTTCTAGCTAACTAAACAACGCATGCAAAGCGAACAGCTGCGCCATAAAATGGCGCCTCCAGGTAAGGCACAGCTCCACTAAAAAACATAAGATTTTAGCGTAAAAAATCGTTACTTTACGGCCAGAGCTTATTTAAACAATACAAGAACCTGGTATTCAACTTTCCAGAAGAAGGCGATGCAGAAGGTTGAGACATGGCACAGGATACATAAGATAAAAGTCGATCACTGGGAACAAACAAACGGTGTTGGGAGCTACCAGAAACGGAATGAGGACGGACGTGACGTCACACAGTATGGCAGACGGTTTGTTTACGTTGCAAGTACCGTAACGGTAACGAAGGAAGGGTAACTTTAGAACGGCTCCTCAGTTACCTCGCCACCTTTCCCCCTCGAAGCGTAAACGCTAGGTGGGGTGCAGATAGCCATGTGACATGTTAATGCATGCGTCCCCTGTTGATATACGATATTCTAAAGGGAAACCTTTAGGGTACTCGCGCCAGAAGTGAGAATTCTGTGAAAACCTTTAGTTTAATTCTCTGGGAATATTTATGGTAGTCATATATATCCAAAGGAAGCTACTGAAGGAACCTTCCATCAGGACGATATAGCTTGAGCCCAAAAATGGCAAGCCAAAACTGCTATGTATTTCCAACAGAGTGCAGACGGATAAGTAGTGCGGGAGGGAACCATTTCCAACCGCCAAATCATATGTGTTTTCATTCAAAATAAATTAACAAATACCAAGGAGGTAGCCTAATGAAATATACATGAAAATAAAGCTCTTAAATAAAGTTACAATATACAGAAAAGTGTCTAGGGGTGGGGGACATGGCGGGTAAGACGACGTCCTTACAGCATCTCCCAAAGAGAACCAGATTTAACTGGGACTTCATTATTTTAGCTTGATTCCTATCCAAGTAATTGTAGGTCAAGTAGTAACAATTGGGTTCCTCCCTTCAGTGCACGATGCGTTTTCAACTGATCTACTTGTAAGGAATAATATCTACTTTGAAGTAAAAGAAAAACCTTTTTAAGATTCTTTTTTAATGAAACCTCTCGCCTACATCGATGTAGTCAGTTACTACAAAACGGCTTCACTATTAATAATAGATGTAAATTCTCAATTTTCTTGTTTACAATTGGTTATAAATTGGATCTCTTTTCTTTCCTCACAGTCTCTTGAAACCTTCAAATTTACTCAAGAGGGAAAATTAACGCCTCTTATTTTGACCTACATCATTGCAAAAGGAATCACTATTCATATTAACAGCTCTAATGGGAACTTATTTCTCAATAATTATAAACTTATTTCAAAGCTGCCCTTCAAGATATAAATAAAATTAAAACTGTATCTCTAAGAAACGTATGTATAGTTAGCAAACAGTGTTTGTTGCATCTCTCAGGTTTGTTGGATGTGTGTGTTTTGGCGCTGTACTTCTCCAAACCCGGATCCGGAAATCGGAGCGGGAAGGTTTTCTTGGAATCATTTCCCACACATTAATTTCAATTCTGGTAATAGTTTACAACACCACGCTCTCCATTTACTCCAAAATAATGCAATCCTGCAGATCTCATCTTCATGCACAGTAATTAGGTGGTTATTTAAATTCTGGGAAAGCAATAATTAGCAAATGTTGAGGAGGGGGGAAGGGGTTATAAAAAGATAATAGCTATTTCCTTACCAAACGACTTGGAACTGAGATGTCAACATAGTAAGCCAAACAGAACGTGATGCCAGAGTACATAAACAGAAGTTTGTGATGCCAGCGTACATTTTATTTACTGTAATTTCAAAATATACTTAATAAAAAAATTGAGTGATTACTCAAAAGTGTCACTATTTGTAAATTGCATATTTTATGGACACTTTTGAGTAATTAAATCATTTTTAATTAAGTATATTTTGAATATACAGTATATCAAATGTACGATGGCATCACGAACTTCTGTTTATGTACGCTGGCATCACGAATTCTCTTTGGTTTACTATGTTGACATCTCAGTTCCAAATCATTTAGTGAGAAAACCGAGGCCATTTTCTTTTTATAACCCCCTCCCCCCTCAACATATCTTGCTAATTATTGCTTTCTCAGAATTTAAATAACCACCTAATTACTGTGCATGAAGATGAAAACTGCAGGATTGCATTATTTAGGAGTAAATGGAGAGCGTGGTGTTGTAAACTATTACCTAAATTCTAATTTTTAGTGGTCCTTTGAACCAGAATCATGAAATTTGAAACTTTGTAAATTAATTCATAACCTATCACAGAATTCACTTGGTCAAGTCGGACCATAAAACTCGTACACAGGCAAATTTTGATAGGCAAAGAGATGTATTAGGACGTGATATTTGTGGTAACCTTTAACGAACAGAGACAAATTTATAGCCAAACATTTTAGCCAGAAAGTTCTACCTTGAAGGTGTTCTTGAGCTCTGGTATGTGGGTTTTAGCTATGCAAAATACCAAAGATTAGTAAAAGGGGTCGCTGGGTTGCTTGTCTGTTTCAAACGGTAATGCAACATAGGATGTTTAAACTGACTTATTTGTGTTAAAGTAACTCTTTAATTTATGTACCTCCTTAATTTTAGCTCGTAATTACTTACATTTCTGTACCTATTTATAGATGTGATTACTTTGTATTGTTGACTGTAACAACCAATGAATGCCACTTAATTCTTTTGTATGGGTTTAATTTTTCATGCCAGACCGTAGGATTTCTTTGGAATTGGTTTCACCTGGACCTGAAAAAATAATGTTGGTACTTATATAAGCATCATCCAGAACCTATGGGGAAAATAAAAACAGCGAGCAGAACCATTAGCTGTCCATAATTTTTCTATCTATTGTCTCTTGCCTTTATTGCTTTGCTTCTGGGTGCATCTCTCTCTCTCTCTCTCTCTCTCTCTCTCTCTCTCTCTCTCTCTCTCTCTCTCTCTCTCTCTCTCTCTCTCTCTCTCTCTCTCTCAATTGTCACTATAAATAAGGGAGAAAATAATCAATAATTGCTATAGTTTTCCACTACTAGCTATCTTTTCTGTCTCCTCTAAATCTAATATGAAAAATCTGTGAGATAGTTTTCGTAAATATAACTATTTATGAAATCTTACAACGGAATAGAAGAGCAGATCTTCCTATTTAACTTTAAATCTAATTAAAGAAATGACCAAAGATCATTGTAGAATAAGAAGGATTAAAAATGCAACATTTATTAACATTATAATATAAAATTTGATAAAGGTATGATATAGAGGTAGATTTCATTTAGTCCCCCTCGAAAGTCAGTACAGACAACGAAAGAAAACTGCCCCGTGCTCTTCTATTGTCTGCAAAATCTATAGAAAAGTTACATTGCATAAATCGTAATTATGGTCAGCGAGAATAGAGTTTTCACGTTTGTACTCTATCATTCATTTTCTTCCAATCTTAGTGAACATACTCTTAAATTACACGAATTAATCACGGGTGTCTATCTAAAGCTTAGCGCAGGAGGAAACGAAGTTATTTTATCATCATAATGATGTACTTTTGAACAGCCTTGCATAATTTTGCCTTTTAAGATTTTGTTTTGATTTTAATAGTTATTCGTTAAAACATTGATTGCATTTTTTATGTAATATATACGAAAAATTATCAATATTTTACATATATAGGCCTAGTATGGGAAAAAGAAATTAAAGTTTTAGACGCTTGGATGAAAATTTCATGCAAGTTGATTGCTTTCATCTTATTATTAGGAATCATGACTGACTCTATTATTGAAAACCGTTTGGTTTTACTATTCACCATTTAGTGGTATTAATCCTATAATTAATTGCCCTGTGAAAAGATACTTTTCAAAATCGGACGTATTAGTCTCTAATTACTCACTATATTTATATAATATAGCTGTGTAATGATTCTTCCAAGAAGACGATAGTAATGAATAACTCTTAGTAGTGGCGGATTCAGGTCTTTGAGAGACAGAGGTTAAAACTAAGGGCCCGGCCAGACCAAGCGCGGCTAGCGGCAAGAGGTTCCAGCTGATAATTGAAACCAAGTATCTTGTGTAGGTGGCCAGATAGGAGGCGCGGGAAGCCTCAAGCCGCTGCAGTTGCCGCCAGACTAAGTTTCATGTTTTAAAAAATCGCGGCGGCTTGATCGTCTTCACCGAAGATTACGCCATTTTTCATCAGTTCCTGAAGGGGTACGCGTTCAATTGTTCGTTTCCAGCCATTACTAATCAACAATTTATTGGGAGGTGTTTCGGAGAGCAAAAATGGATTAAATAAATGGAAGTTATGACAATCAATGCAAATGGATGGTAATAAAATAGTGGGTAGGCCTACGCTTTTTTGTGCTTTGCAATCTATTTAATCACCATTTAGTATATATATATATATATATATATATATATATATATATATATATATATATATATATATATATATATATACATACATATATATATATATATATATATATATATATATATATATATATATATATATATATATATATATATATATATATACACATTTATATATATATATATATATATATATATATATATATATATATATATATATATATATATATATATATATATATATATATATATACATACACACACATTTATATATATATATATATATATATATATATATATATATATAGAGAGAGAGAGAGAGAGAGAGAGAGAGAGAGAGAGAGAGAGAGAGAGAGAGAGAGAGAGAGAGAGAGAGAATTTCAAATGTGAAAAGAATCGTATGTACATTTAAACAATATATCTTATGCAAATGCTAGTTAATTCTGGAATGAAAGGGACAATGATTTTTCGTGAACTTTATCATATCTGAAGCAATTATAATAGCTGGTAAAAAAGAGATTGAGGTTGTCTATAGTTCGATGTTTGTTTTTTTTTTAGTCTGAATCCAGGGAGGATGTTGCCATCAAAGAATCAAAAGACTAGTGAAATATGCAGATATTCATTAAATCTGTCGCCGTACAAACGAGACTGGCAACATTAATTTCAAAATTAACTTATTTTCCCTTCTCTGTTTATTAAAATCGTGAATCCAGACTCTTGTGTAATTTATAGTTCAGATTAAAATAACGATTTTCAATCGGAAGTAATTTCCTACTCAAACACCATCGTCATGTTTACGAGGAAGGCTATCAGCTGGGAGTGAGGAGGCAAGAGAGGTGTGGCGGTTCCGGTGTGGCCACCCAACATTTTGTTGCTGGCTTGCCGCCGAGTCACGCCGCTAACCTCGCCGCTCAACGCGCTTGGTCTGGCCGAGCCCTAAGGATTAGTATGTAACAAAAAAATTCGGTTTGAGCTACTTATTCTATTGGGTGGAAAATGATGTTTCCTTATAGACAGAGGGAGAGAGACATATAGAAACCACTTTGTTCTTCTCAATGGTACTACAGCAGTTGTTCTGGCTTCCACCCCCCCCCCTCCTTCCCACACCAAACCCCCAACCCTCAACAACGGTCCATTCCACCTAATCAATTTCTGAGAGTATAACCCTTGTTTCCTAAGATAACTCAATCCCTTTCATATTCAAATCTATTCAATTAAATGTATTCAACCGATTAACTACATAATGGGCAAATAAATGAAATGGTGATCTTAAAGTGTTTATTGTTGTTATGAGTCTAAACAAAATAATTAACATGGAACCAAAGAGTTTTCTTCAAAGATAAATTTCAATACAGAATCATTTGAATTTCTTTCCAATATGTTTTCATAATAGTGAAAACCATCTTAATTCATTGTGATACAATGACTGATAAGTAATTTTACATTTCATATTAGATTTGAAACGACCGAATATTTTCTCCAGCTTTGTTGCATCGAATCACAAAAGACCAAAATATTATCAATTTTATTCATACATAATTTAATAACAGTATCTATAGGAGATATTAAATAATTATGCATTTAGATGATTAATCTTTTTGTAAATGAAATCTGAAAGAAGAGAAAGAAAACCATATTATTAATTGCAAAACAGTTTTCGTTTCATTATTATTTACTAAATGGTAAAAATCAACTGATATAGTTATCATAGTATATATATATATATATATATATATATATATATATATATATATATATATATATATATATATATATATATATATATATATAAGTCTGTTGAAAATTAAATGTATATTGATTCACACTGTAGCTAAAAAGAAAAAAAAGTTCAAAGAAATTCTATCAAAGAGGAAATTTAAAGTATTGAGCTCGCAACTTATTACATCATCCTGAAATGGCAACACTGTCTGTAGTCTACCAAGATGTTTATACACCTGAATCAGTCAGACCCGGTTAATTGATCATCTCTTGATGATAACTTCCGAAGCCTCCTCCATATTGCATAATCCTTTGTGCTTTATTGCATCTCCCAAAAGAGAACTGGATTTAACCGGGATTTCATTATTTTGGCTTTATTCCTATCCGGGTAATTGTAGGTCAAGTGGTAACAATTGGGTTCTTTCCTTCAGCCACCAGTGTATAAAATGCGTCTCCAATTGATCTACTTATAAGGAGTGATTCCTACTTTGCAGTATAAGAAAAACCTTATTAAGATTCTTTTTGAATGAAACCTCTCGCCTACATCGATGTAGTCAGTCACTATAAAACGAATTCACTATTAGTAATAGATGTAAATTCTCTCTTTTGTTGTTTACAATTGGTTATAAACTGAATCTCTTTTCTTTCCTCACAGTCTCTTGAAATCTTCAAGTTGACTCCAGGGGGAAATATGACGCCTTTTATTTTGACTTACATCATTGCAAAAGGAATCACTTAATTCTTGTCGGTTAGAGATATTTACATTAACAGCTCTAATGGGAACTTGTTTCTTAATAAATATAAACCTATTTCAAAGCTGTCCTTCAAGATATAAATCAAATTAACACTGAATCTCTAAGAAACGTATGTATGGTTAGCAAACAGTGTTTGTTGCATCTCTGAGGTTTGTTGAATGTGAGAGTTTTGGCGCTGTACTTCTCCAAACCCGGATCCAGAAATCGGAGCGGGAAGGTTTTCCTGGAATCATTTCCCACACATTAATTTAAATTCTAATTTTTAGTGGTCCTTCGAACCGGATCTGACACCATTGATTTATGGAGTCATGAAATTTGAAACTTTGTAAATTCATTCGTAACCTATCACAAAATTCACTTGGTCAAGTCGTACCATAAAACTCGTCCACTATCTATTTTTGAGAATGATTAAGTCCCTACATTGATAGGCAAAGAGATGTATCAGGAGCTAATATTTGTGGTATCCTTTAACGAATAAAGGCAAATCTATAGCCAAGCATTTTTAGCCAGAAAGTTCTACCCTGAAGGTTGAACTCTGGTATGTGGGTTTTAGCTATGCAAAATACCAATGATTAGTAAAGGGGGTCGCTGGGTTGCCTTCTGTTCCAAACGGTAATGCAACATAGGATGTTTAAACTGACTGATTTGTGTTAAAGTAACTTGTTAATTTATGTACTTCATTAATTTTAGCTTGTAATTACTTACATTTTTGTACCTATTTCATAGATGTGATTACCTAGAATTGTTGACTGTAACAACCAATGAATGCCACTTAATTCTTTTATATGTATTTAATTTTTCATGCCATACCGTAAGATTTCTTTGGAATTGGTTTTACCTGGAGCTGCAAGAATACTGTTTGTAGCCTATACTGCCCTGTTTGAAAGTCCCAGTATGGCACCTCAACATGCGTAGACACGCACGCCACTTTCACCTGTCTGGAAACTGAAACCAGATGAGGCCAGCGTTGACCCAGAATTCTCCAAATTTATGCACCATTCACCCAAAAGACGTCTGACAGGATAGGTGTCTACATTTTCCTGTCAGGTTAAAGTCTGGCTAACCCTAAGGCAAGCGTTCCTTCCTTGCACCGCAACCAAGGGAGGACAGACGAGTCCCGGTGTCTTGACCGTGAGAGGAGAGATTAACCTGGAACCTGTGCCAGTGATCTTAATCAGCCAAGATGCGAGGAACACATAGAGGGATAGGTCAGGCAGCTGAAAAGGGCTATAACAAATCTACTGCCATTTTCTTGACAAGGGCTCTGTGATTCTGAAGTGAGAATCGTAGGGCATTAAGAGGCCACTAAATTTTCCCCATTTTAGATTTTTTCTTCGTTTCGTTACCTATATGATTACTGACAATGCATCATTCAGGCTGAGTGCGTGGCATTTTTTTTTTTTTGCGCGAACTCATAGATATGATTTTCTTTACAGACTACTTAAGTCTCTGGTCACAAGACTACGTGTCTGACCTATTTTTTTCCATGTGGCATTGCAACAAACCTCGAGTAAGAATATTTTTCTTCTTCTTTCTCTAGAAGCGAATTGTCTCTATTTGGGGTCGCTGTTATGTTTCTTCAAGACATTTTTCCATTTCCTGTGGTCCAGTGCATCTTCCTCGTTCAATCCCAACTCCATCACATCTCTCTTCTCACAGTTAATCCATCGCCATTTTATTCTACCTAAGCTTCTCCCACCTGGTAGTCCCATATCCATCATCTTTCTATGTCTATCACTCAAATTTAACATACTGCATTTCATATTTTTCCTCCCGAATTTATTTGGGTCAACTCTATAAAGAGTCAAGTCTCATTTTAATAATATTATGATTATAAGGGTTTATGATCGTAATCTTAAAATGCTCTCAGTCCCATGAAGTGGGTTCATCTTACATTTGAGTCGCTCTAATCATGGGATTACTATCCTATTGTGGATGGGTAGGTAGTAGACATTTGGGAGTCAGCTGTCACTTATGTCTTTGGTAGAGAATTTAATGGGATAACTTTTTGTATGTTAGGAAGTCTAGAAATTCTTTCCCTATTTTTTTCCATTTGTTATGTTAATGTTCATTAATATCTCCTCTCAAAAAGATAAGAATGGATGACATTGACAATATTTCCCCTCCAACGCATTATACAGGGTAGGGCAGATCCGATTGAGCAGGTTTGAGGAGATATAAAAAAGTAATGGAGGTACACTGAGGGGAGAGTTTATTATTCTCGAGGTTAGCATAACATACAATTTAGAATCCTTATGTTCTGAAAATAATGTCAGCAAGATGGCGGCCGTTAGCTGCACTGTTGGAGTCGTTCTCTGAAGTTTCCTACAGCACGTTCAAACATACTGCGAGGTATGGCGTTAACCTCTTCAATAATCCGCTCCCTTAGCTGTGGTAGGGTGTGAGGGCGACTTTTGAACGCCCTTTCTTTCAGGTGTCCCCAAAGAAAGAAGTCGCAAATGCTCAAATCAGGTGACAGAGTAGGCCACCCTAAATCACCCCTCAGAGACACCAGACGTCCGGGAAACATGTGTCTCAAAACATTGAGTGAAATTTGGGCTGTGTGAACTGTAGCCCCATCATGCTGGAGCCACACGTCCCCCAATCCTTCATTTTCAACAATCTCTTCCATTCTGGGCTGGAGGAAATTTTGCAACATGGCAACATAGCGTTCGGAATTCACGGGCACGGTTACTCCGTCCTCCTCAAAGAAGTATGGGCCTATCTCGCCAAATTGTGAGATGGCATACCTCACCGTAAGTTTAGGGGAATGCAGCAATCTTTCCTGGATAACTTGGGGGTTTTTTTCAGCCCAGTAACGCAAATTTTGCTTATTTACAGCCCCACAGAGGTGAAAATGTGCCTCATCACTACTGAAGAACGCTGCCTCGGGAACAATCTTTTCAAGCATGTTCTCACACAGATTTTTTGCGGTTGGCAAGATCTGCTTCGCTCAATCATTGAGCCATCATCATTTTGTAGTGATGGAAATGCAAATCAATATGCAGAATCCTCCTCAAACTGCGTGATAAGATTCCCAAAGCAACGGCATGCCTTCGTGCAGAACATCTTGGCGACTGGATGATCTGCTCTCACCCTCTCGACATTTTCAGGTTTTCTGATGGACCTTTGTCGGCCATGTGCTCTTCTTAGTGTGCTACCATTTGCCTCCAACTGCTTAACCCAGGACCGAATTGTGTTTACCTGAGGAACAGCATTGTTGCGTCTAATATTGAACCGTCGCCGAAAAACTTTTTGCGTTGCGATGACAGATTGATTGTTCTCAAAATATGCGCACACAGCAAAAACACGATGGGCTCCCGTCTATACCATGTTGGCTACTGAAATGGGGCTGTCTGACAATCTGAGGAGCGGAACAAAACCACCCGCAACTCCTTCCCCTCCTCTCTCCCCGAGCATTGACTCCTCAAAACAGCTCAATCGGTTCTGCCCCACCCTGTACTTTCTTAATATTCTAAAGCAGATTGAACTAACAAGAAACCAAACCAAAGCAAACAAACAAACCTAAGTATGGATCTTTCGTGTAATATTCCCCCATAACCTGTACATAATGACTGACCGCGGCATCTTTGACAACCTCTGCTAATGCTGGAAAAGAAAGTGTTCCGGACTCTTCTGCTTTGGTATTATCTCCCCCTTCCAGTTGACGATCTAAAGACCAAAAAGATCACTCTCTGGATACACACTGGATTCTTTTATCCATCTTCCCCATAATTCTAGTGGAATGAAATATGTGACAGTATAAATGAAAATTTAAGTTATGTATTGCGTAGGCATTGGTCGCATGATCAATTATGAAGACTTAATCTTTTAAAACATTTTGGAAATATTAAAAAAATATATATAAAGCTCTAAAAGAATAAAAACAATTTTAGGCTTATTTCACTGATATTGATTCTTCCGAAGCTAGGATGGCTTTTTTCAAGTATTAGAAATGGCAAAGTTTCTGCCCCTCTCCTGCCAAGGGAAAGGGTACGGTATAAAATTTTTTACAGATTCTGAGTTTGATTATGTTCACAAGTGCACAACTTTGTATGATAAAAGTCAGAAAATGGCTCCTAGAATCATACCCGAGCCTATTTGATATGTCGCATCATACAAGGAAGGGTGTAATAACATCATCAAGGGCTACGAGTGTCAAGAAAAGAAAGTTTGGTAGGTAGAATTCCCCAAGATAATCGGAAATGATACGGTCAAAGTTTGCTAGTTAAAGCTGGCGATGAAATTCGAACAGTTTTACTCAATCATTTTTACTCTCTTCTTTTGATATTATCGAAAGGGTGTCTCCTTACAAAAATTTTAATGTTAAAGGAATAATTTTTTTTTTTTTTCCGCAGAGATCGTTAGAATTTTTCAGAAGATTTACTATCTCCAGGGTTAGAAAACTGAAATGTTCCAACAACACAATTTTACCGATATTTTCTTCCCCTTTCCTGCCAGACAACATCAAAGTCCGACATTTAAACATTTCAGTCAAGAAATTCCATACACTTTTCATGGAGTATTATAATCGTTATGACTTTAGCCACGCCAATGTCAAAATCATACACCAACGAGAAATTATGTTTTAACTATTCAGAGTTTTATGACCTCTACAAAATGCATGGCAGGCAATTTCTGTTTTCACTGATAGTAATAATAATAATAATAATAATAATAATAATAATAATAATAATAATAATAATAATAATAATAATAATAATAATAATAATAATAATAATAATAATAATAAGGATTCACCCGTTACATGAATCATTCTTTTGAAATGATGAAATTATTTATAATCTTGACTTCACCTAAACACAAGATTATATATATCTCAGTTCAGAGTAAAAATAATAAGACATGAATATTACTTTTGTTTCGGCCAATAGAGTTCACTGTTAATAAAGTGGCAGAAAAAAATACTGCAATGAACAATGGTCTTATACAATTGACAAAAAGAGGGACGATATTACCTGTTGGAAAAGCGAAGAAAGAGGATGGTACGAAGGGCAACTTAAGACAGTGAATGATACATTGCAAAGTGATCCACTTTTGCATTTTCACCCTCCAGATGGCAGTGGAGCTGTAGTACTCAAAATACTACACAAGATGAAGGAAAGTTATGAATTCTAGAGTTTAGAACTCCGCATCTGGCTTTCCTTGGAAGCAATTAATTTTCTTCCTAAATAAAAGTCTTAGAATACAAAAGAAATTCACAGATGGGAACGAAACAACAGACCTACTTAAAAGTTTCGTGAAAAGAGAGAGAGAGAGAGAGAGAGAGAGAGAGAGAGAGAGAGAGAGAGAGAGAGAGAGAGAGAGAGAGAGAGATCCGTTTTATTCTAATAATAAAAAGAAAACATCGTCGAAAGAGCAACCGACGCTAATATCGATTTATTGGCAAGAAGTAAGCACTGGTTTTTGCGACGGTGCGTTCGATAGTGCTCTTGACAACCATCAACTGTATACCATCCATGCTCTCCTTGCCAGAAAACGTAAAATCAATCAATCAATGACCTTGGAGAAAATTACATTGTTTCACTTGTGTATTGCATTACGAGATTCAAAATAAAAGATTATATATATATATATATATATATATATATATATATATATATATATATATATATATATATATATACATATACATATACATATACATATATATATATATATATATATATATATATATATATATATATACATATATATGCATATACATACATATATATATATATATATATATATATATATATATATATATATACATATATATATATATATATATATATATATATACATATATATATATATATATATATATATATATATATATATATATATATATATATATATATATATATACGTATACATATACATATATGTATATATATATATATATATATATATATATATATGTATACATATATATATATATATATATATATATATATATATATATATATATATATATATGTATACATATATATATATATATATATATATATATATATATATATATATATATGTATACATATATATATATATATATATATATATATATATATATATATATATATATATATATATATATATATATATAACGTGATATTTTCTGAATTTAAAGAACACCTATTTCAATAACTGTTGATTTTGAAAAAAAACTGCCATAAGCATCATGGTAAATATTTTTTCCTAATTTCTATACGTCTTGTTGTTTTTTTCATTTCGGTTCATGCCTTTGGAGAAGAATATTCAGGCAATCAGGTACGGGGCCTGCATAATTGGGATAATGGGCCAATTAATGTTTTCCGAGTCAAAAACCTTAAAGCATTGGCGTTCGTTCCAAAGGGGGGTGGGATGTTGTCACACACGTATTGCACATGATTTGTGTTTGTGTCTTTTCACATAGATTTTTAGATGGACTGTAATAGCTAAAAACAATTTTTTAGATTGTGTAAGTTTTACAGCAATTTTTATAAATGTATTTTGTGTTCCAATGAAAGCACTGTTAATCTTCCGAATAAAAAAAATAAAATCTTGAATATTTTGGCTTAATGCGTTTTATCATAACATGTAACGTTCATTTAAAAAGAAGATCGTGAGGAAAAAAGGGAAGTTAACAATAGAACAGGTTTAGTGGTGGTAGTGTGTGAAATGTTAGTAAAACACTATAAAATAGATAATTGTGAGACGCAGAGACGAAAATGGTGATCTTGAAAGTGGATAACAATCCTTTGAAAAAAAGCGTTACTTTCAACGATACATTTAGTCAACAAAACATTCATTCTACGAAACACCAGTTCGACGAAATTTCAGTGTTAAAAGAATACCGGGTTAGACCGTATCTGATTTACTGCGCACCTTCGTGACGTCATTGGTAACTGTCTGTAGAAGAAAACGAGGAAAAACAAGTTTCAGGGTCACTATAGTAGGTGTTTCCCCCACAGCACACTCTTCTTTTTTTCGTGACCGCGGAAGATAACTTTTCCCTTAATCTTCTGGTACTTTATTTTTGAAGATTAGAAAGTCCATATGCCCTTTTAAATGTCCTCCTGCATTGTTAATCTGTAAGCAGGTTAAGACATACTCGGGAACAGTTGATTCCTTTAATGTACAATAGTTGAATACAGATCAAGGGATGAGCGGGAACTGACTTGTGTCTTTTCGTGAACCCCGTGCAAAGAGATACACATAACAGGGAAAACATATCGTACATCAAGTTGAACATTCCTACACCTCCCCTTTAAGATCAAAGCTCCCCATTTAAAGCAAACATAGTATATTTAAAACATAAGTATAGATTTCTCCTTTTAGTTGCAAAAATGATAAAACTGGTAAAGGTGGTAACATGTGAAGCAAAAGGAAATCAGCTATAATAAAAATAGTCCTTCGGACACAGCGCTGGAACATACATGAATGGTAAACATGACAAGAGGAACACTTATTAAACCCAAATAATCAGGATTAAAGTATATGCACAAAACTTGACATGTTTAGGGGATATTTATTAAACACAACTAAAATGAATTACTCTGTAATATAATCATCGTGCCATTGCGGAGGACGACGTACCCTAGTGCTACTTCTCTCCTGGGTGGGTACTGGGCCAGCCTCCCCCGAGGCGGTGGGAGTAGGTTCTCCCTCAGGTGGTGTGGGTGGCAGGGATCTCAAATGCTTGCGATTTCTTGTTGAAATTCTTCCGCTCCCGTCTAACCTTATACGATATCGGCGGTAGCTATTCTTTTCAATAACCACCCCGCTTCTATTCCAGGCTCGTGTAGTCACATCCTGGATAGCTACCCTCTCACCTATTTGTAGGGGGGAAAGATCCTTGGCTTTCTCGTTATACTTAGATGATATTCGTTGCTCAACAACGCTTCTTTCCCTCTTTCTTGCGGACAAGGTTTCCGACCAATGCTCGGTGACGAAATGATAACTTTTTAACATTGGCACCGAATCTCGAAGTTGGCGACCCATGGCCAGCTGTGCAGGAGACTTATCTATACCACGTAATGGTGTATTTCTATACTGCAATATCGCCTGAGCTACCTTGTCATTGTCTAGCCCTCCATCAGGTAGAGTATTGCCCATTAATGTTCGTTTGGCGGTGCGCACAGCAGCTTCTGCCCGCCCATTGGACTGGGGGTAGTGAGCAGACGACACTCTCATAGATACTCCCCACTTACCGAAGAAATGTCTCATTTCCATGCTCGTTAGATTCGTGCCCTCGTCCACTGATATTTCTTCAGGTGCTCCCCACTGCATAAAATATCTTCTGAAAACTGGGATCAATCTCGCGGATGTAGTTCCGTTAGCGAAGAAATAAATTTCCATCCATCCAGTCAGTCGATCGGCGTAGACCATATACTGCCTCCCTGCTACTTGAAATAAATCTGCAACAGTTCTCTGAAATGGATATTCGGGAGGGGGAGTGTATATAATACTTTCCCTTTGTTGCGAAGGTGCCGCAACGTTGCAATCATGACACTGTGCCCTATAATTTGCCAAGTCACCCTCAATCCCAGGCCAATAAACTGCCTGTCGTGCTCTTCTGATCATGGAGTCAGTTGATTGATGACCTGAATGTAAATTGGTTGCAATGCGTAAACGTAGTACCTCCGGAACTACCAGACGAACATGCCCCTCGTCATATGCATATGTGACTAATCCTTCAATGACACTCAGTCTATCACGTACATTGAAAAAAGGTTTTAGGCAGGGCTCCACTTGAGACCTTGACGACGGCCAACCCCTTTCGCTGACACGTCGCTGCAATAGTAAATAATCAGGATCCTTCTCTGCTTCCCCCCTCAGGGTAGCCCAGTCCATAGTAATGACGTCATCCGCCAGCGATGACGTCATGGAGGCAATACAAACTTCGTTCATAAGTTCCTCCTCTTCTTCGTCTTTGACGGTAGTTTCACTGCGAATCACTGGGTATCTTGATAACGTATCGGCTGCCGAATTCTTCTTCCCCGGCAAATATCTTATGGTAAAACTATATTGCATAGTTTTCTCCTTCAACCTTAGTAGTCTCGGGTTTGCAATGTCTTTTAGGCTCCTATCCCCAAAGAGTTTTACCAAAGGTCTATGGTCCGTGATTAAAATGAAATTCGGGCATCCCAGTAAAAACAATCTCGATTTCCTAAGGCACCATACTACTGCAGCCGCTTCCCCCTCAATGACGGCATAGCCGGCCTCCGCCTCCGTCAGGTGCCTGCTGCCACATAATGCCAGTTTCCATCCCCCCTTACAACAAAAAGGGGCATTGAGATCCTCGCAATTGCAATATTGTTGCAATATAACAAATCCCATTCCTTCTCTGCACCAATCGGTAACAACAGCAGTGCGCCTTGTCTTATCATAATATGTCAGTCCATCGCCCAACATCTTGCAAATGCTGTCCCGGGCTGCAACAAAACTGTTTTGAAGGCGTTGGTCCCAATAAACTTTCCGATGGGGGGATTTCTTGAGAAGATCCCTGAATGGTTCCATTACTGGTGCTACAGCCACGAAAGGTGCAATTTGGTTCACAAGTCCAAACCAAGATCTTATATCCGTGATAGTTGGGCTTACAGGCATGGGGAAGTTCTTAATGGCACTCATACGCTCATTAGAAGGCCTATAATTATCCCAATCAAGTTCGTACCCCACAAACTCTACCTGTCTTTGACAAAATCGGAATTTATCCGGATTCAGCGTAATACCATTATCTCCAAATAATTGCAAAAAATCACAAGTATGCCAAAAGGCTCCCTCAACACTGTCGTCATATAACAACACGTCATCTATGCACTTGTACTTTCTGTGTACATCAATAATGACGTCATCTAACCTTTTCGTGTATGCATCGGGGGCCGCGCAATGACCCATAGGTGTTCGACAATACTGGTATCTCCCCCATGGTGTAATAAACGTTGTCAACTGTCGGCTCTCCTCATCTAATGGCACCTGGTGGAATCCGGCATAGGCATCAACTACAGTCTTGTATGTACGAAGTGGCACACCCGAGACCATGTCAAAAGGAGCACATGTGTGATGCGTTTCTCGTTTGCAATTCTTATTAAGCTCTTGATAGTCCACGGTCCTCCGTGGTTTACCATTTTTCTTTGCTACTACTACCATCCTCGCACACCAGTCCGTAGCTGTACCAGCAGGGACCTCCCTAATTACTCCTAATTTGACATCTTCGTCGAGCTGAGCCTTAACATCGGCCTCCCAATGCTTAGGGACTGGTATAGGTGTATGACACGCATAGGGGATGGCACCTTCCCTCAGGTGAATGTGGTGAGGGGCTCCTTTCATCATCGGCAGAGGGTTTCTTGAAACGTTGAACGTAGTCTTCGCAAAACGTTGCAGTAGCCAGTCCCTCAGCCTAGGGACATTCTCCTCCGTGGCAGCGTATGGCATCTCGCGCTGACGACCACCACCCCCTACCCGTGTGCAAACGTTTTCTTCAGGCGTTTGGCGGGGGTTAGTCGACGCAGAGGGTTTCCGAGTGACGTCATTCACGGTAGCGACAGTATGATTGGGAAACTTTGTATGCACTAGACCTAGTGATTTACACACTCCTAAAGACATATAAAAACGGGTAGCACCCTGCACAACGATAACACTAGTGCTCACTGATTTATCACCCAATTCTATTAGCATATCAACAGACCCATATATTCTCAATGACTTCTCCCCTGCGTGATTTACAATGACATTACACCGAGAGAGATTAGGTACCTTCAAACCCAATTTTGGTAACAAATCTACCCCTACTATACACACTTCTGCCCCTGTGTCTGGAACAGCCTCAACAACGACACACTCACATGAGAACTCATGCTTAACCTTTATTTTCACCGTCGGCAGTTTCCCCACTGCCGCACATAGGCCTACCTGGCGATTGTCCGCAGGTGGATAGGCAACAGTGCATGACGTAACAGACGCGTCCACGATAGGCGCCGTTTTGGCGGGCTGTTGCCCCCCTTGACGACAGAATTTAGCAAAGTGCCCAACAATACCACACTGAAAACAGTTAACATTATCAGCAGGACATTTTCCCTGCCAATGAGAACGACCACCACACTTTTTACACCTAGTATCTGACTTACTGCTACCAGTAGGTTTCGAGCTACTACGGCCACGGCCGTGTCCCTTGTCACTATTATTAGACCTATAGCTAGCAATAATTTTACTTTCACCTTCTAACCCACTGTCAACTAGGCCTAAGCCTATCTCATCCCCTTTTACCAAACTAGCTACGTTTGCCCTTCCACGAGCGCTAATACTATCCTTTTCTGCGGATTCATAAATTTCACATTTACGTAGCAATTTCTGCACAGTATTGAAAACCTCATGATCCTGTAGGATCTCTTGTTTAAGTCCCACATTGCTTAAACCACTTGTTATCCGCTGAACTAACACAAAATCATTCAGATCAGCTCGACAATGGGGACACTTAAACCCACAATCTAAGGCCAATTGTTGGCACCTATGCACAAAAGATTTCGCGGTTTCTTGATCGCCTTGTTGAGCTGAGAAAAACTTGTCCCATGCCACTGCCTTATTCACAGACTTCGTCGTGATCTCCTCCAGTCTGTCAAATGCCTCAGAGGCCGTTAATGAGTTCCACTGAACCTCTGAGTGCGTTGCATCTATAGCCATCCTTAACTTCTCATCGCAGTTTAACCGGATACTGATAAGTGCATTCTCTCCTGAGACGTTTCCTAAGGCCAGCCAATCACTCATAGAGCGACACCATTCTCGAAAACTGCTTTGTGTCATCTCATAGCTACACTTCTCAGGGCACATCGCCCTAACACCTGCCGAGGCTGAACCATGTGGTCTTCCTTGTGCCATGAGGCCAACCAAAGCCTGTAACAAGTCCTGTCCCTCGTGGCGCCGGCGTGCCGGTGTTGCATTCCTGCTTGCAGTGCCCCTGGGGGAACGTCTTGCTGTGCCCCTGGGTGTGTTGTGATGGCCTCGTCTCAGCATCTTGTAGGTCCTGCTTTGGAACGAGATTCACTGCGCCATGTAAGCAGGTTAAGACATACTCGGGAACAGTTGATTCCTTTAATGTACAATAGTTGAATACAGATCAAGGGATGAGCGGGAACTGACTTGTGTCTTTTCGTGAACCCCGTGCAAAGAGATACACATAACAGGAAAAACATATCGTACATCAAGTTGAACATTCCTACATAATCCGTGCCAAGTGTCTCTCACAAGGTAAAAATGATGGAACCTCGCATTTGTTTTTATTTTATCACCTACTACAGTTTTTCTCTTTGGTTTTATTTTCTTTTGGTTAAGGAGATAAGAGAATTTTCTTTAAAACTTATACTTGTTAATGAAAATACACATAAAAAAAACATTTAAAATTTTTTATACTCTGTAGGTTTAAAGTGGAGGTTACAGGCCCTAGCATGTTTAACATTAACTGCTATGCGATTGCAAAACTGAAGCCATTTCTGTTGCAGCTCCTGATCTCTAGGAAATCGATGAAATTTCACATTTTGGCCTTCCTTTCTCCTTTGACTTGATCTGCAGTCATACACAGAACAAGTAGCCATGACTCCTCGAGGGGCATAGGAGCAGGGGGGGGGAGGCTTGGGGGGCTATAGCCCCCACTTTTTTTGCTGAAAATATGCTTTTAAACATTCAGATTTACATTTTGTAAATGCATTTCATCTCTGGCAACAGCTCTTGTACAGTCTCACCCTCCCACCCCACCCCTGCCACGTAAGTATCACGTTAGTACCCAGCATCATAGTTTCACAGTCCTGTCACTCGTCACTCACTTAGGGCTCGACCACACCAAGAGCGATGAGCGGCGAGGTTAGCGGCATGACTTGGGCAGCAGGCCAGCGACAAAATGTTGGGTGGCCACACCGGAACCGCCACACCTCTCTCGCCTCCTCACTCCTAGCTTTTGAAGATAGCCTTCCTCGTAAACATGACGATGGTGTTTGAGTAGGAAATTACTTCCGATTGAAAATTTTTATTTTAATCTGAACAACAAATTACACAAGAGTCTGTATTCACGATTTTAGTAAACAGAGATGGGAAAATAAGTTAATTTTGACATTAATGTCGACAGTCTTGTTGTACGGTGACAGATTTAATGAATATCTACATTTTTCACAAGTCTTTTGATTCTTTGATGGCAACATCCTTCCCGGATTCAGACTAAAAAGAAAAAAAACATCGAACTATAGACAACCTCAATCTTTCTCTTACCAGGTATCATAATTGCTTCAAATATGATAAAGTTCACGAAAAATCATTGTCCCTTTCATCCCAGAATTAACTAGCATTTGCATAAGATATATTGTTTAAATGTACATACGATTCTTTTTAAATTTGAAATTTCTCTACCTCTTATATATATATATATATATATATATATATATATATATATATATATATATATATATATATATATATATAATATATATATATATGTACTGTATGTAAAATTACATGTTTAAATCCATGACCTAAAAGGTCAATGTAGAAATTAGGAGGGAGCGTGAGAATGCCAATTCAGTCATAAGCAGGATGTGAAGCTCAAGACACTGCTATTCAATTGCAATGTAACATTTTTCATGAAGAGTAAACACAAACAAGCCGTGAGAAAGAGTTGTCTCTCAACGGATCTAAGTACCTTCCGGTATTAATGTTGTGTTTACATATATCATTAAGTGCTGAGATAACTAATTAGACGTTAACATCGATATGGATATTTTAGTCACTTTCTGGTCAAGCTGTCATACGGAATGGTCATCCGACCAAACCATCTATACTCCTGTGATGGAGATGTTAATAAATGTTTTTAAAGAAATAAACTGTTTTAAAGTTAACTTACTTAGACTTATTCAGAAGAAGTAACCTACCAAGTCTAAACATTACACCACATTGAAGAGACATTTGATTGGAAAACTAATGTGTGTTTATAACAGTACCACACTAACAATTGGTGGCAGCGTTCAACCTAAATCAACTTTAGTATCATGAAGATCAACAGTAATGAATCTACAATTTTGACGAAGTATCTACATCCACCGAAGAAATGAAAACATTGAATACCAACAAATAAATGTTATACAAACTGAGAAACTGGATCTTCAATCAACATCTTAAGAAAACGAAGGACTGACATTCAACGTTTTATTAAACATTCGAGAATCATATCCAGGAAACTCTACGTTCAACATTACAACGGAAAATCGGACCGAAAACATTCACCCAAACATCAAAACTCTCGCAAACCAGTGAGATAGAGAGGAAATGACGACATCCCCTTCGCCCATATAAACCCAAGCTAAGTACATTTCTTTATTCATTTCAGTTTTAGACAGTGAAGTGTAGTTATCACGAGTCAATCATCCATTATTGCTGGGGTGAGTTGTTTGTTAATCTTCATTTTTTCTTTCATTAAAGGAAACTATATTCAACTTCGAATTCTCGTCGAGAATTTTTTTTTCTCTCTGTGCTAATTCCGTTTTCTTTCAGAAGTTCTCGAGAAATATCTTTATATTTGTATCATTGTATTGGGGGATTATGTTATGATCTTTATTTGGAATAGTGTTTATGCGTTTACGCAGTGGACGTCTGTATTCATATAGAGATTTTGATAGGATTGCAAGGAATCGAAGAGATAAAAAACAAGTTAAAGTCAACATGGACACCTCCTGTAAGTCCAAGTAACCCCACCCCCCCGGCCCGAGTAACCCCATCCCGGCTCCCCATTGTTACGTTAGTAAATGCACGATCGGCTATCCTTCCTTTTCAAGGTTGGGTCAATGGCTTCTTACCTCAGAATGTTGAGTCGTGGATTTCTTCCGTCGATGCCCATTTAAATGCTAAACAAATTATAGACCCATTTGTACAATTACAAGAAGCCTAAAAGTTTTATAGACTTTTCTAAAGGAGATGCGAGTGCGTATTTGAGGGGAGTTTTCGTTTCAAGAGGCAGTTACATGGGACGATTTCAAAGTTAGGCTACGTGCGGTCTATGGCGGTGAGGAAGCTTTGGATGTAGTTTTAACATTAAGAAATACAATTAATCAAGCCACTATGACTCGGCTTAGTGTTATTGAGAGGAGTAGCTCTCATTGCCGATAGGCTAAACGAGTATCAAGATATTTTAGGTAATTCCACTTGGGTTACTAGAGATAACATCTCCGTGAAAGATTTCTTACGATTAATGTATTTAACTTGCATGACACTTATGTTGCCTGAAGCTTTTAGTGCGGTGTTTTGATAAAAAGTTAACGCCAGCAAGTACAGAATTGGACGTATATAAACAGATGAAGAAAACACATGTCTAAGTGTACTGATCTTGATCCCTTGTTTACGCAAGTTTTTGCAAAAAATGAAACAAAGCCACAACAAGTAAACGTAGTTAATAATAGTCAAGTCGCAGGAATGACGTGTTATAATTGCAAACGTCAAGGTCACTTGATTGCAGACTGCAGAACGAGATTCTGTTCTTTACATAATAGTTCAACTCATTCATATAGTCAGTGCTACTCGCATAAGACACAACAGAATCCTAGAAATACACAGTCAAATTCACAGTCAATTCCACAATCAGTTCCATATGGAAATAAAAAGAAAAATCCTCAGTTCAATAAGAAGAAACAGCCAAACGTCAATGTAGTTCAGAATCAGAAACAAACAAACAGTTCTTCGAATAACTCTGATCCTGGGCCGTCTAGCCAGAACTCGCAACGTCAGACTAATTTTCAGAAAGTGCAGAGCAAAGCAAATACCACATAATTAACTCCAGTGGGGAAGAGAGTGATGTTGGGTCATTTAAATCAACATCACTAGTGTTAAATAATCCATTTAATGTTTTATCAGATCATTGTGAGGCAATAGATTTTCCTACGAAACACACGACCGAATCAAATAAATTAGTGCATGCTCCCGTAGATTTGCAACAAATTCACACAATAATAAGTCAAAATGAGTTACGACCAACATTATATGCTGTAAATTTAGAACACCGACCCTTTACATTATTTTTTGGATCTGGTAGTCCACGTAATATCATGGATTTGAGGACACATCATTTGTTGTTTTCGAACTTCCCTATAGAGAAGTATGGAGTAAGGCTCTCGGGTATAGGAAATAATGAATTAAATGTAATAGGCGTAACTCATGTTCAGTACAAGGTCGGTAAGCGCACGTTTGCTGATACCTTTGTTGTTGTACAAAATATTGATATGTATCCAGCTGTAATTATAGGATATCCATCTATGGGTAATCAAAACATTATCTTAGCTCCTGCCAAGCACGGCGTGTATATCAAAGGAAAATTCTATAAGTCTTCTAATACCTTAAAATCAGTTTTGGATAAAAAGGAGACGACAAATAAAACAGTGACGTACGTTGAAGAACCAATAACTTGTCTCCCTAATAAAGAAATAATATACGCGACCCAACAGAATTCTCGTTCACCCGTAATATCATCTTGCACGCAATCTATCGACCCGAACGTACCTTCGAATCTAATAGTGCAAATAAAGAAAACGTTACCGGGATCTGAAATATTAATCCTTTCCGACACTTTGAAAACTAACGGATTGTCCGTCACACAAGCTATTTATACAGGAGGCTCACATCAACAATGTAATATTGAAGTCTGTAATCATTTAAATATCACTTTAGTAATTCACAAAAAGCAACATATCTTGGATGTAGAAGTTTATAAACATCGTATTCTTACCGTCGCTGAAATCAATCACGCTCAATCAGTTGCGGATGAATCCCTTTTGCAATCTATTAAAAATAAAATCAATAAAGACATTCAAGAAGAAGATATTCAGCAGAAATTTTTTGGACTTTTAACTAAATATCATGATGTTTTTTTCCACTACGGATGGATCCTGAGGAAAGACAGATGTCATAGAACATCAAATAAAGTTAAAGGACAAGCAGAAAATTATCTATGTACCCTCGTACAGACTCCCTATGAAATTCCAGAATGAGATAAATGATGAAGTAGGTAAAATGCTAGAAGAAGGAGTCATTAGGAAATCGAACAGCCCTTATAATTTTCCATTAATAGTTGTACCGAAAAAAGATCGAACATGGCGTATCTGCGTAGATCCCTGATCGATTCCCAGTGCCATGTATTGACGATATTTAATCTTTGTTAGGTCAGAATAAATATTTTACCAGTTTGGACTACTTAAAGGCTTTCACCAGATATCATTAGAAGAAAATAGTATCCCATACACAGCCTTCAGCACAGTCAGGGGACATTATGAATTTTTACGTATGCCCTTTGGTTTACGTTGTGCTCCCATAACATTTACAAGAATAATTAACATAGTGTTTGGAGACCTGTTAGGGGATATATTGCATGCCTATATGGACGACCTTGTAATCTTTTCCAATACCTTAGAAGAACATCTACGTAAACTAGAACTAGTACTACAGAGACTAAGACAGCATAACTTAAGGGTAAAGATTAGTAAGTGTGAATTTTTCAAAACAGAATTGGTCTATTTGGGTTTTACGGTGTCTAGCCAAGGTCTTAAAGTAGTCCACGATAAGGTGTCAGCTATCCGTAACTTTCCGATACCTACTAATGTTAACGGAATACAGCAATTTCTGGGTGTGTAGTGGATATTACAGGCGTTTTATACGCAACTATTCAAAAATAGCCGCTCCCCTAACTGATCTTACGAAGAAGGGCGTAGATTTCATATGGTCTGAGCAGCATCAACAGGCGTTTAATACCTTAAAAGATGAACTGTGTAGTTCTCCTATCTTAAAATTTCCTGACTTCAGTAAGGAATTCTTCATTGCAACAGACGCCTCAGACTTAGGAGTAGGAGGGGTATTGCTTCAGCAATATGAAAAACAATTTTTCCCGATAGCTTTTTATTCTCGAAAACTGAGAACTTCCGAAAGTAAGTATGCAGTAATAGACAAGGAAGGACTAGCTACTGTTAATTCACTAGTGCATTTTAAGTTCATAATATACGGTTATCCCGTCAAGGTTCTTACTGATCATAAACCCCTAACTGACTTCTTTAAAGGCTTTAGTCACAGCCCCAAACGAACTCGGTCGCATTTGATCATCCAAGATTTTGGCGCGAGAATCCGGTATTTACCAGGGAAAGCAAATATCATTGCTGATGCATTATCACGCAACCCCGTGTCATCTTGTACGGAGCCATTAGCTGAATTAATAGATATATCAACATCCATGCCTATTGTTAAAACTGTATCTGAACGAGAAGATCTGGGCTGGAGTGCTAAATTATTACAGACTGAGCAAAGAAAAGATCAGAAATTAGAAAAAATTATAAATGCTTTGGAAGGAAATCGTAAGGAAAGGGAATATATAAAGTATATAAAGTATACGCAGCAGAATTATATAATAAAAGACAATATTCTGTGTAGATCTGTGACAAGGTAAACCCGCAATACGCCACATGTGACTAACGACCAGGTAGTGGTACCAATCTCGCTTATATCTACTGTCCTAAATTGGTTGCATGCAAATCCATTGCATGGACACCCGAGTTCTCCATAATGTCACAGAAAGCCAAATCATTGTTTTATTGGCATACGATGCTTACAGATATAAAAAAACACAAAGCTAATTGTCGCACTTGTCAGGAAAACAAAGGGCACATGAAAACACCTGTCAGCCTAGGGGCATATCCCGTGCCCAATCAACCCATTGAAAGGATACATTTAGATTTATTAAATTAACAGGATTTTACGAGTCAGACAGAGGAAATAAGCACCTCTTAGTAATTGTAGATACTTTGACTCGATATACAGAACTAATAGCGCTTAAAACTAAAACTGCGATTGAATGCGGTAGGAAGTTTTACGAGTGTTACATTTGTAAACATGGAATTCCACACATGATAATCTCAGACTCGGGTGGAGAATTTAATAATAATTTCCTTACCTCATTGTGTGAATTCCTTAGCATAAAGAAAATCAATACCATGATCTATCACCCAGAGTCGAATGGGCTAGTGGAAAGAGCGAATAGGAAGGTTTTAAACATATTAAGATTAACACTAGGGGGATCAGACCCCAACTGGGATATTGCAATACCTGTGGTACTAAGTACTCTGAATCACTCATATCATATATCAATTAAAATGTCGCCGCACGAGACATTGTATGGTACCCCAGTTAGAACGCCTTTCCATGTATTAACGCCTACAACTAATCTATCAAATCCTTTAAAAGAATGTATGAATGCAAGCAAAAGTCGTTTCGATATCCTTCGAAAGAATTTAGAAGAATCACAAATCATAATGAAAAGGAATCATGATAAAATAGCGAAGCCAACTAAAACATATACCGTGGGTGATAATGTATACATACAGGTAAATTTACGTAAAGGACTCAATTATAAACTAACACCTAAGTTTGAAGGCCCATTTAGCTTTTTGGAAACATTAACAGCAAATAGATTTAGAGTTCAAAACGTATCCCAGCCCACTGATGAAAGAATTGTACCATTGGCTCACATAAGAAATTAAAATAAGAGAGAAGGAAGTGAGGGAATTTTTTTTTTATTTTTTATCTATGAAATTTATATGTTAACATTTTTTTCTTCTTAATACAGGAGTAATTACATATATTTTTCTCATTACAGGTTTCCAAGATGAAGTGTTTATTGTTAGGAGTGATATTGTTCGCTCAGACATTTTTCTCGTGTGGGAAGAGCTCTAAAACTAAAAGTATAATTTTAAATATGACACTATAATAGAGAGACAAGAAGACGTTTTTATTACATCAAGTAACATAGTTATAGAAGTACGCATGCAAGCAATTTTTCTCCCAGAGAATGACGTCACTAGCTTAAAGAGCGCCATTTCAAGGTTTGCTGTTTCATTAAATGAAATGCATAGAAGACACTTTCCTTTTAATACAGAGAGTTCGCTTGCATCGACACTAAAAGTTGCAGAGATGCTATCCGACGACTTGCAAAATAAGACTTACGAGGCAGAATCTTTGGCTCGTGACCTTTTGATGTGGACAGTAAGACACAATAAAATTGAAAAACATAACCCGTTTATTTTTGCTGCACTAAACATCTTTGGTTCTGTTGTAAGTTTAGGCTTAGGGATTTCCAATCGTCTTAAGATTAGTAATCAAAATAAGAAAATTGAGTTTTTGACTCATGAAAATGAATTGATTTTATCAGAACTAAGAAATCAGTTAGCTTCAATCAATCAAATTATGAGTTTGGTGAACGAACATTATAGTAATATCAGTCAGATTATGGAAGTACAAGATTTGTTGGCAACGTT
Organism: Palaemon carinicauda; assembly: GCF_036898095.1. NCBI lineage: Eukaryota > Metazoa > Arthropoda > Malacostraca > Decapoda > Palaemonidae > Palaemon > Palaemon carinicauda. The sequence continues at coordinate 86,391,909 of NC_090746.1, forward strand.
AACATATTATAATTCAAAAATAGATCATATCCATAATAGAATTGCACATTTCATTGAGAAATCAAAAGACTATGTAGAAGCTATTACGTTAGCGACTAAAGGTGTACTGTCACCGCATTTGTTGCCGATAAGAGACTTAACGTTAATTGTGGAAAACGGACGGGAGAAATTAGGTTACATTCCTTTGTTAGACGCACGTAAGTTAGAATTTTATTACAGCTTAATTACAGTAAGCGTTGAAAATCACAGGATTATGATTACAATTCCCTTTGATTCTTCCGATGCCTGGCAATCTTACAGGATATCACCATTTCCGACTTTCATGACAAATAACTCAAACACAGTAATATCCAGTTTGACAGGACACGTATTGATTTCCCCAGACAAGGAAACATATACGGTCATTAAAGACTTAAATCAATTAACTCACTGTTCAGACGCAATGAATAAAAAAATATGTACAGCTGACTCCTTTGAATTCCATAAAAACTCAATGGATTCATGCGAGTTAGGTATAGTGCTAAACAGTGCTCTCTCCCATACACATGAAAGTTGTCTGAAGAAACTTTATCCCTTTGACGATAATAAGTTCAATTGCAGACTGAACAACGGCTCGTGGATACGATACGACAAGGCCGGCTTCAATGTATCATGCCCGGACGGATCCACGTCCTATTCCCAAATCTTCGTTGCAGCAGATGGTTGCATCGGTACGTCCACGAATTACACGGTCCGAGGAATCAACACTATCATCAGAGAACGGGCCTACTTCGCGAACTTCATATGGTCGACTACAATCCCATCTTTACCTCTCCCATACAACGCACGAGTGGCTAAGCGGTTGATGAAATTAACCGAGATGGACCACCCGACACCGACTTATGCAGATCTTCATTTCTACGTGTTACTAGCAGCAATCAGCGTTACGGTGATGATATTTATCGCCGTTAACATCTTTGTTTGGCGTAGGTTAAGAAAAAATAAGTTGGAGATCAAACAGAACGTTTTGCCATGTCCAGACAAAACTCCTATTTTATCTAAATTTAAAGCTGTTTGAAGTTGGCCCCTTCATTCGCTCAAAGGAGTACAATTGTCTTGGGAAAGTGTTGTGCACGAAAAGCAGTTAGTACACTAGTAATATGTAGTCGAAGAGACTCTAGAACATTTACATTTTAAAAAAACATTTTAAAAACATTTAAAATATAAATAATTTTTTGGGCATCTAATAAAATATATAAGCCCTAAATGTTAAATTAAAGAATCTATGGGCATCTAATAAAATATATAAGCCCTATTTATAAAAATAATATATATATATATATATATATATATATATATATATATATATATATATATATATATATATATATATATACGAACGCGTGGTGCGTGTACATACCAGGAATTCGTGTTTGTGCACTAAAATTATATCTTTACCAAGGTAACAAATATTCTTTATTAGTTACCGTATTATAATAATCTGTATTTTTGACAAAGGTGACAACTATTCTTTACAAGTTACCGAATCATATGTACATCAGTATTTTTATTTGGGTACCATATAATCATTTGATAGCAATGTACCATATATATGATCTGTATTTCCCATGCATTTTTCTGGCAATATCTGTTAGGTATGTAATTTTTTTTTAAATGTACCTATTTGAACATTCATCCTTCATCGTTTGTTTATGGCTAAAGTTAAAAAAAATAATATATATATATCCAGTCACACTCCTAGTAAACATATTTTGAACATGTCAGTAGAGTTCAATTAATTGAAGGTAGCTGACCGAGCTAATGTAATGTATGTAAAATTACATGTTTAAATCCATGACCTAAAAGGTCAACGTTGAAATTAGGAGCGAGCGTGAGAATGCCAATTCAGTCATAAGCAGGATGCGAAACTCAAGACACTGCTATTCAATTGCAATGTAACATTTTTCATGAAGAGTAATCACAAACAAGCCGTGAGAAAGAGTTGTCTCTCAACAAATCTAAGTACCATCCGGAATTAATGTTATGTTTACATATATCATTAAGTGCTGAGATAACTAATTAGACATTAACATCAATATGGATATTTTAGTCACTTTCTGGTCAAGCTGTCATACGGAATGGTCATCCGACCAAACCATCTATACTCCTGTGATGGAGATGTTAATAACTGTTTTTAAAGAAATAAACAGTTTTAAAGTTAACTTACTTAGACTTATTCAGAAGAAGAAGTAACCTACCAAGTCTAAACATTACACCACATTGAAGAGACATTTGATTGGAAAACTAATGTGTGTTTATAACAGTACCACATTAACAGGGGAGAAAGCACAGTCTTCGGGGACAAGATAGCAGAGGTAAAACTCATTGAGTTGTTCGCAACTTCTTACGAAGGAGGGAAGGTTGCTGACTGTCTGAAGTGGGGAAGCTTTCCCTCGGAAGGGGGATGGATCTTTCACTCAGTCCAATTCTGAAGAAGGTTATCACTCCCTCGTAAGGGAACGATCTCTAATCCCTGGAGGCAAACCTCCTGTCAGCAATCTAAGCTTCCCAATAAGTTGATCAAGTTGCAGGTTGACAACGAGTGTTACCTCATAACATGGGCAGCTCATGAGCTGCCACATGAAGCGCAGGATAACGAACAGAGCGGCCGAAGCCCTCGGCATCTCCTTCTATGTCGCTGCTATCTGGGTGTTTTCTTTTAGCCTCTCTAACACGTTTCCCTTTTCCCTTCTGCTCTCAACCGAAGAGAAGAAGGGGCGGACCCCTGCATCTTCTTTCGAGGTTTCCGAGAGACTCAAAATCCTTAACTCATTAAGGAGCAAAGGAATTAGGGAGGTTGTCTTGTCTGAAACACGGGAGCGAGGGACTGACCCCGCGAGTGTATGATCGGAGATTTGCGTGTGTAGCGCTAATTGTGTTCGAACACCTGCGTGACTAGGGTCTGAAGACTCTGCCATAAGAGTAAAACTCCTGATTGTTATGGGCGTAGTGTTGGATGGGTGTACGCGAACACTCCGCGTGACAAGAGTCCGAAGACTCTCTGACCTAAGAGTAACACTCTTGATGACTTGTGTCACGAGAACCCGAAGGTTCAGCGTGATCGTGCGTGCCCCTAGAGGTTGTGTTGCGAGAACCCGAAGGTTCAGCGTGAACGTGCGTGCCCCTAGAGTTTGTGTTGCGAGAGCCCGAAGGGCTAGAGCAACGGGAAAACGGAAGTCTCCCTTGTCACGAGACACCGAAGTGTCAGCGAGACTAAATGCACGAAAACCCGAGGTTTCAGCAAGTAGCTGTGAGAAAACGAAGGGAAAGCGCACTGGGAAACCGAGGTTTCCTTTTCACGAGACTCCAAAGGGTCAGAGATCGAAAATTCAAAGGTGAGAGCAATCTCTCTGAAGATAGAGAGAAAAACAAGGAGAAGCGCTCTATCTGACTTTTTCTAGAGCGGACGGAGACCCTCAAAGTAATATGCGAAGAAGAGGGTTCGAGGTTAGAACGTGCTTTGCCCTTGGCCCCGCTCCTGGTTTCTTAGATGATCCCTCGCACGACGACGACAGCGAGGCAGAACGATGACAAGAGGGATCGTTCTTCTCAGGTTTGTGGCACGAATGTATATAATCTCGAGGCAGGAAGTCTCGGGGAGAGACAGAAGGCGAGAAAGAGCGAGAATGATAACGTCTCTTCCTATTTCGCCTGTCTCTTCGGTGAGAATATCTAGGTGAAGGCGTAAACGGGCGTGCGGGAGAGTTATCTCGCACGTCTGTGCCAGCCGTAGGGAGCGCACGCGCGCGCAGGAGAAAATTCCCCATACTGGAATCATATGGGCGCGCGGGCGTGCGCGCATATCCTTGCGGATGTTGGGTGCGTATGCTCACGTGCAGGAGAATGTTGGCACGCGGGAGCGCATAGGAGAGCACTGGCGAGCAGGAGAGTGCCATCACGCAGGAGAGTGCCATTACGCAGAAGATTGGTGGCGCGCAGTAGTTTGTGCGCAGGTGAGCGCATGGCGCGTGATGGAGTTATGCTCTTGTTGGAGCAGCATACGCTCTTGATGTCCTATGTTAGGGTAAGAAGGAAGCGCTCTTAAGTTTGTGACGAGAGCGCTTAGTCTAGCGGCGAGACATCTCGTGAAGAGACAGAAGGCAAGGAAAAGCAAGAACGATTATGTCTCCTCCTAAGTCGCCTGTAACTCCGGAGAGAACGACTGGGCAAAGAAGTGCGATCTCTCCTTTTACTCTTCTCTATCTCTCCCTCCTAGCTTCCGAAGTGGGGAGGACAATGAAGTGGAGGAGGAGGAGGAGAAGATACTGTGAAGACCACTTCTACATACTTGGCAGGGGAACCCATCCTCCGCAGGGTAGCAGAACACCCATGACCTCCGTAACGGGGCATAGGGAAAGAGGATCCACATCCAGCGGTGATATAAAGGCGTCATGAACAGTTCCTCAAAATAGAGGACATCATCTACAAAGAAAAAGAAAACGGATTAATCATAACTCAAAAAAGAAAAAAAAAAAGAAAGGCTCGTCTGCCAGCAAATAAAGCAGGAGCAGTGGTGTTACCACTGCGACGGCTAGAATTCGATTGAAGGTAAACAGCAGCTACCGACCAGTGGTACCCCACCACTGTCAGGAGGGTAATTACCTGTCCGGTCGTTAACGACCTTGTTAAGGTTTTTCTGCCGTATTTTCCAGCTTGCGCTAGTAAAGAATGAGGGTTTGTATTTAGTGTAGGAACAAATATGATTTTGTTTTTGATACAAAATGCTGTCAGATGCCAGGAAATTGCATCAGAGGGCGATTCCTCATAAAATTTTTCTGGGGGAGACCCCCAGACCCCACCCCCATTGCCTTCGCGCCTGCGGCTCCGCCATCAGTGCCATTTCGAACTTTAGCCCCCCAAAACAGGAAAACTCTCCTACGCCCCTGTCCTCAGGACACAGAGGATTTATCCAGAGATTAACCAGGTGGATAAAGAACGCGTGGTTAAGAGAGCTTGAGTTCTTGTTGTTCTCCTGAGTAGAGTCAAATACAGACTGATGACATTTCTTAATCTGAACCCTAACCAACGCAGCCGCTCTGTGACATGCGCGATATTGTTCTTATTTTGGTCAGAAGCGGGGTAACCCTGTATTCTTTTAACCCTGCGAAACTTCACTTCGATGACTTGTCCGAAGACAATACAGTATGTTCAATTGGACCCTATGATATAAACACAATTATTCGGAACACCAGTGGGAAACTCGAGGTTTTGGGTGAGGAAATGCCCAAGATGAGTGATTTGAATTAATGGTAATGGTCAGACACGTGTTTACAAGATATGGTAAACAAGAAAATGTATGGTTCATAAAGTGTCGTCAAAGTACCATCATTTTAATCAAAAGTTATGGCCGCAAATCACATTTGAAAAGGGAAGCAAACAAGCTAACCCAATCCTCCCCATCTAACCTAACCAAGATGACGTATCCTTGCTTACCGCTAAGGGAGGCCTATGCCACAACTGCAACCCCACCCCCCTAGAGTGCCATATCATTACCTACCTCCCTTAGACCGCCGTATCCTTAGTTTACCCTAACACAGTCTCAGCCTTGTATTTGCTTCCCAAACGACTTCACACCTGACGAAGTAACACTAAATCGTAATATGGTATCGAAAATCTAGCATCATATTATTGTATTTCACACATACACACGCACAAAAGAAGAAAACATTATTAAACAATTTTACTGCGCCTCTGTTCTGGCAAGCTGTATATTCTAATGGGTCAGTATTAAAATATCTTAAGTACGCATATTTATAGTATTCCTTACCTTAAGTCTGGGAGGGCGAAGGTTAATGGCCCTCTGAAAATGGTTGGAGCACAGATAATGTCCCATTATATATGGGCGACAGTATAATTTTAAAGAAACTGTGATGCGTCCCATTAAAAAAAAAAAAAAAAAAAAAAAACGCGCACACTCGTAATCACCCACAACTGTCAAACGTGACATCCAAACTACTCGGTGTTCAAGTTGAAACTGAAAAGAAAATGGGGTGGGGATGGGTGTTCTAAAA